>NC_086454.1:283479084-283793622 GCF_028390025.1 Pseudophryne corroboree | reverse complement strand
ACTTGTGTGTTTTTTTTTTTTTTATTCTATAAAAATAAAACTCATTCTGCTGACAGACAGTGTCCAGCAGGTCCGTCATTATATAATATATAATATATACCTGTCCGGCTGCAGTAGTGATATATATATATTTTTTATATCATTTATCATCCAGTCGCAGCAGACACAGTACGGTAGTTCACGGCTGTGGCTACCTCTGTGTCTCTGCACTCGGCAGGCAGTCCGTCCATAATTGTAATACCACCTAACCGTGGATTTTTTTCATTCTTCTTTATACATACATAGTTACATAGACATCTTCTCTTTATCAACCAGTCTATATTAGCTGCAGACACAGTACAGTACGGTAGTTCACGGCTGTGGCTACCTCTGTGTCTGCACTCGGCAGGCAGTCCGTCCATAATTGTATACCACCTAACCGTGGTTTTTTTTCATTCTTCTTTATACATACATAGTTACATAGACATCTTCTCTTTATCAACCAGTCAATATTAGCTGCAGACACAGTACAGTACGGTAGTTCACGGCTGTGGCTACCTCTGTGTCTGCACTCGGCAGGCAGTCCGTCCATAATTGTATACCACCTAACCGTGGATTTTTTTCAGTCTTCTTTATACATACATAGTTACATAGACATCTTCTCTTTATCAACCAGTCTATATTAGCTGCAGACACAGTACAGTACGGTAGTTCACGGCTGTGGCTACCTCTGTGTCTGCACTCGGCAGGCAGTCCGTCCATAATTGTATACCACCTAACCGTGGATTTTTTTCAGTCTTCTTTATACATACATAGTTACATAGACATCTTCTCTTTATCAACCAGTCTATATTAGCTGCAGACACAGTACAGTACGGTAGTTCACGGCTGTGGCTACCTCTGTGTCTGCAGTCGGCAGGCAGTCCATAATTGTATACTAGTATCCATCTCCATTGTTTACCTGAGGTGCCTTTTAGTTGTGCCTATTAAAATATGGAGAACAAAAATGTTGAGGTTCCAAAATTAGGGAAAGATCAAGATCCACTTCCACCTCGTGCTGAAGCTGCTGCCACTAGTCATGGCCGAGACGATGAAATGCCAGCAACGTCGTCTGCCAAGGCCGATGCCCAATGTCATAGTACAGAGCATGTCAAATCCAAAACACCAAATATCAGAAAAAAAAGGACTCCAAAACCTAAAATAAAATTGTCGGAGGAGAAGCGTAAACTTGCCAATATGCCATTTACCACACGGAGTGGCAAGGAACGGCTGAGGCCCTGGCCTATGTTCATGGCTAGTGGTTCAGCTTCACATGAGGATGGAAGCACTCAGCCTCTCGCTAGAAAAATGAAAAGACTCAAGCTGGCAAAAGCAGCACAGCAAAGAACTGTGCATTCTTCGAAATCCCAAATCCACAAGGAGAGTCCAATTGTGTCGGTTGCGATGCCTGACCTTCCCAACACTGGACGTGAAGAGCATGCGCCTTCCACCATTTGCACGCCCCCTGCAAGTGCTGGAAGGAGCACCCGCAGTCCAGTTCCTGATAGTCAGATTGAAGATGTCAGTGTTGAAGTACACCAGGATGAGGAGGATATGGGTGTTGCTGGCGCTGGGGAGGAAATTGACCAGGAGGATTCTGATGGTGAGGTAGTTTGTTTAAGTCAGGCACCCGGGGAGACACCTGTTGTCCGTGGGAGGAATATGGCCGTTGACATGCCAGGTGAAAATACCAAAAAAATCAGCTCTTCGGTGTGGAGGTATTTCACCAGAAATGCGGACAACAGGTGTCAAGCCGTGTGTTCCCTTTGTCAAGCTGTAATAAGTAGGGGTAAGGACGTTAACCACCTCGGAACATCCTCCCTTATACGTCACCTGCAGCGCATTCATAATAAGTCAGTGACAAGTTCAAAAACTTTGGGTGACAGCGGAAGCAGTCCACTGACCAGTAAATCCCTTCCTCTTGTAACCAAGCTCACGCAAACCACCCCACCAACTCCCTCAGTGTCAATTTCCTCCTTCCCCAGGAATGCCAATAGTCCTGCAGGCCATGTCACTGGCAATTCTGACGAGTCCTCTCCTGCCTGGGATTCCTCCGATGCATCCTTGCGTGTAACGCCTACTGCTGCTGGCGCTGCTGTTGTTGCCGCTGGGAGTCGATGGTCATCCCAGAGGGGAAGTCGTAAGCCCACTTGTACTACTTCCAGTAAGCAATTGACTGTTCAACAGTCCTTTGCGAGGAAGATGAAATATCACAGCAGTCATCCTACTGCAAAGCGGATAACTGAGGCCTTGACAACTATGTTGGTGTTAGACGTGCGTCCGGTATCCGCCGTTAGTTCACAGGGAACTAGACAATTTATTGAGGCAGTGTGCCCCCGTTACCAAATACCATCTAGGTTCCACTTCTCTAGGCAGGCGATACCGAGAATGTACACGGACGTCAGAAAAAGACTCACCAGTGTCCTAAAAAATGCAGTTGTACCCAATGTCCACTTAACCACGGACATGTGGACAAGTGGAGCAGGGCAGGGTCAGGACTATATGACTGTGACAGCCCACTGGGTAGATGTATGGACTCCCGCCGCAAGAACAGCAGCGGCGGCACCAGTAGCAGCATCTCGCAAACGCCAACTCTTTCCTAGGCAGGCTACGCTTTGTATCACCGCTTTCCAGAATACGCACACAGCTGAAAACCTCTTACGGCAACTGAGGAAGATCATCGCGGAATGGCTTACCCCAATTGGACTCTCCTGTGGATTTGTGGCATCGGACAACGCCAGCAATATTGTGTGTGCATTAAATATGGGCAAATTCCAGCACGTCCCATGTTTTGCACATACCTTGAATTTGGTGGTGCAGAATTTTTTAAAAAACGATAGGGGCGTGCAAGAGATGCTGTCGGTGGCCAGAAGAATTGCGGGACACTTTCGGCGTACAGGCACCACGTACAGAAGACTGGAGCACCACCAAAAACTACTGAACCTGCCCTGCCATCATCTGAAGCAAGAAGTGGTAACGAGGTGGAATTCAACCCTCTATATGCTTCAGAGGTTGGAGGAGCAGCAAAAGGCCATTCAAGCCTATACAATTGAGCACGATATAGGAGGTGGAATGCACCTGTCTCAAGTGCAGTGGAGAATGATTTCAACGTTGTGCAAGGTTCTGATGCCCTTTGAACTTGCCACACGTGAAGTCAGTTCAGACACTGCCAGCCTGAGTCAGGTCATTCCCCTCATCAGGCTTTTGCAGAAGAAGCTGGAGGCATTGAAGAAGGAGCTAAAAGGGAGCGATTCCGCTAGGCATGTGGGACTTGTGGATGCAGCCCTTAATTCGCTTAACAAGGATTCACGGGTGGTCAATCTGTTGAAATCAGAGCACTACATTTTGGCCACCGTGCTCGATCCTAGATTTAAAGCCTACCTTGGATCTCTCTTTCCGGCAGACACAAGTCTGCTGGGGTTGAAAGACCTGCTGGTGAGAAAATTGTCAAGTCAAGCGGAACGCGACCTGTCAACATCTCCTCCTTCACATTCTCCCGCAACTGGGGGTGCGAGGAAAAGGCTCAGAATTCCGAGCCCACCCGCTGGTGGTGATGCAGGGCAGTCTGGAGCGACTGCTGATGCTGACATCTGGTCCGGACTGAAGGACCTGACAACGATTACGGACATGTCGTCTACTGTCACTGCATATGATTCTCTCAACATTGATAGAATGGTGGAGGATTATATGAGTGACCGCATCCAAGTAGGCACGTCACACAGTCCGTACTTATACTGGCAGGAAAAAGAGGCAATTTGGAGGCCCTTGCACAAACTGGCTTTATTCTACCTAAGTTGCCCTCCCACAAGTGTGTACTCCGAAAGAGTGTTTAGTGCCGCCGCTCACCTTGTCAGCAATCGGCGTACGAGGTTACATCCAGAAAATGTGGAGAAGATGATGTTCATTAAAATGAATTATAATCAATTCCTCCGCGGAGACATTGACCAGCAGCAATTGCCTCCACAAAGTACACAGGGAGCTGAGATGGTGGATTCCAGTGGGGACGAATTGATAATCTGTGAGGAGGGGGATGTACACGGTGATATATCGGAGGGTGAAGATGAGGTGGACATCTTGCCTCTGTAGAGCCAGTTTGTGCAAGGAGAGATTAATTGCTTCTTTTTTTGGGGGGGGTCCAAACCAACCCGTCATATCAGTCACAGTCGTGTGGCAGACCCTGTCACTGAAATGATGGGTTGGTTAAAGTGTGCATGTCCTGTTTTGTTTATACAACATAAGGGTGGGTGGGAGGGCCCAAGGACAATTCCATCTTGCACCTCTTTTTTCTTTTCTTTTTCTTTGCATCATGTGCTGATTGGGGAGGGTTTTTTGGAAGGGACATCCTGCGTGACACTGCAGTGCCACTCCTAGATGGGCCCGGTGTTTGTGTCGGCCACTAGGGTCGCTAATCTTACTCACACAGTCAGCTACCTCATTGCGCCTCTTTTTTTCTTTGCGTCATGTGCTGTTTGGGGAGGGTTTTTTGGAAGGGACATCCTGCGTGACACTGCAGTGCCACTCCTAAATGGGCCCGGTGTTTGTGTCGGCCACTAGGGTCGCTAATCTTACTCACACAGCTACCTCATTGCGCCTCTTTTTTTCTTTGCGTCATGTGCTGTTTGGGGAGGGTTTTTTGGAAGGGACATCCTGCGTGACACTGCAGTGCCACTCCTAGATGGGCCCGGTGTTTGTGTCGGCCACTAGGGTCGCTTATCTTACTCACACAGCGACCTCGGTGCAAATTTTAGGACTAAAAATAATATTGTGAGGTGTGAGGTATTCAGAATAGACTGAAAATGAGTGTAAATTATGGTTTTTGAGGTTAATAATACTTTGGGATCAAAATGACCCCCAAATTCTATGATTTAAGCTGTTTT
Organism: Pseudophryne corroboree; assembly: GCF_028390025.1. Lineage (NCBI taxonomy): Eukaryota > Metazoa > Chordata > Amphibia > Anura > Myobatrachidae > Pseudophryne > Pseudophryne corroboree. Next base: position 283,788,727 of record NC_086454.1, on the reverse strand, counting down.
TTAGTGTTTTTTGAAAAAAACACCCGAATCCAAAACACACCCGAATCCGACAAAAAAAATTCGGTGAGGTTTTGCCAAAACGCGTTCGAACCCAAAACACGGCCGCGGAACCGAACCCAAAACCAAAACACAAAACCCGAAAAATTTCAGGCGCTCATCTCTAATATGCACCCCGTTGCATGAGATGTTAGCTCGCGCGTACTTGTGTGTCAATCCCAGTCGTTTAATCATGTTATTACAGTTCAGTACATTATGGTGTTGTGCGTTTGTTTGTCTCCCCTTTTTATCCTACTCAGGGATTAGCTACTCGCCGTTGCTGGCATGAGTCGGCAGCGGGGGTCTGGAGTTATTTTGCAATTTTTTTGTCTGACTTGACGGACTGAATTCTAATCCACAATTCGGCTAATCTGTTTCAATCAGAGTCCCTCAGCAGGTCTTTATGCTTTCACCTCCAGCTGAGTTATTACATGTTTTACCCCTTCCCCCCCCCCTTTTTTTTTTTGTTATTTTCATCTTTCCCATTTGTGTGTTCATGTTAGGCTTCAAATTGGCTGATTGCTCGTGCAGATCGGCTAGGCCGAGACTGCTGCAATATACGACAGCAAAATTTTTCTTTTTGGCAGATCCTTCAGGTTAATGCAGTAAATTAAACAATGGTATAGATGATTAGTAACCACTTTTACCCCTTTTCCTCCTCTTCAGGTTGGTTGGAAGATGACTTGCCTATTTTGGTGGTTGGCCACTCTGATGTGTATTGGGCCGCCCAGTTTTGGCCTCGCAGGGGGCGCAGATGTTTCCTAGGGCTCGAGAAGTTCGTTGGCTTGGTTGGCAAGGGATGATGTGGACGGAGTGGAGAAGTAGACTAGTGAGTCAGGCCAGCAAGAATGTTAGCCCTAGGGTGTTGGTTGTCCATTTAGGTGGCAACGACCTGGGGAAGAGGACTTCTTTGGAGATGCGGTGGGCCATGATACAGGGTCTGGCAAGTTTGGCCGCAGCAGTGGACCAATTGTATATTGGTGTTCTCCTTGATGGTGCCAAGGTTGAGTTGGCAAGGTGTGGCGGACGGTCGCGAAATTGAGGAGGCCACGCAGAAGGGGAATGGACCACTTGTATATTGGTGTTCTTCTTGATGGTGCCAAGGTTGAGTTGGCAAGGTGTGACGGACGGTCGCGAAATTGAGGAGGCCAGGCAGAAGGTGAATGGGGCGGTGGCGAAGTGGGTTGTCCCACGGAGGCCAAGTGGTTCGCCACCCTAGGATTCAGTCAGAGACAAAGTCACCTTCTTCGGCCTGATGGTGTGCATCTATCCAATGAGGGGATGATGTTTTTTCCTGGAGGATCTGTTCCTAGGGTTGCTGGAGTTAGGGTGAGGTTATGGTGGCGGTGCGAAGACTCTGGGAAGGAGTCTTTCGCTGTTGGCGGAAAAGAACGGCAGTTGGTGGTTGTATGGTAAGCTGTAGTGATTTACAGTTTGATTTGGTTTAGGTGCACTCACCTCCATCGACTTATTGGCCGCTTGACCACCCGTCCGGGAAGGCAGCGGCAGGGCACCCCGGAGCGGTGGGTAGTCACTGTGGGGGTGGAGTTGTCACCTATTACCGGTTTTTGATAGTTGTAGTAAAATTAGGATGGTTTCGAATTTTTAGTATTTTACGGTTAATTTAGGTTAGTAGAGCCGTTCTTTTTGCTGCCACCATATGCCGGCTGTATCGGCATCTTAACAAAGTTTTCATTTACAGGTTTGCTATGGTTAGGGTCAAATAAATAGCTAGCAATTTTTCTGCCAAATTCAAGTCTCCGTGTCTTTATTTATTGGGTTTAGAGGTAACGAATGCTTTACTTGGAATGAACGGGTCCACCAAATGTCACTAGGATGTTTAGGAGAGAGAATTGACAGCATAGGAAAGGAATGAGTTAAACATCTTGTGAGGGGTGGACCTAGCTGGAAGGAAAGTACAGCCCTTTGGGAAAAGGGGAGGGTTAGTATATATAGGGAAGGATAGACATTTTGTCTCTCTCTTGTTGGTGAAATTGCCCTCCCGCCCTGTTGGTAAAGGTTTCTGGCACGGAGTGCCTTGGCATTAAATTGTTGGCTGGTTTTATCGTTGGCTATTTATTGGCGGAAAAGAACTGCAGTTGGTGGTTGTATGGTAAGCTGTAGTGATTTACAGTTTGATTTGGTTTAGGTGCACTCACCTCCATCGACTTATTGGCCGCTTGACCACCCGTCCGGGAAGGCAGCGGCAGGGCACCCAGGAGCGGTGGGTAGTCACTGTGGGGGTGGAGTTGTCACCTATTACCGGTTTTTGATAGTTGTAGTAAAATTAGGATGGTTTCGAATTTTTAGTATTTTACGGTTAATTTAGGTTAGTAGAGCCTTTCTTTTTGCTGCCACCATATGCCGGCTGTATCGGCATCTTAACAAAGTTTTCATTTACAGGTTTGCTATGGTTAGGGTCAAATAAATAGCTAGCAATTTTTCTGCCAAATTCAAGTCTCCGTGTCTTTATTTATTGGGTTTAGAGGTAACGAATGCTTTACTTGGAATGAACGGGTCCACCAAATGTCACTAGGATGTTTATGGTTTTCATCTCAGAACAATTATGCTGGTGAATATATTGGTACAGGGCCGGCTCCAGGCCTACTAGCACCCTGAGCGAGAAAATTTTTAAAGCCCGCCCCCCCACCCCCCCTCCCCATACGCGCACGCTCCTGGAAAAGTGATTGTGGCCTCACAACTTCATATTATCAAACTATAAATAAATATATTTTCAAACCTCTACACACACAATTAGCAACCTTACACATAACAGCCACAGTAGTGTTCTTTACACATAATGTCTTCAGTATAGTGCCAGATATACATAATGACCCCAGTAGGGCAGTGCCAGATAGACATGATATGCCCCCCCAGCAGTGCCAGATATACATAATATGCCCCCCAGCAGTGCCAGATATACATCATATACCCCCCAGCAGTGCCAGATACACATGATATACCCCCCAGCAGTGCCAGATACACATGATATGCCCCCCAGCAGTGCCAGACACACATGATTATGCCCCCCCGCAGTGCCAGATACACATGTTATGCCCCCCAGGAGTGTTATATGCACATGATATATCCCCCAGCAGTGCCAGATAGACATGATATGCCCCCCAGCAGTGCCAGATAGACATGATACGCTCCCCAGCAGTGCCAGATACACATGATATGCCCCCCCCCAGCAGTGCCATATACACATATGATCCCAATATAATGCCAGATACATGTATGCCCACCTTATGGTGCCAGATGCATGTATGCCCCCAGTATAGTGCTAGATACATGTATGCCCCGACAGTGCCAGATACATGTATGCCCCGACAGTGCCAGATACATGTATGCCCCCCACAGTGCCAGATATGCCCCACAGTGCCAGATATGCCCCGACTGTGTCAGATACACATATGCCCCTACAGTACCAGATACACATATGCCCCCATATGCCCACATTAGCACATCCTTTGTTAGAAATGATATATTTATCTGTATGTATATCTATACATTACGTGTGTGTGTGTGTGTGTGTGTGTGTGTGTGTGTGTGTGTACATGTGTGTGCACCTGACCTATGTAGCACTGTAAATGTATGAAGAAGGAGTGAGCAGCATGTTATTTACAGCTGGTACATAGATGCAGTGATATACAGTATGGATAATACAGTGGTTTGTGGAACATGCAAGGAGGTTTCTCTATGCGTGTCCTGATCCACTTGCTTCTCGCAGTGGGTGGAGCAGGACAGGTGCCGCCAACATTGCGATCCACATCCAGACAGTGATCCCTTCCCCTGAGCCACATAGCCCTTTCCATCTACTGGATCCCTGGTTTCTCCCCTCCATCATAGACCCAGTAGCAGCAGCATCTCCATCCTCACGCCCACTGCCCCGGCATGATGCTGCTGGCCGGACACCGCACACGGAGCTTAATCCCCGCAGAGCCACACCGCTCCTTGCTGTCGGACACTCCCACCCATGACACTAGTGGGGATGGCTGGGGAGGGTTTGGCGTGAGCCGGCAGTGGCTGCCCGGGTATTCATTCCGTCACAGCCACTGCTAGGAGGCGGGCCGCGGGACGGACGCTTCTGCTGTTTTAGGGACCTGGCTCCAGGCTCCAATATGGTGGCGAGAGATAGTGGCGCCCATGAAGTGTGGGGCCCTGAGCGGCCGCACTATTGGAACATGCCTGGAGCCGGCCCTGTACTGGTATCTAAGTACAGTGGTCCTGGGTACACTTAAATCGACAGTGATAATAAAGATGAATGTAGTAATCCAACAAGATAAATTTCACACAAATTGTTTCTGATATTGTTACTTGTCTGGGTGATAAATGATCAACTGATCATATCTGGCTAATTGAAATTATCAGATACGTGATTGGTTTAGATCAGGGGATAATGTAGTGTGTAGACCAACACATTGGGGCAGATGTATTAACCTGGAGAAGGCATAAGAAAGTGATAAACCAGTGATATGTGCAAGGTGATAAAGGCACCAGCCAATCAGATCCTAACTGTTAATTTACGTATTGGAGCTGATTGGCTGGTGCCTTTATCACCTTGCACATATCACTGGTTTATCACTTCCTTAGGCCTTCTCCAGGTTAATACAGCTGCCCCATTCTGTGCTGCACAATTGTGCAGTTGTAAATCTAACATTCGTGCAGTTCTAAGAACATCTACTGTAGCCTACAGCTATAGAGGTGACAATTCCCTCCAATCAGGGCTCAGCACACCCTCAACTGACCCCTGATGCTCAGCCTGTGATTGAGGCTGAGCCAATAGACTCACTGCAGCTGGAATAACAGCCCTTACCGTGCTCTCATTATGGCTGCCGTGCCAGCATCTACACACTGCCATTAACCCGTCAGGGCAGTGGTTCCCAAATGTGGTGCCTTGAGGATCGTGTTTGGTAACCACTAGAGATGAGCGCCTGAAATTTTTCGGGTTTTGTGTTTTGGTTTTGGGTTCGGTTCCGCGGCCGTGTTTTGGGTTCGACCGCGTTTTGGCAAAACCTCACCGAATTTTTTTTGTCGGATTCGGGTGTGTTTTGGATTCGGGTGTTTTTTTAAAAAAACACTAAAAAACAGCTTAAATCATAGAATTTGGGGGTCATTTTGATCCCATATTATTATTAACCTCAAAAACCATAATTTCCACTCATTTTCAGTCTATTCTGAATACCTCACACCTCACAATATTATTTTTAGTCCTAAAATTTGCACCAAGGTCGCTGGATGACTAAGCTAAGCGACACTAGTGGCCGACACAAACACCTGGCCCATTTAGGAGTTGCACTGCAGTGTCACGCAGGATGTCCCTTCCAAAAAACCCTCCCCAATCAGCACATGACGCAAAGAAAAAAAGAGGCGCAATGAGGTAGCTGACTGTGTGAGTAAGATTAGCGACCCTAGTGGCCGACACAAACACCGGGCCCATTTAGGAGTGGCACTGCAGTGTCACGCAGGATGTCCCTTCCAAAAAACCTTCCCCAATCAGCACATGACGCAAAGAAAAAAAGAGGCGCAATGAGGTAGCTGACTGTGTGAGTAAGATTAGCGACCCTAGTGGCCGACACAAACACCGGGCCCATTTAGGAGTGGCACTGCAGTGTCACGCAGGATGTCCCTTCCAAAAAACCTCCCCAATCAGCACATGACGCAAAGAAAAAAAGAGGCGCAATGAGGTAGCTGACTGTGTGAGTAAGATTAGCGACCTTAGTGGCCGACACAAACACCGGGCCCATTTAGGAGTGGCACTGCAGTGTCACGCAGGATGTCCCTTCCAAAAAACCTTCCCCAATCAGCACATGACGCAAAGAAAAAAAGAGGCGCAATGAGGTAGCTGACTGTGTGAGTAAGATTAGCGACCCTAGTGGCCGACACAAACACCGGGCCCATTTAGGAGTGGCACTGCAGTGTCACGCAGGATGTCCCTTCCAAAAAACCTCCCCAATCAGCACATGACGCAAAGAAAAAAAGAGGCGCAATGAGGTAGCTGACTGTGTGAGTAAGATTAGCGACCCTAGTGGCCGACACAAACACCGGGCCCATTTAGGAGTGGCACTGCAGTGTCATGCAGGATGTCCCTTCCAAAAAACCCTCCCCAATCAGCACATGACGCAAAGAAAAAAAGAGGCGCAATGAGGTAGCTGACTGTGTGAGTAAGATTAGCGACCCTAGTGGCCGACACAAACACCGGGCCCATTTAGGAGTGGCACTGCAGTGTCACGCAGGATGTCCCTTCCAAAAAACCCTCCCCAATCAGCACATGACGCAAAGAAAAAAAGAGGCGCAATGAGGTAGCTGACTGTGTGAGTAAGATTAGCGACCCTAGTGGCCGACACAAACACCGGGCCCATTTAGGAGTGGCACTGCAGTGTCACGCAGGATGTCCCTTCCAAAAAACCCTCCCCAATCAGCACATGACGCAAAGAAAAAAAGAGGCGCAATGAGGTAGCTGACTGTGTGAGTAAGATTAGCGACCCTAGTGGCCGACACAAACACCGGGCCCATTTAGGAGTGGCACTGCAGTGTCACGCAGGATGTCCCTTCCAAAAAACCCTCCCCAATCAGCACATGACGCAAAGAAAAAAAGAGGCGCAATGAGGTAGCTGACTGTGTGAGTAAGATTAGCGACCCTAGTGGCCGACACAAACACCGGGCCCATTTAGGAGTGGCACTGCAGTGTCACGCAGGATGTCCCTTCCAAAAAACCCTCCCCAAACAGCACATGACGCAAAGAAAAATAAAAGAAAAAAGAGGTGCAAGATGGAATTGTCCTTGGGCCCTCCCACCCACCCTTATGTTGTATAAACAAAACAGGACATGCACACTTTAACCAACCCATCATTTCAGTGACAGGGTCTGCCACACGACTGTGACTGATATGACGGGTTGGTTTGGACCCCCCCCAAAAAAGAAGCAATTAATCTCTCCTTGCACAAACTGGCTCTACAGAGGCAAGATGTCCACCTCATCATCACCCTCCGATATATCACCGTGTACATCCCCCTCCTCACAGATTATCAATTCGTCCCCACTGGAATCCACCATCTCAGCTCCCTGTGTACTTTGTGGAGGCAATTGCTGCTGGTCAATGTCTCCGCGGAGGAATTGATTATAATTCATTTTAATGAACATCATCTTCTCCACATTTTCTGGATGTAACCTCGTACGCCGATTGCTGACAAGGTGAGCGGCGGCACTAAACACTCTTTCGGAGTACACACTTGTGGGAGGGCAACTTAGGTAGAATAAAGCCAGTTTGTGCAATGGCCTCCAAATTGCCTCTTTTTCCTGCCAGTATAAGTATGGACTGTGTGACGTGCCTACTTGGATGCGGTCACTCATATAATCCTCCACCATTCTTTCAATGGTGAGAGAATCATATGCAGTGACAGTAGACGACATGTCCGTAATCGTTGTCAGGTCCTTCAGTCCGGACCAGATGTCAGCATCAGCAGTCGCTCCAGACTGCCCTGCATCACCGCCAGCGGGTGGGCTCGGAATTCTGAGCCTTTTCCTCGCACCCCCAGTTGCGGGAGAATGTGAAGGAGGAGATGTTGACAGGTCGCGTTCCGCTTGACTTGACAATTTTCTCACCAGCAGGTCTTTCAACCCCAGCAGACTTGTGTCTGCCGGAAAGAGAGATCCAAGGTAGGCTTTAAATCTAGGATCGAGCACGGTGGCCAAAATGTAGTGCTCTGATTTCAACAGATTGACCACCCGTGAATCCTTGTTAAGCGAATTAAGGGCTCCATCCACAAGTCCCACATGCCTAGCGGAATCGCTCCGTGTTAGCTCCTCCTTCAATGTCTCCAGCTTCTTCTGCAAAAGCCTGATGAGGGGAATGACCTGACTCAGGCTGGCAGTGTCTGAACTGACTTCACGTGTGGCAAGTTCAAAGGGCATCAGAACCTTGCACAACGTTGAAATCATTCTCCACTGCGCTTGAGACAGGTGCATTCCACCTCCTATATCGTGCTCAATTGTATAGGCTTGAATGGCCTTTTGCTGCTCCTCCAACCTCTGAAGCATATAGAGGGTTGAATTCCACCTCGTTACCACTTCTTGCTTCAGATGATGGCAGGGCAGGTTCAGTAGTTTTTGGTGGTGCTCCAGTCTTCTGTACGTGGTGCCTGTACGCCGAAAGTGTCCCGCAATTTTTCTGGCCACCGACAGCATCTCTTGCACGCCCCTGTCGTTTTTTAAATAATTCTGCACCACCAAATTCAAGGTATGTGCAAAACATGGGACGTGCTGGAATTTGCCCATATTTAATGCACACACAATATTGCTGGCGTTGTCCGATGCCACAAATCCACAGGAGAGTCCAATTGGGGTAAGCCATTCCGCGATGATCTTCCTCAGTTGCCGTAAGAGGTTTTCAGCTGTGTGCGTATTCTGGAAACCGGTGATACAAAGCGTAGCCTGCCTAGGAAAGAGTTGGCGTTTGCGAGATGCTGCTACTGGTGCCGCCGCTGCTGTTCTTGCGGCGGGAGTCCATACATCTACCCAGTGGGCTGTCACAGTCATATAGTCCTGACCCTGCCCTGCTCCACTTGTCCACATGTCCGTGGTTAAGTGGACATTGGGTACAACTGCATTTTTTAGGACACTGGTGAGTCTTTTTCTGACGTCCGTGTACATTCTCGGTATCGCCTGCCTAGAGAAGTGGAACCTAGATGGTATTTGGTAACGGGGGCACACTGCCTCAATAAATTGTCTAGTTCCCTGTGAACTAACGGCGGATACCGGACGCACGTCTAACACCAACATAGTTGTCAAGGCCTCAGTTATCCGCTTTGCAGCAGGATGACTGCTGTGATATTTCATCTTCCTCGCAAAGGACTGTTGAACAGTCAATTGCTTACTGGAAGTAGTACAAGTGGGCTTACGACTTCCCCTCTGGGATGACCATCGACTCCCAGCAGCAACAACAGCAGCGCCAGCAGCAGTAGGCGTTACACGCAAGGATGCATCGGAGGAATCCCAGGCAGGAGAGGACTCGTCAGAATTGCCAGTGACATTGCCTGCAGGACTATTGGCATTCCTGGGGAAGGAGGAAATTGACACTGAGGGAGTTGGTGGGGTGGTTTGCGTGAGCTTGGTTACAAGACGAAGGGATTTACTGGTCAGTGGACTGCTTCCGCTGTCACCCAAAGTTTTTGAACTTGTCACTGACTTATTATGAATGCGCTGCAGGTGACGTATAAGGGAGGATGTTCCGAGGTGGTTAACGTCCTTACCCCTACTTATTACAGCTTGACAAAGGGAACACACGGCTTGACACCTGTTGTCCGCATTTCTGTTGAAATAGTTCCACACCGAAGAGCTGATTTTTTTGGTATTTTCACCAGGCATGTCAACGGCCATATTCCTCCCACGGACAACAGGTGTCTCCCCGGGTGCCTGACTTAAACAAACCACCTCACCATCAGAATCCTCCTGGTCAATTTCCTCCCCAGCGCCAGCAACACCCATATCCTCCTCATCCTGGTGTACTTCAACACTGACATCTTCAATCTGACTATCAGGATCTGGACTGCGGGTGCTCCTTCCAGCACTTGCAGGGGGCGTGCAAATGGTGGAAGGCGCATGCTCTTCACGTCCAGTGTTGGGAAGGTCAGGCATCGCAACCGACACAATTGGACTCTCCTTGTGGATTTGGGATTTCGAAGAACGCACAGTTCTTTGCGGTGCTACTGCTTTTGCCAGCTTGAGTCTTTTCATTTTTCTAGCGAGAGGCTGAGTGCCTCCATCCTCATGTGAAGCTGAACCACTAGCCATGAACATAGGCCAGGGCCTCAGCCGTTCCTTGCCACTCCGTGTGGTAAATGGCATATTGGCAAGTTTACGCTTCTCCTCCGACAATTTTATTTTAGGTTTTGGAGTCCTTTTTTTACTGATATTTGGTGTTTTGGATTTGACATGCTCTGTACTATGACATTGGGCATCGGCCTTGGCAGACGACGTTGCTGGCATTTCATCGTCTCGGCCATGACTAGTGGCAGCAGCTTCAGCACGAGGTGGAAGTGGATCTTGATCTTTCCCTAATTTTGGAACCTCAACATTTTTGTTCTCCATATTTTAATAGGCACAACTAAAAGGCACCTCAGGTAAACAATGGAGATGGATGGATACTAGTATACAATTATGGACGGACTGCCGAGTGCCGACACAGAGGTAGCTACAGCCGTGAACTACCGTACTGTGTCTGCTGCTAATATAGACTGGTTGATAAAGAGATGTCGTAGTATGTATGTATGAAGAAGAAAGAAAAAAAAACCACGGTTAGGTGGTATACAATTATGGACGGACTGCCGAGTGCCGACACAGAGGTAGCCACAGCCGTGAACTACCGTACTGTACTGTGTCTGCTGCTAATATAGACTGGTTGATAAAGAGATGTCGTAGTATGTATGTATGAAGAAGAAAGAAAAAAAAACCACGGTTAGGTGGTATACAATTATGGACGGACTGCCGAGTGCCGACACAGAGGTAGCCACAGCCGTGAACTACCGTACTGTACTGTGTCTGCTGCTAATATAGACTGGTTGATAAAGAGATGTCGTAGTATGTATGTATAAAGAAGAAAGAAAAAAAAACCACGGTTAGGTGGTATACAATTATGGACGGACTGCCGAGTGCCGACACAGAGGTAGCCACAGCCGTGAACTACCGTACTGTACTGTGTCTGCTGCTAATATAGACTGGTTGATAAAGAGATGTCGTAGTATGTATGTATAAAGAAGAAAGAAAAAAAAACCACGGTTAGGTGGTATACAATTATGGACGGACTGCCGAGTGCCGACACAGAGGTAGCCACAGCCGTGAACTACCGTACTGTACTGTGTCTGCTGCTAATATAGACTGGTTGATAAAGAGATGTCGTAGTATGTATGTATGAAGAAGAAAGAAAAAAAAACCACGGTTAAGTGGTATACAATTATGGACGGACTGCCGAGTGCCGACACAGAGGTAGCCACAGCCGTGAACTACCGTACTGTACTGTGTCTGCTGCTAATATAGACTGGTTGATAAAGAGATGTCGTAGTATGTATGTATAAAGAAGAAAGAAAAAAAAAAACACGGTTAGGTGGTATACAATTATGGACGGACTGCCGAGTACCGACACAGAGGTAGCCACAGCCGTGAACTACCGTACTGTACTGTGTCTGCAGCTAATATAGACTGGTTGATAAAGAGATGTAGTAGTATGTATGTATAAAGAAGAAAGAAAAAAAAAACACGGGTAGGTGGTATACAATTATGGATGGACTGCCGAGTGCCGACACAGAGGTAGCTACAGCCGTGAACTACCGTACTGTGTCTGCTGCGACTGGATGATAAATAATGATATAAAAAATATATATATATATCACTACTGCAGCCGGACAGGTATATATATTATATAATGACGGACCTGCTGGACACTGTCTGTCAGCAGAATGAGTTTTTTATAGAATAAAAAAAAAAACACCACACAAGTGAAGTCACACGACGAGTGTTTAACTTTTTCAGGCAATCACAATATAGTATACTACTAACTATACTGGTGGTCAGTGTGGTCAGGTCACTGGTCAGTCACACTGGCAGTGGCACTCCTGCAGCAAAAGTGTGCACTGTTTAATTTTAATATAATATGTACTCCTGGCTCCTGCTATAACCTATAACTGGCACTGCAGTGCTCCCCAGTCTCCCCCACAATTATAAGCTGTGTGAGCTGAGCACAGTCAGATATATAATATATACATAGATGATGCAGCACACTGGGCTGAGCAGTGCACACAGATATGATATGTGACTGTCTTGTACTCCTGGCTCCTGCTATAACCTATAACTGGCACTGCAGTGCTTCCCAGTCTCCCCCACAATTATAAGCTGTGTGAGCTGAGCACAGTCAGATATATAATATATACATAGATGATGCAGGCATGCAGCACACTGGGCTGAGCAGTGCACACAGATATGGTATGTGACTGAGTCACTGTGTGTACCGTTTTTTTCAGGCAGAGAACGGATATATTAAATAAAACAACTGCACTGCTGGTGGTCACTGTGGTCAGTCACTAAACTGTGCACTCTCTTCTACAGTATCAGCCTCAGGTCAATCTCTCCTCTCTCTCCTAATCTAAATGGAGAGGACGCCAGCCACGTCCTCTCCCTATCAATCTCAATGCACGTGTGAAAATGGCGTCGACGCGCGGCTCCTTATATAGAATCCGAGTCTCGCGAGAAACCGACAGCGTCATGATGACGTTCGGGCGCGCTCGGGTTAACCGAGCAAGGCGGGAAGATCCGAGTCGCTCGGACCCGTGAAAAAAAACATGAAGTTCGTGCGGGTTCGGATTCAGAGAAACCGAACCCGCTCATCTCTAGTAACCACTGCCCTAGGCACTGAACCAGGGCACAATCAGCATATTTGCCCCTCAGATAATCATGTTTCACTGCAGGTGGGGGATTTCTGAGCATATAGATTTATATCCCTTTTCCACCAAAATGCCGGGTCAGACCTGGGTTTTCAAACACTGGGGCAGATGTATTAACCTGGAGAAGGCATAAGGAAGTGATAAACCAGTGATAAGTGCAAGGTGATAAACGCACCAGGCAATCATCTCTTAACTGTTAATTTACATATTGGAGCTGATTGGCTGGTGTATCACCTTGCACTTATCACTGGTTTATTACTTCCAGGTTAATACATCTGTCCCACTGTTCCAAGCCGTGTCACAGCCAGGTCACACCCCGTTCCCACCGCAGGTTGGATCCGACATATTGGCTGACAGACCCCTTTCATATTGCATCCGTGTACAGCTTGCCTGTTCTTCGGGCGCTTGGAGATATCATCATCTCCATGCGGCCGTGATCCGGCTTTTATATACAGTAATTTTAGTGTGACCAGAGTCGGATGTCCCATGATGCTCCGTTCACATCACACCATTATCCAGGTCAGTATTAGTCAGATTCCCGGGTAAAGTGATCCAAGTAATTTTCATCTAACCCTTTCACACAAAACCTTGACCTGGGGTTGCCCCGACAGTAATCCGGGTTAAAAGTTTGCTGGAAAAGGGGTATAAGATGTACGTAAGTAAGCATGTCAGGGCACCGGCAGATTTTGTAGGGGGACCAACAGTCTCGTGGCCCTGCATATGCACCATGACAAAGTACAACTCTATCTGGGTGGACATTTTGTGAAAGCACGCAAAAGATCAGTCTTGTGAGATCATCATGGGTGGTGCGTCACCATCATGCAGCAGTCACAGTGTATCATCAGGGCCGGTTCTAGCCCTTGTGGCGCCCCGGGTGAAAATAGGGGCATGGCTTCATAAAGGGGTGTGGTCAATATGCCCCCAGTAGTATTGCCCCCGTTTGTGCCCCCAGTAGTATTGCCCCCGTTTGTGCCGCTTTAAAAAAAAATAATAATACTTACCATCCCCGCTCCCGATTCCCGACCACTGCTGTCCTCCGTCTCTGGCCTCTGGCGCCGCTCCTCTGATCTATGGAACCGGATAGACACTAGAAGTCAATCATGACCCCTAGTGTCTAAGTGCCGCATCCACAATGCAGTGCTTGTGCGCGATGACTTCATCGCGCACCGCACAGCAGTACCGGCATGGGAAGGGGAGGCACCACCACTAGCGGATCTTGCCACGGCGGCGGCACCCTCCGGATGGCGGCGGCACCCTTCGGAAGACGGCGCCCCGGGCAAAAATCCTGTGTGCCTGTAGCAAGATCCGCTACTGTGTACCGTGTAAATTGGTGAACTTGCGCACAGTGGTACTGTTATTAATGATACAGCGGCTGCAGCCCGTAATGTCTGTGGATTGTAAATGATATAATTACAGACCTGAATACAATTGCTGAGAAAACTCTTTCCACATGACCTGAAGTTACCTGACTACTGTCAAACTCACATATGCTACTAGTCTATTTCTTTCTATTTCTCTGTTCTGTTTAAGTTTTTACATGCTTAAAGCACGTTCTGGTCCAGCAGGGGTTTCTTACATTTACCAAGGGTAACTGCCCAGCTGTTTTCTGTTAATGATGAAACGGCTGCTGTCTGTCACTTAGTTTATGCCGTAGCAGAATTTTGGCAGGCTTATGAACAAATCAAGACAAAAAAAAAATAAAAAAAAAAAATATATATATATATATATATATATATATATGAAAAAAATCAATATAAAAACAGTAAATGCATAGATTATGACTGAACATAAGAATTAAACAGTATGAGGAGAAAGCTGCAGCCATAAAATGTTTAATTTACATTTGACACATACCATTTTTTAATTTCCTTCAACAGTAACAGTGATATTTATGCAAAATGAAATCATTATCCTCTACCTTGTAGGCCAGTAATACAAAAGACTGTCTCTCGCCATGGGGAAGAGAACAGATTTCATTATGAAACACCAGAGGCATTATTATAGAAGTGGAGGAGTAGCCAAGGACTGGATGCAAATGTCTCGATTACTGGCAAGCTGTAAAGTATTTTGCCTTGATTTGGCTTCCTGTAAATCTCCACAAGTGGCCAATGGTTTATTTGGCGGAAGAGAGGTCATTTAAATCTGTATTGTGACCAAATTTAACTGACAGACATTACATCCAACTTCAGCTAGAACCTAGGCTGCCATGAGTTACAGAGCTGTAAAATTTCAAAGGTCATTTATTGTACTTAGGGGGAGATGTACTAAGCAGTGAAAAGAGTGAAGAAGTGAGCCAGTGGAGAAGTTGCCCATAGCAACCAATCAGCATTGAAGTAACATTTATAATTTGCATACTATAAAATTATACAGAGCAGGTGATTGGTTGCCATGGACAACTACTCCATTGGCTCAACTACTCCACTGGGTAGTATTTACAGTTAACATTGTCCTAAATTGCTAATTGTGTACTTAACACGTTGATGCCCCTTTACCCAGTACAGTATCTCACAGACTCATACCTCATAACTGTCCCGATTTTCACAGGACAGTCCCGTTTTTTTGGGACTGTCCAGCTGTCCCACCCGCGGGCTGCAGTGTCCCGCGGTGGGGGGGCAGTTGGGAGGCTGCTGCACTCGCTGCGAGCAGCGGTGAATAGACGTCTATTCGGTGGAGACAGGAGGAGAGGGGGCATGCCAGCGGCACTCATGGAGCGCTGGGCATGACCCCTCAGTGATGAAAACAGGGCGTGGGTCACGACCGTGGGTCCTCTGCGAAGCCACGCCCCCTTTTCACAGACCACGCTTCTTTTCAGGAGCGAGCACATGTGTCCCTCTTTCATAAAGAAGAAAGTTGGGAGGTATGCAGACTATTATAGTGGGAAAATTGTACTTGGGAAGGACCAAACATCTATACACAGTGCAGCCCTTGGCGTGTTTCTAGTTTGCTTATTTGGTGACTACAGTCCTGCTGGTGTAATGACACGTGACCAGGGGCAGAACTATTGGTGGTACAGCCGATGCAGTACACTGGGGCCCGCCGCAAAGGACAGCATTTCCAGTAGGCAAGCCAGGTACCAATAATGAGTCAGACTAGCTCATTATGGTACACCAGCTGCCACTGTGACACGGCCAGTAACAAAGAAGGAGGAGGAGGATCTATCAATTATCAACTATCAAGTAGTGAAAAGAGCGGAGGAGTAGACCAATGAAGAAATTGTCCATAGCAACCAATCAGCATTAAGGTAGAATTTATTAAGCACAGTCTACAAAATGATAGGTAGAATCTGATTGGTTGCTATGGGCAACTTCTCCACTGGTCCACTTCTTCACTCTTTTCACTGCTACATATATCAACCCTTTAATTTGTATACTTCTTACAGCAGTGTATGTTTCTGTAACTGTAGGCCTATAATATATGTGTGTCTGTGGAAGTGGGTATTCTATAATACCAGAATAAAATCAGAGTAAAATAAGCCTCGTATCTGGCATATCATGACCCCAATTCACGCCCCCCCATCCACATGCCCCCAATCAACCTGACCACACCAACGTTCTGTCAAAGCATATCCATAGGTTTCAACAAGCAATTCAGAAAGACTGGACCTCAGATGGGGACTTTGTGGAAACACCAGTCTTTCACGTTGGCTTAAACAGTGCTACCATAACCACATACATATATTATTATTAGAGATGTGCGGTGGGCACTTTTTGTGTTTTGTGTTATGGTTTTGGATCTGGATCCCTGCTCTTGTTTTGGATCTGGATTAGTTTTGCCAAAACCACCCTTTCGCGTCTTGGTTTTGGATCTGGATGATTTTTGACAAAAACTGCTAAAATAACAGAATTTGGGGGTAATTTTGATCCTACAGCATTATTAACCTCAATAACATTCATTTCCACTCATTTCCAGTCTATTCTGAACACCTCACACCTGGCAATATTGTTTTTAGGCCAAAAGGCTGCCCCAAGGATATTAGATGACTTTGCTAAACGACACAAATGTGCGGCACAAACACCTGGCCCATCTAGGAGTGGCACTGCAGTGTCAGACAGGATGGAACTTTTAAGAACTAGGCCCCAAACAGCACATGATGCAAAGAAAAAAAGAGGTGCATCGAGGTTGCTGGATGACTAAGCTAAGCAACAAAAGTATGCAGCACAAACACCTGGCCCATCTAGGAGTGGCACTGCAGTGGCAGAAAGGATGGCACTTTTAAAAACTAGGCCCCAAACAACGTATCATATTAGATGACTTTGCTAAGCGACACAAGTGTGCGGCACAAACACCTGGCCCATCTAGGAGCTGATGCGTTGTACACAAGTTGTCTTTGCTTTGCTTAATTTTGCGCTGCTGCGAATGCTTCAGAGCTGAGCAAACTGTACCCAAATATGGATGACGCAAAGCGATGCACAGCACAGTTGTATCTCCATTTGCGACTGAATCATAGTATCTGAGTGGTAATGGGGCGTAGACACAACTAAGTGCACCTGTTTTCAGATGTATCTGATGCGCCGGGTACAAGGCTGTTGGAGGTGTGCACCGATGAGCATGACAGCTTTGGAAACCAGCATACAGATGGGGGTGTTCTGACTGCAGAAATGTGTACAAGTCATATGCACTTATTTTCTCATTGTGTACGTGAAGCAGGAACAATTACAAGTGAATTGCTATCCACTCAGCAACTGTCCCTTACTGTGTATTCTCTTTGGCTCCAATCATATCTACTTGCTAAGCATCTTCAATCTACTTTACCCACCTGACCTTAACCAGCCTATTGGAATAAAGTATTTTTTTTAACTTCTCTCTTTTAAACACTCTGCATAGACTTCTGCAGTGTTTAAAATAAGGATTATTGATGGGCACAATATAGTTAAGGAAACAGCAAATGGTAATTAATTGAACACATTAATCATGATTCCAAGTTAATGTTGCAGTTGCATTGGAATCATTCCTAAACTATTCCAAATTACATCAATAGCAAAAGCAAGTGGACAGAATATAGCATGTAGATCCCAAGATAACTTACAGGCAATTCTAATATTTATAGAAAAACATAGAGCTGGTGACAGGATCTGTAATTTGTCACATTAATGTCAACTGACGTGTGGCATGTAATTCCCGATTGTAATATAGTATGTCACGCGTTCAGCCCTTGAAAGTAATATATATAATAATCTGCACATATACTGTATACTGTATATCTGATTCATATATTTCTCTGGAGAGGCAATAGGCATTGGATTTTCTGTTAATAGGTTACAATGCATCAATGTTCTACTAGATTGGTGGAGATTTACATCAAGGGTCAAAGTCAAATACTTTGTTTCTAATAGAGGGAATGCCTGCGGGTTTATGTATAAATTCAGACATTTATTGCAGAAATACCTGTGGATCACATTAAGGAGACGGAGCTAAAACATAAACTATTTTTTTGTTTTTATGTAGTCTATATTTATTGGATGGGCTTGTACAAAAAATAAGTCTATTGTCACAAAATAATTTGTTTACAATGTCATGGCCTGAACGGTTCTGTGAAAGACATCGGGGCTGATGTAAAATTGCAAGTTTATGGACAGATCTTGCCCTTTATGGGGTCTTTTTACTAAGCCTTGGAGGGGGGGATAAATGGGAGAGAGATAAAGTACCCTCCAACCAGCTCCTAACTGTCAATTTTCAAACAGCCTTTAACCATACTTGCCGGCATACTGGCTGCTCCCTCCGGGAGAGGGCTGCCAGGTCGGCACAGCGGGGGACATGACGTGTCATGAGGGGGCGTGTCAGAGGAAAATGCTGCAAAATATGGGGTAGAGCAGAGGGGCGTTACCCAGCACCCACATCATCATGCCCCCTCCCCCACTACGCAATGCAAAGAATACTGGCATTATGGGGCAGGGGGCAGGGCTACGATGAATCACATCATTGGACCCCCTGGGCCACCCACTTTGGACAGGGCATGGGGGGTGGGTTGCTGACAATTGCGGGGAAGTCACAGAGGATTCGGGCAGGCTGGATGATACTTGCCCACTCTTTTTGGGGAGGTCGGGAGCACCACCCGATTATCATGAGTAGGGAGTAGCCAAGTCTGCTTTTAACATGGCAGTTAGGAGCTTATTGGCTGATACTTTGGGGCTGATGTACTGTACTAACCCTTGGAGAGTGATGAAGTGGAGAGAGATAAGCTACCAACTAGAGATGAGCGGGTTCGGTTCCTCGTGATCCGAACCCCCCCGAACTCCACCTATTTTACACTGTTCCGAGGCAGCCTCAGATCTTCCCGCCTTGCTCGGTTTACCCGAGCGCGCCCGAACATCATCATCCCGCTGTCGTATTCTCGCGAGATTCGTATTGCATATAAAGAGCCGCGCGTCGCCGCCATTTTCACTCGTGCATTGGAGATGATAGCGAGATGACGTGGCTGCATTCTCTCAGTTTCTGTGTTCAGTGTGCTGCAAATATCTGTGCTCAGTGTGCTGCAAATATCTGTGCTCAGTGTGCTGCAAATATCTGTGCTCAGTGTGCTGCAAATATCTACGTTCTCTGCCTGAAAACGCTCCATATCTGTGCTGCATTGTAGTATATACAGGTTGAGTATCCCTTATCCAAAATGCTTGGGACCAGAGGAATTTTGGATATCGGATTTTTCTGTATTTTGGAATAATTGCATACCATAACGAGATATTATGGTGATGGGACCTAAATCTAAGCACAGAATGCATTTATGTTTCATATACACCTTATACACACAGCCTGAAGGTCATTTTAGCCAATATTTTTTATAACTTTGTGCATTAAACAAAGTGTGTGTACATTCACAGAATTCATTTATGTTTCATATACACCTTATACACACAGTCTGAAGTTCATTTAATACAATATTTTTAATAACTTTGAGTATTAAACAAAGTTTGTGTACACTGAGCCATCAAAAAACAAAGGATTCACTATCTCAGTCTCACTCAAAAAAGTCCGTATTTCGGAATATTCCGTATTTCGGAATATTTGGATATGGGATACTCAACCTGTAGTAGGAGGGCAGTGCAGAATTTTGCTGACCACCAGTATATATATAGCAGTACGGTACAGTAGTCCATTGCTCTACCTCTGTGGTGTCAAGTATACTATCCATATCTGTGCTGCATTGTAGTTGTGCGCAGTATATAGTAGGAGGACAGTGCAGAATTTTGCTGACCACCAGTATATATATATATATAGCAGTACGGTACAGTAGTCCATTGCTCTACCTCTGTGTCATCAAGTATACTATCCATCCATATCTGTGCTGCATTGTAGTTGTGCGCAGTATATAGTAGGAGGACAGTGCAGAATTTTGCTGACCACCAGTATATATATAGCAGTACGGTACAGTAGTCCATTGCTCTACCTCTGTGTCGTCAAGTATAATATCCATAATTGTGCTGCATTGTAGTTGTGTGCAGTATATAGTAGGAGGACAGTGCAGAATTTTGCTGACCACCAGTATATATATATAGCAGTACGGTACAGTAGTCCATTGCTCTACCTCTGTGTCGTCAAGTATACTATCCATATCTGTGCTGCATTGTAGTTGTGCGCAGTATATAGTAGGAGGACAGTGAAGAATTTTGATGACCACCAGTACATATATATATATATATATATATATATAAATATATCTATCTATCTGCATCATGTGCTGTTTGTGGACTATTTTATTACGTGCCACCCTGTCTGACACTGCAGTGCCACTCCCAGATGGGCCAGGTGTTTGTGTCGGCCACTTGGGTCGCTTAGCTTAGCCATCCAGCGACCTTGGTGCACCTCTTTTTTCTTTGCATCATGTGCTGTTTGGGGACTATTTTTTTAAGTGCCATCCTGTCTGACACTGCAGTGCCACTCCTAGATGGGCCAGGTGTTTGTGTGGGCCAGTTGGGTCGCTTAGCTTAGCTTAGCCATCCAGCGACCTTGGTGCACCTCTTTTGTTCTTTGCATCATGTGCTGTTTGGGGACTATTTTTTTAAGTGCCATCCTGTCTGACACTGCAGTGCCACTCTTAGATGGGCCAGGTGTTTGTGTCGGCCACTTGGGTCACTTAGCTTAGCCATCCAGCGACCTTAGTGCACCTCTTTTTTTCTTTGCATCATGTGCTGTTTGGGGACTATTTTTTTAAGTGCCATCCTGTCTGACACTGCAGTGCCACTCCTAAATGGGCCAGGTGTTTGTGTCGGCCACTTGGGTCGCTTAGCTTAGCCATCCAGCGACCTTGGTGCACCTCTTTTTTTCTTTGCAGCATGTGCTGTTTGGGGACTATTTTTTTTAAATGCCATCCTGTCTGACACTGCAGTGCCACTCCTAGATGGGCCAGGTGTTTGTGTCGGCCACTTGGGTCGCTTAGCTTAGCCATTCAGCGACCTTGGTGCATTCTTTTTTTCTTTGCATCATGTCCTATTTGGGGACTATTTTTTTAAATGCCATCCTGTCTGACACTGCAGTGCCACTCCTAGATGGGCCAGGTGTTTGTGTCGGCCACTTGGGTCACTTAGCTTAGCCATCCAGCGACCTTGGTGCACCTCTTTTTTTCTTTGCATCATGTGCTGTTTGGGGACTATTTTTTAAGTGCCATCCTGTCTGACACTGCAGTGCCACTCCTAGATGGGCCAGGAGTTTGTGTCGGCCACTTGGGTCGCTTAGCTTAGCCATCCAACGACCTTGGTGCACCTCTTTTTTTCTTTGCATCATGTGTTGTTTGGGGACTATTTTTTTAAATCTGCCCTCCTGTCTGACACTGCAGTGCCACTCCTAGATGGGCCAGGTGTTTGTGTCGGCCACTTGGGTCGCTTAGCTTAGCCATCCAGCGACCTTGGTGCACCTCTTTTTTTCTTTGCATCATGTGCTGTTTGGGGACTATATTTTTAAGCGCCATCCTGTCTGACACTGCAATGCCACTCCTAGATGGGCCAGGTGTTTGTGTCAGCCACTTGTGTCGCTTAGCTTAGCCATGCAGCGACCTCGGTGCAAATTTTAGGACTAAAAATAATATTGTGAGGTGTGAGGTGTTCAGAATAGACTGGAAATGAGTGGAAATTATGGTTATTGAGGTTAATAATACTATGGGATCAAAATTACCCCCAAATTCTATGATTTAAACTGTTTTTGAGGGGTTTTTGAAAAAATCACCCGAATCCATCTAAAAAATTTCAGGGAGGTTTTGCCAAAACGCGTCCGAATCCAAATCACGGCCACGGAACCGAGTCCAAAACCAAAACACAAAACCCGAAAAATGTCCGGTGCACATCACTACTACCAACCAATCGGCTCCTGTCATTTTTCAAACACAGCCTATAACATGACAGGAGCTGATTGGCTGGTACTTTATCTCTCTCCATTTTATCACTCTCCAAGGCTTAGTACATCTCTCTACCCTTTGTCTCTTTCCAAGGCTAAGTAAATAGACCTCTTAGTCACTGAGGCAACTCCACTTTTGACTGATAGGCATAACTGTGTGGCTCCGTGTCATTCGCAAGTATACTAAGCATTCTGAAGGCATGTCAAGGGCGTGCAGGTGGAGTATGGGCTATGCAGAAGTCAAGTATAGGGCTGGTGCAAATGCGTGCTAATAATGATGGCGACTATGCCACCAAGCAAATGGATGGGGACCACCTAGATCCATGCTACTCGACATATGGGTGAATATCTGCATTTATGTCCATCAACAAAAATAAGAATTTACTTACCGATAATTCTATTTCTCATAGTCCGTAGTGGATGCTGGGGACTCCGAAAGGACCATGGGGAATAGCGGCTCCGCAGGAGACTGGGCACAAAAGTAAAAGCTTTAAGACTACCTGGTGTGCACTGGCTCCTCCCCCTATGACCCTCCTCCAAGCCTCAGTTAGGATACTGTGCCCGGACGAGCGTACACAATAAGGAAGGATTTTGAATCCCGGGTAAGACTCATACCAGCCACACCAATCACACCGTACAACTTGTGATCTGAACCCAGTTAACAGCATGATAACAGAGGAGCCTCTGAAAAGATGGCTCACAACAATAATAACCCGATTTTTTGTAACAATAACTATGTACAAGTATTGCAGACAATCCGCACTTGGGATGGGCGCCCAGCATCCACTACGGACTATGAGAAATAGAATTATCGGTAAGTAAATTCTTATTTTCTCTGACGTCCTAGTGGATGCTGGGGACTCCGAAAGGACCATGGGGATTATACCAAAGCTCCCAAACGGGCGGGAGAGTGCGGATGACTCTGCAGCACCGAATGAGAGAACTCCAGGTCCTCCTCAGCCAGGGTATCAAATTTGTAGAATTTAGCAAACGTGTTTGCCCCTGACCAAGTAGCTGCTCGGCAAAGTTGTAAAGCCGAGACCCCTCGGGCAGCCGCCCAAGATGAGCCCACTTTCCGTGTGGAATGGGCTTTTACAGATTTTGGCTGTGGCAGGCCTGCCACAGAATGTGCAAGCTGAATTGTACTACAAATCCAACGAGCAATAGTCTGCTTAGAAGCAGGAGCACCCAGCTTGTTGGGTGCATACAGGATAAACAGCGAGTCAGATTTTCTGACTCCAGCCGTCCTGGAAACATATATTTTCAGGGCCCTGACTACGTCCAGCAACTTGGAATCCTCCAAGTCCCTAGTAGCCGCAGGCACCACAATAGGCTGGTTTAAGTGAAATGCTGAAACCACCTTAGGGAGAAATTGAGGACGAGTCCTCAATTCTGCCCTGTCCGTATGAAAAATTAGGTAAGGGCTTTTATAGGATAAAGCCGCCAATTCTGAGACACGCCTGGCTGAGGCCAGGGCTAACAGCATTACCACTTTCCATGTAAGATATTTTAAGTCCACAGTGGTGAGTGGTTCAAACCAATGTGATTTTAGGAACCCCAAAACTACATTGAGATCCCAAGGTGCCACTGGAGGCACAAAAGGAGGCTGTATATGCAGTACCCCCTTAACAAACGTCTGGACTTCAGGAACTGAAGCTAGTTCTTTTTGGAAGAATATTGACAGGGCCGAAATTTGAACCTTAATGGACCCTAATTTTAGGCCCATAGACAGTCCTGTTTGCAGGAAATGCAGGAAACGACCCAGTTGAAATTCCTCTGTAGGGGCCTTCCTGGCCTCACACCACGCAACATATTTACGCCAAATACGGTGATAATGTTGCACAGTTACATCCTTCCTGGCTTTGATCAGGGTAGGGATGACTTCATCCGGAATGCCTTTTTCCTTCAGGATCCGGCGTTCAACCGTCATGCCGTCAAACGCAGCCGCGGTAAGTCTTGGAACAGACATGGTCCCTGCTGGAGCAGGTCCTTTCTTAGAGGTAGAGGCCACGGGTCTTCCGTGAGCATCTCTTGAAGTTCCGGGTACCAAGTCCTTCTTGGCCAATCCGGAGCCACGAGTATAGTCCTTACTCCTCTCCTTCTTATGATTCTCAGTACCTTGGGTATGAGAGGCAGAGGAGGGAACACATACACTGACTGGTACACCCACGGTGTTACCAGAGCGTCCACAGCTATTGCCTGAGGGTCCCTTGACCTGGCGCAATATCTGTCCAGTTTTTTGTTGAGGCGGGACGCCATCATGTCCACCTTTGGTTTTTCCCAACGGTTCACAATCATGTGGAAGACTTCTGGGTGAAGTCCCCACTCCCCCGGGTGGAGATCGTGTCTGCTGAGGAAGTCTGCTTCCCAGTTGTCCACTCCCGGAATGAACACTGCTGACAGTGCTATCACATGATTTTCCGCCCAGCGAAGAATCCTTGCAACTTCCGTCATTGCCCTCCTGCTTCTTGTGCCGCCCTGTCTGTTTACGTGGGCGACTGCCGTGATGTTGTCCGACTGGATCTGCACCGGCTGACCCTGAAGCAGAGGCCTTGCCTGACTTAGGGCATTGTAAATGGCCCTTAGTTCCAGGATATTTATGTGAAGTGACGTTTCCATGCTTGACCACAAGCCCTGGAAATTTCTTCCCTGTGTGACTGCTCCCCAGCCTCTCAGGCTGGCATCCGTGGTCACCCGGACCCAGTCCTAAATGCCGAATCTGCGGCCCTCTAGAAGATGAGCACTCTGCAACCACCACAGGAGAGACACCCTTGTCCTTGGAGACAGGGTTATCCGCTGATGCATTTGAAGATGCGATCCGGACCATTTGTCCAGCAGATCCCACTGAAAAGTTCTTGCGTGGAATCTGCCGAATGGAATCGCTTCGTAAGAAGCCACCATTTTTCCCAGGACCCTTGTGCATTGATGCACTGACACTTGGCCTGGTTTTAGGAGGTTCCTGACTAGGTCGGATAACTCCCTGGCTTTCTCCTCCGGGAGAAACACCTTTTTCTGTACTGTGTCCAGAATCATCCCTAGGAACAGCAGACGTGTCGTCGGAATCAGCTGCGATTTTGGAATATTTAGAATCCATCCGTGCTGTCGTAGTACTACTTGAGATAGTGCTACTCCGACCTCTAACTGTTCTCTGGACCTTGCCCTTATCAGGAGATCGTCCAAGTAAGGGATAATTAAGATGCCTTTTCTTCGAAGAAGAATCATCATTTCGGCCATTACCTTGGTAAAGACCCGGGGTGCCGTGGACCATCCAAACGGCAGCGTCTGAAACTGATAGTGACAGTTCTGTACCACAAACCTGAGGTACCCTTGGTGAGAAGGGCAAATTGGGACATGGAGGTAAGCATCCTTGATGTCCAGAGACACCATATAGTCCCCTTCTTCCAGGTTCGCTATCACTGCTCTGAGTGATTCCATCTTGAATTTGAACCTTTGTATGTAAGTGTTCAAGGATTTCAGATTTAAAATAGGTCTCACCGAGCCGTCCGGCTTCGGTACCACAAACAGCGTGGAATAATACCCCTTTCCCTGTTGTAGGAGGGGTACCTTGATTATCACCTGCTGGGAATACAGCTTGTGAATGGCTTCCAATACTGCCTCCCTGTCTGAGGGAGACGTCGGTAAAGCAGACTTCAGGAACCGGCGAGGGGGAGACGTCTCGAATTCCAATTTGTACCCCTGAGATACTACCTGCAGGATCCAGGGGTCCACTTGCGAGTGAGCCCACTGCGCGCTGAAATTCTTGAGACGGGCCCCCACCGTGCCTGAGTCCGCTTGTAAGGCCCCAGCGTCATGCTGAGGACTTGGCAGAAGCGGGGGAGGGCTTCTGTTCCTGGGAAGAGGCTGTCTGCTGCAGTCTTTTTCCCCTTCCTCTGCCCCGGGGCAGATACGAGTGGCCTTTTGCCCGCTTGCCCTTATGGGGACGAAAGGACTGAGCCTGAAAAGACGGTGTCTTTTTCTGCTGAGAGGTGACCTGGGGTAAAAAGGTGGATTTCCCAGCCGTTGCCGTGGCCACCAGGTCCGATAGACCGACCCCAAATAACTCCCCCCCTTTATACGGCAATACTTCCATATGCCGTTTGGAATCCGCATCACCTGACCACTGTCGCGTCCATAACCCTCTTCTGGCAGAAATGGACAGCGCACTTACTCTTGATGCCAGAGTGCAAATATCCCTCTGTGCATCTCTCATATATAGAAATGCATCCTTTAAATGCTCTATAGTCAATAATATATTGTCCCTGTCCAGGGTATCAATATTTTCAGTCAGGGAATCCGACCAAGCCACCCCAGCACTGCACATCCAGGCTGAGGCGATTGCTGGTCGCAGTATAATACCAGTATGTGTGTATATACTTTTTAGGATATTTTCCAGCTTCCTATCAGCTGGTTCCTTGAGGGCGGCCGTATCAGGAGACGGTAACGCCACTTGTTTTGATAAGCGTGTGAGCGCCTTATCCACCCTAGGGGGTGTTTCCCAACGCGCCCTAACCTCTGGCGGGAAAGGGTATAATGCCAATAATTTTTTAGAAATTAGCAGTTTTTTATCGGGGGAAACCCACGCTTCATCACACACCTCATTTAATTCATCTGATTCAGGAAAAACTACGGGTAGTTTTTTCACACCCCACATAATACCCTTTTTTGTGGTACTTGTAGTATCAGAAATGTTCAAAACCTCCTTCATTGCCGTGATCATGTAACGTGTGGCCCTACTGGAAAATACGTTTGTTTCCTCACCGTCGACACTGGAGTCAGTGTCCGTGTCTGGGTCTGTGTCGACCACCTGAGGTAACGGGCGCTTTAGAGCCCCTGACGGTGTTTGAGACGCCTGTACAGGTATTAACTGATTTGCCGGCTGTCTCATGTCGTCAACAGTCTTTTGTAAAGTGCTGACACTATCACGTAATTCCTTCCATAAGACCATCCAGTCAGGTGTCGACTCCCTAGGGGGTGACATCACTAATACAGGCAATTGCTCCGCCTCCATACCATTTTCCTCCTCATACATGTCGACACAACGTACCGACACACAGCACACACACAGGGAATGCTCTGATAGAGGACAGGACCCCACTAGCCCTTTGGGGAGACAGAGGGAGAGTTTGCCAGCACACACCAGAGCGCTATATATATACAGGGATAACCTTATATAATTGTTTTTCCCTTATATAGCTGCTGTATAGATTTATCTGCCAATTTAGTGCCCCCCCTCTCTTGTTTTACCCTGTTTCTGTAGTGCAGGACTGCAGGGGAGAGTCAGGGAGCTTCCCTCCAACGGAGCTGTGAGGAAAAATGGCGCCAGTGTGCTGAGGAGATAGGCTCCGCCCCCTTCTCGGCGGCCGTTCTCCTGCTTTTTTATGGAAAAACAGGCATGAGTTAAATGCATCCATATAGCCCAGGAGCTATATGTGATGCATTTTTTGCCCCCTAAGGTGTTTATATTGCGTCTCAGGGCGCCCCCACCCAGCGCCCTGCACCCTCAGTGACCGGAGTGTGAAGTGTGCTGAGAGCAATGGCGCACAGCTGCGGTGCTGTGCGCTACCTTATTGAAGACAGGACGTCTTCTGCCGCCGATTTTTCCGGACCTCTTCTGCTCTTCTGGCTCTGTAAGGGGGACGGCGGCGCGGCTCTGGGACCCATCCATGGCTGGGCCTGTGATCGTCCCTCTGGAGCTAATGTCCAGTAGCCTAAGAAGCCCAATCCACTCTGCACGCAGGTGAGTTCGCTTCTTCTCCCCTTAGTCCCTCGATGCAGTGAGCCTGTTGCCAGCAGGTCTCACTGAAAATAAAAAACCTAAAACTAAACTTTTTTCTAAGCAGCTCAGGAGAGCCACCTAGACTGCACCCTTCTCGTTCGGGCACAAAAATCTAACTGAGGCTTGGAGGAGGGTCATAGGGGGAGGAGCCAGTGCACACCAGGTAGTCTTAAAGCTTTTACTTTTGTGCCCAGTCTCCTGCGGAGCCGCTATTCCCCATGGTCCTTTCGGAGTCCCCAGCATCCACTAGGACGTCAGAGAAAATGCAATAGAACTGCATCTACTGTAGGTACACACAGTTTCAGGCTGGGGCATGAAGGGCCCACTGGGGGAATGTAGTAGTAGGGAGCCATGCTTAGGGGTGTAGCCAGTCTCCAGAGGGGGTATGGCCAGCTGCCACAGAGGCTTAGCTAACCATAAGCGGGTGAATGGTCTGGGCCCCTTCATGAATATATTCAGTATAGTAAATACTACTAGTGCATACATGATAATGTACCAGATAAATAACAGCAATGCACTGTAGGAATAGCCCTGTACAGTACAAGGCAACATATGTATAATTCAACTGCCGTTGTGAATAGGGTGGTCAATCCCGGGATCAGTGGAATCACCAAAAATCGTCTGGTATTCAATCCCGGGATTGGTAGCTTCAATCCCAGGGATTTTGGGATCAGATGGTCCTTTGTTTCTTGAGATGTGAAGTCAGTGAAGAAGCGCAGCCAGCCACCCAACGCACAGACCACACTGGCTCCCTCCTCCCAGCTCAATGCTCCCCCTGCACAGCGTGATATGAAGTCAGATGTCACGCTGCGTATCCAGCCGCCCGCCCTCTAACTTGAACCGCCCACCCTCCCAGGTACCATGGTGGTTAATTATGTATACTGGGAGGGACGCATGGGGGCGGGGGGGGGGGAGGGGAATGGTCAACACTACAAAACAATCCCAGGTATCCTAAAAATCCAGAGATTGATGATTTTTCAATCCCGATATCCGGGATTGAAAAAATGCCCGGGATTGGCCACCCTAGTTGGGTTTCCCCTGTACCTCTGTTGGCCAGTCCAACCCTGGGTACACACCAGCCGACGCGCCCATGATATATCGGTTATTCAGTTGAGCAACTGATTATCACCAGTGTGTACCCAGCATTAGTAAGAGGTTTATATGATAATAAAGTTTCTGAACAATAAGGTTGTCTTTACATACCAATGCCGGCTGTGTGTAATCAAGTCATGTTACACCAGTGGGCAGTGTTTTATTCATCTATCTATCATGGCTTATTAATGAGATGTGCGGCAGGTGCTTTTCGTGTTTTGTGTTTTGGTTTTGGTTCTAATTCCACATTCTTGTTTTGATTTTGTATTGGTTTTGCCAAAACCACCATTTCGTGTTTTGGTTTTGGATCTAGATGATTTTTAAAAAAACATAAAAAACGGCTAAAATCACAGAATTTTGGGGTAATTTTGATCCTTATTTACATCAATAACATTAATTTCCACTCATTTCCAGTCTATTCTGAACACCACAATATTGTTTTAGGCCAAAAGGTTGCACCAAGGTGGCTGTATGACTAAGCTAAGCGACACAAGTGTGCGGCACAAACACCTGGCCCATCTAGGAGTGGCACTGCAGTGTCAGACAGTAGGGCAGATATAAAAAAAATGGCCCCTAACAGCACATCATGCAAAGATGAAAAAGAGGTGCAATGAGGTAGCTGTATGACTATGTTAAGCAACACAAACAATTGGCCCATCTAGGAGTGGCATTGCAGTGTCAGACAGGATGGCACTTAAAAAAATATAGTACCCAAACAGCACATCATGCCAAGAAGTAAAAGAGGGCAATGAGGTAGCTAAGCAAAGCAACATAAGTGTGCGGCACAAACACCTGGCCCATCTAGGGTTGGCACTGCAGTCCCACTGCACTAATGGTGGATACCGGACGCACGTCTAACACCAGCATAGTTGTTATGGCCACAGTAATCCGCTTTGCAACACGGTATATATATATACACGGCAGTATCACTGGAATTATATGGCAGTACCACTGGACATATATATTAGAGATGAGCGGGTTCGGTTTCTCTGAATCCGAACCCGCCAGAACTTCATGTTTTTTTTCACGGGTCCGAGCGACTCGGATCTTCCCGCCTTGCTCGGTTAACCCGAGCGCGCCCGAACGTCATCATGACGCTGTCGGATTCTCGCGAGGCTCGGATTCTATCGCGAGACTCGGATTCTATATAAGGAGCCGCGCGTCGCCGCCATTTTCACACGTGCATTGAGATTGATAGGGAGAGGACGTGGCTGGCGTCCTCTCCGTTTAGAATAGATTAGAGAGACACTTGATTTACTAATTTTGGGGAGCATTAGGAGTACTCAGTACAGTGCAGAGTTTTGCTGATAGTGACCACCAGTTTTATTTATAATCCGTTCTCTGCCTGAAAAAAGCGATACACAGCACACAGTGACTCAGTCACATACCATATCTGTGTGCACTGCTCAGGCTCAGGCCAGTGTGCTGCATCATCTATTATCTATATATAATATTATATATATCTGTCTGACTGCTCAGCTCACACAGCTTATAATTGTGGGGGAGACTGGGGAGCACTACTGCAGTGCCAGTTATAGGTTATAGCAGGAGCCAGGAGTACATAATATATTATATAGTGAGTGACCACCAGACACACAGTGCAGTTTATTTAATATATCCGTTCTCTGCCTGAAAAAAGCGATACACACAGTGACTCAGTCAGTCACATACCATATCTGTGTGCACTGCTCAGGCTCAGGCCAGTGTGCTGCATCATCTATATATATTATATATCTGTCTGACTACTCAGCTCACACAGCTTATAATTGTGGGGGAGACTGGGGAGCACTACTGCAGTGCCAGTTATAGGTTATAGCAGGAGCCAGGAGTACATAATATTATATTAAAATTAAACAGTGCACACTTTTGCTGCAGGAGTGCCACTGCCAGTGTGACTAGTGACCAGTGACCTGACCACCAGTATATATAATATTAGTAGTATACTATCTCTTTATCAACCAGTCTATATTAGCAGCAGACACAGTACAGTGCGGTAGTTCACGGCTGTGGCTACCTCTGTGTCGGCACTCGGCAGCCCGTCCATAATTGTATATACCACCTAACCGTGGTTTTTTTTTCTTTCTTTATACATACATACTAGTTACGAGTATACTATCTCTTTATCAACCAGTCTATATTAGCAGCAGACACAGTACAGTGCGGTAGTTCACGGCTGTGGCTACCTCTGTGTCGGCACTCGGCAGCCCGTCCATAATTGTATATACCACCTAACCGTGGTTTTTTTTTCTTTCTTTATACATACATACTAGTTACGAGTATACTATCTCTTTATCAACCAGTCTATATATTAGCAGCAGACACAGTACAGTGCGGTAGTTCACGGCTGTGGCTACCTCTGTGTCGGCACTCGGCAGCCCGTCCATAATTGTATATACCACCTAACCGTGGTTTTTTTTTCTTTCTTTATACATACATACTAGTTACGAGTATACTATCTCTTTATCAACCAGTCTATATATTAGCAGCAGACACAGTACAGTGCGGTAGTTCACGGCTGTGGCTACCTCTGTGTCGGCACTCGGCAGCCCGTCCATAATTGTATACTAGTATCCAATCCATCCATCTCCATTGTTTACCTGAGGTGCCTTTTAGTTGTGCCTATTAAAATATGGAGAACAAAAATGTTGAGGTTCCAAAATTAGGGAAAGATCAAGATCCACTTCCACCTCGTGCTGAAGCTGCTGCCACTAGTCATGGCCGAGACGATGAAATGCCAGCAACGTCGTCTGCCAAGGCCGATGCCCAATGTCATAGTACAGAGCATGTCAAATCCAAAACACCAAATATCAGTAAAAAAAGGACTCCAAAACCTAAAATAAAATTGTCGGAGGAGAAGCGTAAACTTGCCAATATGCCATTTACCACACGGAGTGGCAAGGAACGGCTGAGGCCCTGGCCTATGTTCATGGCTAGTGGTTCAGCTTCACATGAGGATGGAAGCACTCAGCCTCTCGCTAGAAAAATGAAAAGACTCAAGCTGGCAAAAGCAGCACAGCAAAGAACTGTGCATTCTTCGAAATCCCAAATCCACAAGGAGAGTCCAATTGTGTCGGTTGCGATGCCTGACCTTCCCAACACTGGACGTGAAGAGCATGCGCCTTCCACCATTTGCACGCCCCCTGCAAGTGCTGGAAGGAGCACCCGCAGTCCAGTTCCTGATAGTCAGATTGAAGATGTCAGTGTTGAAGTACACCAGGATGAGGAGGATATGGGTGTTGCTGGCGCTGGGGAGGAAATTGACCAGGAGGATTCTGATGGTGAGGTGGTTTGTTTAAGTCAGGCACCCGGGGAGACACCTGTTGTCCGTGGGAGGAATATGGCCGTTGACATGCCAGGTGAAAATACCAAAAAAATCAGCTCTTCGGTGTGGAGGTATTTCACCAGAAATGCGGACAACAGGTGTCAAGCCGTGTGTTCCCTTTGTCAAGCTGTAATAAGTAGGGGTAAGGACGTTAACCACCTCGGAACATCCTCCCTTATACGTCACCTGCAGCGCATTCATAATAAGTCAGTGACAAGTTCAAAAACTTTGGGTGACAGCGGAAGCAGTCCACTGACCAGTAAATCCCTTCCTCTTGTAACCAAGCTCACGCAAACCACCTCACCAACTCCCTCAGTGTCAATTTCCTCCTTCCCCAGGAATGCCAATAGTCCTGCAGGCCATGTCACTGGCAAGTCTGACGAGTCCTCTCCTGCCTGGGATTCCTCCGATGCATCCTTGCGTGTAACGCCTACTGCTGCTGGCGCTGCTGTTGTTGCCGCTGGGAGTCGATGGTCATCCCAGAGGGGAAGTCGTAAGCCCACTTGTACTACTTCCAGTAAGCAATTGACTGTTCAACAGTCCTTTGCGAGGAAGATGAAATATCACAGCAGTCATCCTACTGCAAAGCGGATAACTGAGTCCTTGACAACTATGTTGGTGTTAGACGTGCGTCCGGTATCCGCCGTTAGTTCACAGGGAACTAGACAATTTATTGAGGCAGTGTGCCCCCGTTACCAAATACCATCTAGGTTCCACTTCTCTAGGCAGGTGATACCGAGAATGTACACGGACGTCAGAAAAAGACTCACCAGTGTCCTAAAAAATGCAGTTGTACCCAATGTCCACTTAACCACGGACATGTGGACAAGTGGAGCAGGGCAGGGTCAGGACTATATGACTGTGACAGCCCACTGGGTAGATGTATGGACTCCCGCCGCAAGAACAGCAGCGGCGGCACCAGTAGCAGCATCTCGCAAACGCCAACTCTTTCCTAGGCAGGCTACGCTTTGTATCACCGGTTTCCAGAATACGCACACAGCTGAAAACCTCTTACGGCAACTGAGGAAGATCATCGCGGAATGGCTTACCCCAATTGGACTCTCCTGTGGATTTGTGGCATCGGACAACGCCAGCAATATTGTGTGTGCATTAAATATGGGCAAATTCCAGCACGTCCCATGTTTTGCACATACCTTGAATTTGGTGGTGCAGAATTTTTTAAAAAACGACAGGGGCGTGCAAGAGATGCTGTCGGTGGCCAGAAAAATTGCGGGACACTTTCGGCGTACAGGCACCACGTACAGAAGACTGGAGCACCACCAAAAACTACTGAACCTGCCCTGCCATCATCTGAAGCAAGAAGTGGTAACGAGGTGGAATTCAACCCTCTATATGCTTCAGAGGTTGGAGGAGCAGCAAAAGGCCATTCAAGCCTATACAATTGAGCACGATATAGTAGGTGGAATGCACCTGTCTCAAGTGCAGTGGAGAATGATTTCAACGTTGTGCAAGGTTCTGATGCCCTTTGAACTTGCCACACGTGAAGTCAGTTCAGACACTGCCAGCCTGAGTCAGGTCATTCCCCTCATCAGGCTTTTGCAGAAGAAGCTGGAGGCATTGAAGAAGGAGCTAAAAGGGAGCGATTCCGCTAGGCATGTGGGACTTGTGGATGCAGCCCTTAATTCGCTTAACAAGGATTCACGGGTGGTCAATCTGTTGAAATCAGAGCACTACATTTTGGCCACCGTGCTCGATCCTAGATTTAAAGCCTACCTTGGATCTCTCTTTCCGGCAGACACAGGTCTGCTGGGGTTGAAAGACCTGCTGGTGACAAAATTGTCAAGTCAAGCGGAACGCGACCTGTCAACATCTCCTCCTTCACATTCTCCCGCAACTGGGGGTGCGAGGAAAAGGCTCAGAATTCCGAGCCCACCCGCTGGCGGTGATGCAGGGCAGTCTGGAGCGACTGCTGATGCTGACATCTGGTCCGGACTGAAGGACCTGACAACGATTACGGACATGTCGTCTACTGTCACTGCATATGATTCTCTCAACATTGATAGAATGGTGGAGGATTATATGAGTGACCGCATCCAAGTAGGCACGTCACACAGTCCGTACTTATACTGGCAGGAAAAAGAGGCAATTTGGAGGCCCTTGCACAAACTGGCTTTATTCTACCTAAGTTGCCCTCCCACAAGTGTGTACTCCGAAAGAGTGTTTAGTGCCGCCGCTCACCTTGTCAGCAATCGGCGTACGAGGTTACATCCAGAAAATGTGGAGAAGATGATGTTCATTAAAATGAATTATAATCAATTCCTCCGCGGAGACATTGACCAGCAGCAATTGCCTCCACAAAGTACACAGGGAGCTGAGATGGTGGATTCCAGTGGGGACGAATTGATAATCTGTGAGGAGGGGGATGTACACGGTGATATATCGGAGGGTGAAGATGAGGTGGACATCTTGCCTCTGTAGAGCCAGTTTGTGCAAGGAGAGATTAATTGCTTCTTTTTTGGGGGGGGTCCAAACCAACCCGTCATATCAGTCACAGTCGTGTGGCAGACCCTGTCACTGAAATGATGGGTTGGTTAAAGTGTGCATGTCCTGTTTTGTTTATACAACATAAGGGTGGGTGGGAGGGCCCAAGGACAATTCCATCTTGCACCTCTTTTTTCTTTTCTTTTTCTTTGCATCATGTGCTGATTGGGGAGGGTTTTTTGGAAGGGACATCCTGCGTGACACTGCAGTGCCACTCCTAGATGGGCCCGGTGTTTGTGTCGGCCACTAGGGTCGCTAATCTTACTCACACAGTCAGCTACCTCATTGCGCCTCTTTTTTTCTTTGCGTCATGTGCTGTTTGGGGAGGGTTTTTTGGAAGGGACATCCTGCGTGACACTGCAGTGCCACTCCTAGATGGGCCCGGTGTTTGTGTCGGCCACTAGGGTCGCTAATCTTACTCACACAGCTACCTCATTGCGCCTCTTTTTTTCTTTGCGTCATGTGCTGTTTGGGGAGGGTTTTTTGGAAGGGACATCCTGCGTGACACTGCAGTGCCACTCCTAGATGGGCCCGGTGTTTGTGTCGGCCACTAGGGTCGCTTATCTTACTCACACAGCGACCTCGGTGCAAATTTTAGGACTAAAAATAATATTGTGAGGTGTGAGGTATTCAGAATAGTATGAAAATGAGTGTAAATTATGGTTTTTGAGGTTAATAATACTTTGGGATCTAAATGACCCCTCAAATTCTATGATTTAAGCTGTTTTTTAGTGTTTTTTGAAAAAAACACCCGAATCCAAAACACACCCGAATCCGACAAAAAAAATTCGGTGAGGTTTTGCCAAAACGCGTTCGAACCCAAAATACGGCCGCGGAACCGAACCCAAAACCAAAACACAAAACCCGAAAAATTTCAGGCGCTCATCTCTAATATATATACGGCAGGATCACTGGACTGGGCTTATACGCTAGTACCACGGGAATTATATGGCAGGATCACTGGATTTATATGGCAGTACCGCTGGACATATACGACAGTACAGTTGGACATATATGGCAGTATCAATGGACATATGCGGCGGTATCACTGGACATATACGTCAGTATCACTGGACTGGACTTATACGCCAGTACCACTGGAATTATACGGCAGGATCACTGGATTTATATGTCAGTACCACTGGAATTATACGGCAGGATCCCTGGAATTATACGGCAGGATCACTGGACTTATACGCCAGTACGACTGGAATTATACGGCAGGATCACTGCAATTATACGGCAGGATCACTGGACTTATACGGCAGGATAACTGCAATTATACGGCAGGATCACTGGAATTATACAGCAGTACCGCTCAGGGGCGGATCCAGAAGAAAATGAAAGGGGGGGCACCATGATAGGGGAACGGTAATAGTTATATTTACATGCACCTAAGGCCCGCATGCTCCCAGATAAGGGGTATGGTATCACAGGGGGCGTGACCTCATAGAATACGCCATCAGGTAATGATTGGCTGTAGGAGCGCATCCTGGATTTTTGCCAATGTTTCACCCTGATGAAAAGGCTGATTGGGCCTTGAAATTTTGGTCACCTGTTCCATTAGGTATGGGAGCCTGGAAGGCACCCCAGCCAGCACAATATAATTATTAAAGTTTTTAGTTGGTGGTGGCAGGTGCAGCATACCTTGTTTTGCACTGCACTGAAACTCAGACTGCAGGACACGAACTGCCCATCTTTGATTAGCAGAAGCGGCCGGCTGGATCTCCAACAATCAGCATAAGACATCTGCAGGACAGCCCTGTCACAATCACACGGGCCGCCTTCTCAAAGCTGAGCTGAGTTTGACTGCACCTAGCATGGTGGTAAAGGAAGTGGAGGAGGAAGAGCTGGGATTATTGTGCGGTGCAGTGAGGGCTGATGAAGCCTTCTGCTCCATCATAAGTAACAGTCTTACTCGATGCTGGCAATTGAACCCTGCGCCTGGGCTGGACTCTAGCCGGCTGGCAGTGGGGGAGGTAGGTTGCAGTGTGAGCAGGGGGAGGCTGGAGCTGCAGCTCCAGCCTCCCCAATGATTACCACATGGACTTGCTGTTAGAGCCGTGGCGGGTCCTAGTGCCTGCCGGCTCTTTTATCAAATCTGACTGACGGAAATAGCAGTAGTGCTGCTGCTGTTCTCCTTTTGAAAAAAAAGTAGAAGTCAGAAATGACAGGGGGGGCACGGCCCCGAGTGCCCCCCCTTGGATCCGCCTATGGTACCGCTGGACATATACGGCAGTATCAATGGACATATATGACAGTATCACTGGACATATACGGCAGTATCACTGGACTGGACTTATATACCAGTACCACTGTAATTATACTGCAGGATCTCTGGATTTATACGCCAGTACCACTGGAATTATACGGCAGGATCACTGGACTTATACGGCAGTATTGCTCAGGGTCAGACTGGCCCACAGGGGTACCAGGGAAATCACCGGTAGGCCCCACTGCCTGAGGGCCCACTCCTTCCTCTACGGATCAGGTTCCAGACTGTGCACTTGTATTATACATGGTAGATATGTTGCATTACACTGCACTAAACTATTGTGTATTTCAAGCCTCTTTGGAGACTGGCCACACCTCCTTTGTAGGCTGGTCACACCCCTAAGTATGGACCCCTATAACTGCATTCCCCCGGTGGGCTCTTCATGCCCCAGTCCGACACTAGTACCGCTGGACATTTACGGCAGTACCGCTGGACATATACGGCAGTATCACTGGAGTGGACTTATACGCCAGTACCACTGTAATTATATGGCAGGATCACTGGATTTATACACTAGTATCACTGGAATTATACGGCAGGATCACTGGAATTATATGGCAGGATCACTGGATTTATACTGCAGTACCGCTGGACAGAGCTGTAACTTCGTGTGTGCCAGGTGTGCCTGGCACACAGCGCAGTCGCCCTGAGGGCGCAACGGCCCCCATTCCATGTCAGCGGGCTTGCAATGAGTCAAATTGACTCATTACAAACCGCCTGTGCTGTGTGCGCTGAAGGAGAAGAGGAGAGGAGCAGCGTCAGGGGAGGACTCGGAGGAGAAGAAGGGAGGGGGACTGGATCCGCAGCAGTGCTATGGAATTGGTAGCGGCGCCACTGCAGCTGTCCCTCTCCTTCTGCATTGTCTGGCAGGCACTGCTGTGAATGCTGTGATGTGCTTCCCTCATCCCAGCATTAACAGCAGCGGCGGCGGCCAGCCAGTCCGGAAGGAGAGGGACAGCTGCAGCGGCGCCACCACCAATTACACTGTGCTGCTGCGGCTCCCGAGTCCCCCTCCCTCCTCCTTCTTCTCCCCTGCACGGGATCTGCCAGCACCGAGGAGCCTGACTGCCTAAGCCAGCGGGTAGAGATGGTAAGTATCTATCTATCTATCTATCTATCTATCTATCTATCTATCTATCTATCTATCTATCTATCTATCTATCTCTCCTGTCTGCCTTACTGTGTAAAAAGGGGATGCTGTCTGCCATAATGTGTAAAAAGGGGACGCTGTCTACCATAATGTGTAAAAAGGGAATGCTGTCTGCCATAATGTGTTAAAAGGGGGACGCTGTCTGCCGTAATGCGTAAAAAGGGGACGCTGTTTGCCGTAATGTGTAAAAAGGGGACGCTGTTTGCCGTAATGTGTAAAAAGGGGACGCTGTCTGCCGTAATGTGTAAAAAGTAGTGATGTGCACCGGAAATTTTTCGGGTTTTGTGTTTTGGTTTTGGATTCGGTTCCGCGGCCGTGTTTTGGATTCGGACGCGTTTTGGCAAAACCTCACCGAAATTTTTTTGTCGGATTCGGGTGTGTTTTGGATTCGGGTGTTTTTTTCAAAAACCCCTAAAAAACAACTTAAATCATAGAATTCGGGGGTCATTTTGATCCCATAGTATTATTAACCTCAATTACCATAATTTCCACTCATTTCCAGTCTATTCTGAACACCTCACAATATTATTTTTAGTCCTAAAATTTGCACCGAGGTCGCTGGATGACTAAGCTAAGCGACCCAAGTGGCCGACACAAACACCTGGCCCATCTCGGAGTGGTACTGCAGCGTCAGACAGGATGGCCGATTTAAAAAATAGTCCCCAAACAGCACATGATGCAAAGAAAAAAAGAGGCGCACCAAGGTGGCTGTTTGACTAAGCTAAGCGACACAAGTGGCCGACACAAACACCTGGCCCATCTAGGAGTGGCACTGCAGTATCAATCAAGACAGGATGGCACTTCCAAAAAATTGTCCCCAAACAGCACATGATGCAAAGAAAAAAAGAGGCGCACCAAGGTGGCTGTTTGACTAAGCTAAGCGACACAAGTGGCCGACACAAACACCTGGCCCATTTAGGAGTGGCACTGCAGTGTCAATCAAGACAGGATGGCACTTCCAAAAAATTGTCCCCAAACAGCACATGATGCAAAGAAAAAAAGAGGCGCACCAAGGTGGCTGTGTGACTAAGCTAAGCGACACAAGTGGCCGACACAAACACCTGGCCCATCTAGGAGTGGCACTGCAGTGTTAATCAAGACAGGGTGGCACTTCCAAAAAATTGTCCCCAAACAGCACATGATGCAAAGAAAAAAAGAGGCGCACCAAGGTGGCTGTGTGACTAAGCTAAGCGACACAAGTGGCCGACACAAACACCTGGCCCATCTAGGAGTGGCACTGCAGTGTCAATCAAGACAGGATGGCACTTCCAAAAAATTGTCCCCAAACAGCACATGATGCAAAGAAAAAAAGAGGCGTACCAAGGTGGCTAAAGAAAAAATGGATATAGAATAGAAGCGCTCGACACTAACTGACCCTGCGATCCAAAATTAAATCACAACCAAAGTGTCCAAAGGGATTTTTGATATATTAAAATATATTTATTACAATACAATAAAAATTGCACAATAAACCAGATCTATATCTAACATAAAAACCCTTATCCTCACTGAAATTCTGTTATCAAGAGCTATTCTACATTCACATCAGATTGCAGGTGTCAGCTAGATAACTAGCAGCAATATAGTAGTAACAATTGTTACAATAAAGTAACCAGGCTGTTTGTTTAACAATGTTGAATATATACTCAGACACAATTGTTAAATGTAGAGAAAAAAAAAAAATTAATGGATATAGAATACACTCATAGGCTCTATATTCAAGAGCTGTATTCTGAAACGTCTCAAAGTTCCAGGAGCCGATGACAGGTGATAATGAATAATTATATTACCTCTCCGGTAAGGCTGGCTGGTCCCGAGCGTCCTCGGGTGAGTCCAGAAAGCCCAAATAGAGCTGCAGAATTTAGAAGCACTAGCCGTGCTGGCCGGGGTCCCGCTATTGAGCCTGCTATCCCTGGGCGTGCACCGCCCGTTGCAGTCTGTAGGGAAAGACAGGTGTGTGGCTGCTGTTATGGAGAACCCGCTGCAGGAATATGCACCTTAGTGGAACGCCTCGATCTCCCTGGACTGGCACCGTCCGTTGGAAATGTGGGGGAGAGAGGCTGCTGGTTAACCACTGGCGCTGTGTGGAGAAGGAAGTTCGGCTGTATCCTGTCCTGGCCGCCGTGCTGTTTGCTCCCGTGAGAAATATACCGGAGCCGTGCGGAGAGTATCAGAGACAACGATCAGTCAGTGAGGCAAAGGGGGGAGGAGTCCTGACGCGTTTCGTCACGTGACCCGTGACTTTTTCAAAGATCTTTGAAAAAGATCTTTGAAAAAGTCACGGGTCACGTGACGAAACGCGTCAGGACTCCTCCCCCCTATGCCTCACTGACTGATCGTTGTCTCTGATACTCTCCGCACGGCTCCGGTATATTTCTCACGGGAGCAAACAGCACGGCGGCCAGGACAGGATACAGCCGAACTTCCTTCTCCACACAGCGCCAGTGGTTAACCAGCAGCCTCTCTCCCCCACATTTCCAACGGACGGTGCCAGTCCAGGGAGATCGAGGCGTTCCACTAAGGTGCATATTCCTGCAGCGGGTTCTCCATAACAGCAGCCACACACCTGTCTTTCCCTACAGACTGCAACGGGCGGTGCACGCCCAGGGATAGCAGGCTCAATAGCGGGACCCCGGCCAGCACGGCTAGTGCTTCTAAATTCTGCAGCTCTATTTGGGCTTTCTGGACTCACCCGAGGACGCTCGGGACCAGCCAGCCTTACCGGAGAGGTAATATAATTATTCATTATCACCTGTCATCGGCTCCTGGAACTTTGAGACGTTTCAGAATACAGCTCTTGAATATAGAGCCTATGAGTGTATTCTATATCCATTAATTTTTTTTTTTCTCTACATTTAACAATTGTGTCTGAGTATATATTCAACATTGTTAAACAAACAGCCTGGTTACTTTATTGTAACAATTGTTACTACTATATTGCTGCTAGTTATCTAGCTGACACCTGCAATCTGATGTGAATGTAGAATAGCTCTTGATAACAGAATTTCAGTGAGGATAAGGGTTTTTATGTTAGATATAGATCTGGTTTATTGTGCAATTTTTATTGTATTGTAATAAATATATTTTAATATATCAAAAATCCCTTTGGACACTTTGGTTGTGATTTAATTTTGGATCGCAGGGTCAGTTAGTGTCGAGCGCTTCTATTCTATATCCATTTTTTCTTTAGTTCATCAGTCTAGGAGTAACACACTACTCCTTATAGAGGCGCACACACTTCTGACACTTGGGATCTTATTTCTAAGCTATTTCTAAGCTATTTGCTTTGTTTAAATTTTATTAAGATAATAGAGACACATTGGCGCAGCAAAATAATCTCCCTTTCCTTTTCGTACCAAGGTGGCTGTTTGACTAAGCTAAGCGACACAAGTGGCCGACACAAACACCTGGCCTATCTAGGAGTGGCACTGCAGTGTCAATCAAGACAGGATGGCACTTCCAAAAAATTGTCCCCAAACAGCACATGATGCAAAGAAAAAAAGAGGCGCACCAAGGTGGCTGTGTGACTAAGCTAAGCGACACAAGTGGCCGACACATCTAGGAGTGGCACTGCAGTGTCAATTAAGACAGGATGGCACTTCCAAAAAATTGTCCGCAAACAGCACATGATGCAAGGAAAAAAAGAGGCGCACCAAGGTGGCTGTGTGACTAAGCTAAGCGACACAAGTGGCCGACACAAACACCTGGCCCATCTAGGAGTGGCACTGCAGTGTCAATCAAGACAGGATGGTACTTCCAAAAAATTGTCCCCAAACAGCACATGATGCAAAGAAAAAAAGAGGCGCACCAAGGTGGCTGTTTGACTAAGCTAAGCGACACAAGTGGCCGACACAAACACCTGGCCCATCTAGGAGTGGCACTGCAGTGTCAATCAAGACAGGATGGCACTTCCAAAAAATTGTCCCCAAACAGCACATGATGCAAAGAAAATAAGAATTTACTTACCGATAATTCTATTTCTCGTAGTCCGTAGTGGATGCTGGGAACTCCGTAAGGACCATGGGGAATAGCGGCTCCGCAGGAGACTGGGCACAAAAGTAAAAGCTTTAGGACTACCTGGTGTGCACTGGCTCCTCCCCCTATGACCCTCCTCCAAGCCTCAGTTAGGATACTGTGCCCGGACGAGCGTACACAATAAGGAAGGATTTTGAATCCCGGGTAAGACTCATACCAGCCACACCAATCACACCGTACAACCTGTGATCTGAACCCAGTTAACAGCATGATAACAGAGGAGCCTCTGAAAAGATGGCTCACAACAATAATAACCCGATTTTTGTAACAATAACTATGTACAAGTATTGCAGACAATCCGCACTTGGGATGGGCGCCCAGCATCCACTACGGACTACGAGAAATAGAATTATCGGTAAGTAAATTCTTATTTTCTCTGACGTCCTAGTGGATGCTGGGAACTCCGTAAGGACCATGGGGATTATACCAAAGCTCCCAAACGGGCGGGAGAGTGCGGATGACTCTGCAGCACCGAATGAGAGAACTCCAGGTCCTCCTCAGCCAGGGTATCAAATTTGTAGAATTTAGCAAACGTGTTTGCCCCTGACCAAGTAGCTGCTCGGCAAAGTTGTAAAGCCGAGACCCCTCGGGCAGCCGCCCAAGATGAGCCCACCTTCCTTGTGGAATGGGCTTTTACAGATTTTGGCTGTGGCAGGCCTGCCACAGAATGTGCAAGCTGAATTGTACTACAAATCCAACGAGCAATAGTCTGCTTAGAAGCAGGAGCACCCAGCTTGTTGGGTGCATACAGGATAAACAGCGAGTCAGATTTTCTGACTCCAGCCGTCCTGGAAACATATATTTTCAGGGCCCTGACTACGTCCAGCAACTTGGAGTCCTCCAAGTCCCTAGTAGCCGCAGGTACCACAATAGGCTGGTTCAAGTGAAACGCTGAAACCACCTTAGGGAGAAATTGAGGACGAGTCCTCAATTCTGCCCTGTCCGTATGAAAAATTAGGTAAGGGCTTTTATAGGATAAAGCCGCCAATTCTGAGACACGCCTGGCTGAAGCCAGGGCTAACAGCATTACCACTTTCCATGTGAGATATTTTAAGTCCACAGTGGAGAGTGGTTCAAACCAATGTGATTTTAGGAACCCCAAAACTACATTGAGATCCCAAGGTGCCACTGGAGGCACAAAGGGAGGCTGTATATGCAGTACCCCCTTGACAAACGTCTGAACTTCAGGAACTGAAGCCAGTTCTTTTTGGAAGAAAATCGACAGGGCCGAAATTTGAACCTTAATGGACCCTA
Source organism: Pseudophryne corroboree (assembly GCF_028390025.1). Classification (NCBI taxonomy): domain Eukaryota; kingdom Metazoa; phylum Chordata; class Amphibia; order Anura; family Myobatrachidae; genus Pseudophryne; species Pseudophryne corroboree. Next base: position 283,745,530 of record NC_086454.1, on the reverse strand, counting down.
ATTTTAGGCCCATAGACAGTCCTGTTTGCAGGAAATGCAGGAAACGACCCAGTTGAAATTCCTCTGTAGGGGCCTTCCTGGCCTCGCACCATGCAACATATTTACGCCAAATACGGTGATAATGTTGTACGGTTACATCCTTCCTGGCTTTGATCAGGGTAGGGATGACTTCATCCGGAATGCCTTTTTCCTTCAGGATCCGGCGTTCAACCGTCATGCCGTCAAACGCAGCCGCGGTAAGTCTTGGAACAGACAGGGTCCCTGCTGGAGCAGGTCCTTTCTTAGAGGTAGAGGCCACGGGTCCTCTGTGAGCATCTCTTGAAGTTCCGGGTACCAAGTCCTTCTTGGCCAATCCGGAGCCACGAGTATAGTCCTTACTCCTCTCCTCCTTATGATTCTCAGTACCTTGGGTATGAGAGGCAGAGGAGGGAACACATACACTGACTGGTACACCCACGGTGTTACCAGAGCGTCCACAGCTATTGCCTGAGGGTCCCTTGACCTGGCGCAATACCTGTCCAGTTTTTTGTTGAGGCGGGACGCCATCATGTCCACCTTTGGTTTTTCCCAACGGGTCACAATCATGTCGAAGACTGTTGGGTGAAGTCCCCACTCCCCCGGGTGGAAGTCGTGTCTGCTGAGGAAGTCTGCTTCCCAGTTGTCCACTCCCGGAATGAACACTGCTGACAGTGCTATCACATGATTTTCCGCCCAGCGAAGAATCCTTGCAACTTCTGTCATTGCCCTCCTGCTTCTTGTGCCGCCCTGTCTGTTTACGTGGGCGACTGCCGTGATGTTGTCCGACTGGATCAGCACCGGCTGACCTTGAAGCAGAGGTCTTGCTAGGCTTAGAGCATTGTAGATGGCCCTTAGCTCCAGGATATTTATGTGAAGTGATGTCTCCAGGCTTGACCACAAACCCTGGAAATTTCTTCCCTGTGTGACTGCTCCCCAGCCTCTCAGGCTGGCATCCGTGGTCACCAGGACCCAGTCCTGAATGCCGAATCTGCGGCCCTCTAGAAGATGAGCACTCTGCAACCACCACAGGAGAGACACCCTTGTCCTTGGTGACAAGATTATCCGCTGATGCATCTGAAGATGCGACCCGGACCATTTGTCTAGCAGATCCCACTGGAAGGTTCTTGCGTGGAATCTGCCGAATGGGATTGCTTCGTAAGAAGCCACCATCTTTCCCAGGACCCTTGTGCATTGATGCACTGAGACTTGGCCTGGCTTTAGGAGATTTCTGACTAGTTCGGATAACTCTCTGGCTTTCTCCTCCGGGAGAAACACCTTTTTCTGGACTGTGTCCAGGATCATCCCTAGGAATAGAAGTCGTGTCGTCGGGATCAGCTGCGATTTTGGAATATTGAGAATCCAACCATGCTGGCGCAGCACTATCTGAGATAGTGCTACTCCGACTTCCAACTGTTCCCTGGATCTTGCCCTTATCAGGAGATCGTCCAAGTAAGGGATAACTAAAACTCCCTTCCTTCGAAGGAGTATCATCATTTCGGCCATTACCTTGGTAAAGACCCGGGGTGCCGTGGACAATCCAAACGGCAGCGTCTGAAACTGATAGTGACAGTTCTGTACCACAAACCTGAGGTACCCTTGGTGAGAAGGGTAAATTGGGACATGTAGGTAAGCATCCTTGTTGTCCAGAGATACCATATAGTCCCCTTCTTCCAGGTTTGCAATCACTGCTCTGAGTGACTCCATCTTGAATTTGAACCTTTGTATGTAAGTGTTCAAGGATTTTAGGTTTAAAATTGGTCTCACCGAACCGTCCGGCTTCGGTACCACAAATAGTGTGGAATAGTACCCCTTTCCCTGTTGTAGGAGGGGTACCTTGATTATCACCTGCTGGGAATACAGCTTGTGAATGGCTTCCACTACTGCCTCCCTGTCTGAGGGAGACGTCGGTAAAGCAGACTTTAGAAAACGGCGAGGGGGAGACGTCTCGAATTCCAATTTGTACCCCTGAGATACCACCTGAAGGATCCAGGGGTCCACTTGCGAGTGAGCCCACTGCGCACTGAACTTCTTGAGACGGGCCCCCACCGTGCCTGAGTCCGCTTGTAAAGCCCCAGCGTCATGCTGAGGACTCTGCGGAGGCGGGAGAGGGCTTTTGTTCCTGGGAACTGGCTGTTTGTTGCAGCCTTTTTCCTCTCCCTCTGCCACGGGGCAGAAATGAGGCGCCTTTTGCCCGCTTGCCTTTATGGGGCCGAAAGGACTGCGCCTGATAATATGGCGTCTTCTTAGGTTGAGAAGCTACCTGGGGTAAAAATGTGGATTTTCCAGCAGTTGCCGTGGCTACCAGATCAGATAGACCTACCCCAAATAACTCCTCCCCCTTATAAGGCAATACTTCCATGTGCCTTTTAGAATCCGCATCACCTGACCACTGCCGCGTCCATAAACCTCTTCTTGCAGAAATGGACAGCGCGCTAACTCTTGATGCCAGTCGGCAAATATCCCTCTGTGCATCACGCATATATAGAAATGTATCCTTCAAATGCTCTATAGTCAGTAATATACTGTCCCTATCTAGGGTATCAATATTTTCAGTCAGGGAATCCGACCACGCCAGGCCCGCACTGCACATCCAGGCTGAGGCGATAGCTGGTCGCAGTATAACACCCGTGTGAGAGTATATACATTTTAGGATATTCTCCAGTTTTCTATCGGCAGGTTCCTTTAGGGCGGCCGTATCAGGAGAGGGTAGTGCTACCTGTTTAGACAAGCGTGTGAGCGCTTTATCCACCCTAGGGGGTGTTTCCCAACGTGCCCTATCCTCTGGCGGGAAAGGGTACGATGCCAATAACCTTTTAGGAATTATCAGTTTTTTATCGGGGGAAACCCACGCCTCATCACACACTTCATTTAATTCCTCGGATACAGGAAAAACTACAGGCAGTTTTTTCTCACCAAACATAATACCCTTTTTAGTGGTACTTGTATTATCAGATATATACAATACATTTTTTATTGCTTCAATCATGTAACGTGTGGCCCTAGTGGAAGTCACGTTTGTCTCCTCATCATCGACACTGGAGTCAGAATCCGTGTCTGTGTCTGCCATTTGAGGTAACGGGCGTTTTAAAGCCCCTGATGGCGTTTGAGACCCCTGGACAGGCACAAGCTGAGTAGCCGGCTGTCTCATGTCGTCAACTGTCTGTCGTAAGGAGCTGACACTGTCACGCAATTCCTTCCACAAGCTCATCCACTCAGGTGTCGACTCCCCAGGGGGTGACAACTGTATAATAGGCAATTGCTCCGCCTCCATCTCATTTTCCTCCTCAAACATGTCGACACAATCGTACCGACACACCGCACACACACAGGGAATGCTCTGATAGAGGACAGGACCCCACTAGCCCTTTGGGGAGACAGAGGGAGAGTATGCCAGCACACACCAGAGCGCTATATATATACAGGAATACCACTATAAAATGTGCTTTTCCCTTTATAGCTGCTGTTAGTATAAAACTGCGCCAAATTAGTGCCCCCCCTCTCTTTTTTACCCTTTTCTGTAGTGCAGGACTGCAGGGGAGAGTCAGGGAGACGTCCTTCCAGCGGAGCTGTGATGGAAAATGGCGCCCGTGTGCTGAGGAGATAGGCTCCGCCCCCTTCTCGGCGGCCTTTTCTCCCGCTTTTTAGGTGAGTTCTGGCAGGGGTTAAAATACACCCATATAGCCCTGGGGTTATATGTGGTGTATTTATGCCAGCCAAGGTGTTTTACATTGCTGCTCAGGGCGCCCCCCCCTAGCGCCCTGCACCCTCAGTGACCGGAGTGTGAAGTGTGCCTGAGTAACAATGGCGCACAGCTGCAGTGCTGTGCGCTACCTTGTTGAAGACTGATGTCTTCTGCCGCCGATTTTTCCGGACCTTTTCTTGCTTCTGGCTCTGTAAGGGGGCCGGCGGCGCGGCTCCGGGACCGAGCTCCGAGGCTGGGCCTGTGTTCGGTCCCTCTGGAGCTAATGGTGTCCAGTAGCCTAAGAAGCCCAATCCACTCTGCACGCAGGTGAGTTCGCTTCTTCTCCCCTTAGTCCCTCGATGCAGTGAGCCTGTTGCCAGCAGGTCTCACTGAAAATAAAAAACCTAAAACTAAACTTTTCACTAAGAAGCTCAGGAGAGCCCCTAGTGTGCACCCTTCTCGGCCGGGCACAAAAATCTAACTGAGGCTTGGAGGAGGGTCATAGGGGGAGGAGCCAGTGCACACCAGGTAGTCCTAAAGCTTTTACTTTTGTGCCCAGTCTCCTGCGGAGCCGCTATTCCCCATGGTCCTTACGGAGTTCCCAGCATCCACTAGGACGTCAGAGAAAAAAAGAGGCGCACCAAGGTGGCTGTGTGACTAAGATAAGCGACACAAGTGGCCGACACAAACACCTGGCCCATCTAGGAGTGGCACTGCAGTGTCAATCAAGACAGGATGGCACTTCCAAAAAATTGTCCCCAAACAGCACATGATGCAAAGAAAAATGAAAGAAAAAAGAGGTGCAAGATGGAATTGTCCTTGGGCCCTCCCACTCACCCTTATGTTGTATAAACAGGACATGCACACTTTAACAAACCCATCATTTCAGCGACAGGGTCTGCCACACGACTGTGACTGAAATGACTGGTTGGTTTGTGCCCCCACCAAAAAAGAAGCAATCAATCTCTCCTTGCACAAACTGGCTCTACAGAGGCAAGATGTCCACCTCATCATCATCCTCCGATTCCTCACCCCTTTCACTGTATACATCCCCCTCCTCACAGATTATTAATTCGTCCCCACTGGAATCCACCATCTCAGGTTCCCGTGTACTTTCTGGAGGCAATTGCTGCTGGTGAATGTCTACACGGAGGAATTGATTATAATTCATTTTGATGAACATCATCTTCTCCACATTTTCTGGAAGTAACCTCGTACGCCGATTGCTGACAAGGTGAGCGGCTGCACTAAACACTCTTTCGGAGTACACACTGGAAGGAGGGCAACTTAGGTAGAATAAAGCCAGTTTGTTCAAGGGCCTCCAAATTGCCTCTTTTTCCTGCCAGTATACGTACGGAATGTCTGACTGACGTGCCTACTTGGATGCGGTCACTCATATAATCCTCCACCATTCTTTCCATGGTGAGAGAATCATATGCAGTGACAGTAGACGACATGTCAGTAATCATTGGCAGGTCCTTCAGTCCGGACCAGATGTCAGCACTCGCTCCAGACTGCCCTGCATCACCGCCAGCGGATGGGCTAGGAATTCTTAGCCTTTTCCTTGCATCCCCAGTTGCGGGAGAATGTGAAGGAGGAGATGTTGACGGGTCACGTTCCGCTTGACTTGACAATTTACTCACCAGCAGGTCTTTGAACCTCTGCAGACTTGTGTCTGCCGGAAAGAGAGATACAACGTAGGTTTTAAATCTAGGATCGAGCACGGTGGCCAAAATGTAGTGTTCTGATTCCAACAGATTGACCACCTGTGAATCCTGGTTAAGCGAATGAAAGGCTCCATCCACAAGTCCCACATGCCTAGCGGAATCGCTCTGTTTTAGCTCCTCCTTCAATGTCTCCAGCTTCTTCTGCAAAAGCCTGATGAGGGGAATGACCTGACTCAGGCTGGCAGTGTCTGAACTGACTTCACGTGTGGCAAGTTCAAAGGGTTGCCGAACCTTGCACAACGTTGAAATCATTCTCCACTGCGCTTGAGTCAGGTGCATTCCCCATCCTTTGCCTATATCGTGGGCAGATGTATAGGCTTGAATGGCCTTTTGCTGCTCCTCCATCCTCTGAAGCATATAGAGGGTTGAATTCCACCTCGTTACCACCTCTTGCTTCAGATGATGGCAGGGCAGGTTCAGGAATGTTTGGTGGTGCTCCAGTCTTCTGTACGCGGTGCCTGAATGCCGAAAGTGGCCCGCAATTCTTCGGGCCACCGACAGCATCTCTTGCACGCCCCTATCGTTTTTTAAATAATTCTGCACCACCAAATTCAATGTATGTGCAAAACATGGGACGTGCTGGAATTTGCCCAGATGTAATGCACGCACAATATTGCTGGCGTTGTCCGATGTCACAAATCCCCAGGAGAGTCCAATTGGGGTAAGCCATTCTGCGATGATCTTCCTCAGTTGCCGTAAGAGGTTGTCAGCTGTGTGCCTATTCTGGAAAGCGGTGATACAAAGCGTAGCCTGCCTAGGAACGAGTTGGCGTTTGCGAGATGCTGCTACTGGTGCCGCCGCTGCTGTTCTTGCTGCGGGAGGCAATACATCTACCCAGTGGGCTGTCATAGTCATATAGCCCTGAGTCTGCCTTGCTCCACTTGTCCACATGTCCGTGGTTAAGTAGACATTGGGTACAACTGCATTTTTTAGGACACTGGTGAGTCTTTTTCTGAGGTCTGTGTACATTTTCGGTATCGCCTGCCTAGAGAAATGGAACCTAGATGGTATTTGGTACCGGGGACACAGTACCTCAATCAAGTCTATAGTTGCCTCTGAATTAACGATGGATACCGGAACCACGTTTCTCACCGCCCAGGCTGCCAAGCCCTGAGTTATCTGCTTTGCAGCAGGATGACTGCTGTGATATTTCATCTTCCTCGCAAAGGACTGTTGGACAGTCAATTGCTTACTGGAAGTAGTACAAGTGGTCTTCCAACTTCCCCTCTTGGATGACGATCGACTCCCAGCAGCAACAACAGCAGCGCCAGCAGCAGTAGGCGTTACACTCAAGGTGTTAGGCGCCGGGGTCCGCTCGTCGGTGCGGCCCGGCGCCTAGCAACCAGGGATGCCGTGCGCGTACAGCCGCCGGCTCCCTGGCAACGCTGGACGCCGGGCGCACGGAGCCGCTCAGACCCTAGCAGCGGGGACGCCACGTTCGGGCCGCGTTCCCCGTTGCTGGGTCTTTTCTAATTTGTATTAATGGTGTGCTGGCCGTGCAGCATGCAAGCTGCACGGCATTACTTGTGATTACCCAGTCTGGCTCCTGATTGGGGAGCTCACAGTTATAAGCACCCTTTGGACTTCTCACAGACGCCGGTGATAGCTTCCTGTTTGCCTGTGTCAGTTACAGAGAGTTTCCAGTCCTGCTCAATCCGGTTGTTCCTGTCCTCAGTGATCCTGTACTCGGAAGTTTGTCATCTATTCCTGGAGTCTGACCGAGCACCTTTAACATCCTGTGGTGTTCGTGAGTCGCGGCATAGCCGTGTGTTGCGGCTTGACCGCTTACTGTTTATTATTTTGTATCTTTGTGTTCTGGAGCTTTTGCGGAGGATTCCGCTCTCCCTGGTCCACTCTGGTGTCCAGCGGTGCTGGATAGGAGTGACGGATCAGTGGATTTTTGGTTGTCCTTTTCCCTGGCGGCTAGTCCGCACATACTTCTTTGGTTAAGTTAGTTAGCTTGTAACCCCTGGCCTGGTTGCTTAGTCAGAGGGCCCCTTGTTATCACCCTGTCTCGGATTTCCCTTTGTCTTCCATTAAGACCTGAGGGGGCATCGGGGTTGGGCAGACATAATCCGCCCTTCGAACGCGGCTGCCATGGGCTCAAGCAACCATAGTCTCGCAGGGGATTTCTGATAACACGGGCGAGACAACGGAGTTAGGGCGCCAGGGGTTACTAGGCTCTCCTGCTCCCACAACCAGTATATCTTTCCTGTACTCAGACCTCTGCCATAAGATCTCCTCTGGTCTGGAGTACGGGAATCATAACATTATCACCGGCCAGACTAAAATTTAAAATTAACAGGAGTTAATTTTTCCCTTGTTCAGTTGGGAGATTTGTCGGCCTCATGAATCCCACCGGTGTCGGGCCAAATCCTGGCCAGCTTCTAGTTAGCCAGATTCAAGAACTTACTCAGATGGTTCAGGATCTGTCCCTTCGGGTGAGGTCACAGGAAGATCTGTTACGGACTTCCCCAAGGGTCATTCCTGAACCAAAAATGCATCTGCCTGACCGTTTTTCTGGGGATAGAAAACAGTTTTTTAATTTTAAAGAGTCTTGTAAACTTTATTTTCGTTTGAGACCAGTCTCCTCAGGTACGGAGGCTCAGCGGGTTGGAATTATTATTTCTCTGCTTCAGGGGGATCCTCAGACCTGGGCTTTTGGTTTAAAGACAGACGATCCGGCTTTATTTTCTGTTGACGCCTTTCTGAAGTCTTTAGGACTGTTATATGACGACCCTGATAGAGAGGCATCCGCCGAGACTCAGTTGCGTGCTCTCAGACAGGGTAGGAATCCCGCAGAGAATTATTGTACGGAGTTTCGCCGTTGGTCGAATGACTGTGGATGGAATGACCCAGCCCTGCGCAGTCAGTTTCGCCTCGGCTTATCTGAGTCTATAAAAGACAGTCTCCTTCATTATCCCGCTCCTGAGACTCTCGATAAACTCATGGAGCTCTCTATTAAGATTGATCGTCGGCTCAGAGAGCGGAGGGCTGAAAAAGGAGCATCTGTCGGGTCAACTCCTTGTGTTTTTTCCATCCCTGTAGACATAGAGGAGCCTATGCAGATAGGTCTCTCCAAACTGTCTCCTGAAGAAAGAACCAGAAGGCAAAATTCTGGTCTTTGTTTATACTGTGGAGGTAAGGGACATTTTGCCCGTAGTTGTCCGAACAAGTCGGGAAACGTCTCGACCAAGTGAATTGTGAGGGGGTTCACTTTGGTCTGCAGCTTATCTCCTCAAATAATTCACTGTTAGTCCCAGCTAAAGTTTCCTTTGGCAGCCTCTGTTCCTCGGTCTCTGTTTTTGTGGACAGTGGAGCTGCAGGGAACTTTATGGATTTAACATGGGCCAAGACCTTAGGTATTCCTCAGTTAGCCTTGGGTAGGTGTATCACCATGCATGGTTTAGATGGGAGTCCCTTGTCCAATGGGGTTATTTCTCTCTGTACACCTCCTGTTCTACTCTCGGTAGGAGCTCTGCATTCTGAAAAAATTTTGTTTTTCCTCACCCATTGCCCAGCAGTTCCAGTGGTTCTGGGTCACCCTTGGCTGGCCTTTCATAATCCCATCATTGATTGGCAGTCGGGGGAGATCTCACAATGGGGTACCGTCTGTAATAAAGAATGTATTACGCTTCCCATCAGAATAGCTGCTGCCATTCCCGCACCCATTCCTGTGGAATACCAGGATTTTGTTGATGTTTTTTCCAAGGGCAATGCGGATATTCTGCCTCCCCATAGACCTTATGATTGTGCTATTGAGCTAATTCCTGGTGCCACTTTGCCTAAGGGAAGGTTATATGCATTGTCCGGACCTGAAACCGTGGCCATGAATGAGTATGTTAAAGAAAGCCTAGGGAAAGGATTTATCAGGCCATCTAAATCCCCTTTAAGTGCAGGCTTCTTTTTCGTAGAGAAGAAGGATGGTTCACTCAGACCCTGCATTGACTTTAGAGCCTTGAATAAAATCTCAGTAAAAAATACTTACCCTCTGCCACTGATCTCTGTCCTCTTTGATCAGCTACGTTCGGCTGTGATTTTTTCTAAGATTGACCTGAGAGGAGCATATAACCTCATCAGAATCAAGTCAGGGGATGAGTGGAAAACGGCATTCAGTACTCAGTCAGGCCACTATGAGTATCTGGTTATGCCATTCGGCCTGTCTAACGCTCCGGCAGTTTTCCAGGATCTCATTAACGATGTGCTCCGTGAATTTCTTGGAAAATTCGTTGTAGTCTACTTAGACGATATTTTGATTTATTCTGACTCGGTAGAACAACATGTTACCCAGGTGCGTCAGGTTCTAAAAAAATTACGTGAAAATCACCTATATGCCAAGCTGGAGAAGTGTGAATTTCATGTCACGGAGGTATCCTTTTTAGGATACATTATTTCCCCTCGGGGATTCCGTATGGAACCAAAAAAGCTCCAAGCCATCCTCAGTTGGGCGCAACCCACCAACTTAAAAGCAATTCAGCGCTTTTTAGGGTTTGCGAACTACTATAGAAGATTTATTCACTCTTTCTCTGACCTAGTTGCTCCCATTGTGGCACTGACTAAAAAGGGAGCAGATCCTACCAATTGGTCACGTGAAGCTGAGTTATCTTTTCAGGCCTTGAAACAAGCCTTTGTCTCAGCCCCTGTCCTCAGACACCCCAACCCAGAATTGCCTTTCATTGTTGAGGTTGATGCCTCAGAGGTTGGAGTAGGGGCTATCCTGTCTCAGAAGGATCCGGATTCCCTTGAATTACATCCTTGTGCCTTTATGTCCAGGAAATTCTCTTCTGCTGAATCCAACTACGATGTTGGTAACCGGGAATTGCTGGCTATTAAATGGGCTTTCGAGGAGTGGAGGCATTGGCTTGAGGGAGCGACTCATATCATTTCAGTTTTGACTGATCACAAAAATCTTCAATACATTGAATCAGCTAAACGACTGAATGCCCGGCAGGCTCGTTGGGCTTTATTTTTTACTCGTTTCAAATTCATTATCACCTTCAGGCCAGGTTCCAAGAATACCAAGGCAGATGCCCTGTCACGCAGTTTTCTTCCAGTTCAAGACAACAGTCCTGTTACTCCCATACTTCCGTCTTCAGTCATTCGGGCAGGTCTCACACAGGATTTATTTACCCAGTTAAAGCTGCTTCAACATCAAGCTCCTGGAAATACTCCTGCTGGTCGTCTTTTTGTCCCTGAGTTTTTGAGAGCAACTGTTTTGACGGAGTTTCATGATAGCAAAGTTGCCGGGCATCCGGGAATCGCTAAGACTTTGGAATTAGTCTCCCGCTCAGTATGGTGGCCTGGTCTTTCCAAAGACATTAAAGAGTTTGTTTTTTCGTGTCAGGTCTGTGCACAGCATAAAGTTCCCCGTTCTTTGCCTATCGGTCAGCTTATGCCCTTGAATGTTCCTCTTAGGCCATGGTCTCATATCTCCATGGATTTTGTGGTGGACCTCCCTCTGTCAGCCGGATGCCGAGTCATATGGGTGGTAGTGGACCGTTTTAGCAAAATGGCCCATTTCATTGCTCTTCCCCGATTGCCATCTGCCCAGGGATTGGCAGTCTTGTTCCTCCGCCATGTTTTCAGACTCCATGGGTTACCCACTGATATTGTTTCTGATCGGGGTCCACAATTCATTGCACAGTTTTGGAAATCTTTTTGTGTCTCATTGAAGATGAAATTATCTTTAATGTCAGGCTACCATCCCCAATCCAACGGGCAGACTGAGCGAGTTAATCAATCACTAAAACAATATTTGCGTTTGTACTCGGCCAAACTCCAAAATGACTGGTCTGAGTTTCTTCCATTGGCGGAGTTCGCTTACAATAATGCCTGTCATTCCTCCACCAATGTGTCTCCATTTTTTGCAGTTTTTGGTTTTCACCCCAGAGCTAATTCCTTTTTTCAACATTCCTCTGTCTCCTCACTGACCTTGACCTCTCATCTTAGGCTCATTTGGAGAAAAGTGCACCTGGCTCTCAGAAAAGCGGCATTTCAGGAAAAGAGATTTTCTGACAGGCTCCGGCGGCCGTGCACTTTTAAAGTAGGAGATAGGGTATGGTTGTCGACTCGCAACATTAAACTTCGACAAACCTCATCCAGATTGGGTCCTAAATTTATTGGACCATTTCACATTATCAAAAAAGTCAATCCAGTTGCCTTCCGGTTACGTTTACCAAAAACTTTACGGATCGGAAATACTTTCCATTGCTCTTTGCTGAAACCATTTGTCTCGTCCAGTAGATTTCCTCGTAAGATATCTCAGGGGAGATCACCAATAGATGTACAGGGTCAGCAGGAGTTCTTGGTGGAGAAGGTTCTCGATTCCAAGTTGTCCCGGGGTCGGCTTTATTTTTTGGTGCATTGGAGAGGTTATGGTCCAGAAGAAAGGTCTTGGGTCCTGGATAAGGATCTCCATGCCCCGAGGCTCAAGAGGGCATTTTTCGAGAATTTCCCCAGAAACCTGGCTTTAGGGGTTCCTTGACCCCTCCTCAAGGGGGGGGTACTGTTAGGCGCCGGGGTCCGCTCGTCGGTGCGGCCCGGCGCCTAGCAACCAGGGACGCCGTGGGCGTACAGCCGCCGGCTCCCTGGCAACGCTGGACGCCGGGCGCACGGAGCCGCTCAGACCCTAGCAGCGGGGACGCCACGTTCGGGCCGCGTTCCCCGTTGCTGGGTCTTTTCTAATTTGTATTAATGGTGTGCTGGCCGTGCAGCATGCAAGCTGCACGGCATTACTTGTGATTACCCAGTCTGGCTCCTGATTGGGGAGCTCACAGTTATAAGCACCCTTTGGACTTCTCACAGACGCCGGTGATAGCTTCCTGTTTGCCTGTGTCAGTTACAGAGAGTTTCCAGTCCTGCTCAATCCGGTTGTTCCTGTCCTCAGTGATCCTGTACTCGGAAGTTTGTCATCTATTCCTGGAGTCTGACCGAGCACCTTTAACATCCTGTGGTGTTCGTGAGTCGCGGCATAGCCGTGTGTTGCGGCTTGACCGCTTACTGTTTATTATTTTGTATCTTTGTGTTCTGGAGCTTTTGCGGAGGATTCCGCTCTCCCTGGTCCACTCTGGTGTCCAGCGGTGCTGGATAGGAGTGACGGATCAGTGGATTTTTGGTTGTCCTTTTCCCTGGCGGCTAGTCCGCACATACTTCTTTGGTTAAGTTAGTTAGCTTGTAACCCCTGGCCTGGTTGCTTAGTCAGAGGGCCCCTTGTTATCACCCTGTCTCGGATTTCCCTTTGTCTTCCATTAAGACCTGAGGGGGCATCGGGGTTGGGCAGACATAATCCGCCCTTCGAACGCGGCTGCCATGGGCTCAAGCAACCATAGTCTCGCAGGGGATTTCTGATAACACGGGCGAGACAACGGAGTTAGGGCGCCAGGGGTTACTAGGCTCTCCTGCTCCCACAACCAGTATATCTTTCCTGTACTCAGACCTCTGCCATAAGATCTCCTCTGGTCTGGAGTACGGGAATCATAACACAAGGATGCATCGGAGGAATCCCAGGCAGGAGAGGACTCGTCAGACTTGACAGTGACATGGCCTGCAGGACTATTGGCTTTCCTGGGTAAGGAGGAAATTGACACTGAGGGAGTTGGTGGTGTGGTTTGCAGGAGCTTGGTTACAAGAGGAAGGGATTTAGTGGTCAGTGGACTGCTTCCGCTGTCACCCAAAGTTTTTGAACTTGTCACTGACTTATGATGAATGCGCTGCAGGTGACGTATAAGGGAGGATGTTCCGAGGTGGTTAACGTCCTTACCCCTACTTATTACAGCTTGACAAAGGCAACACACGGCTTGACACCTGTTGTCCGCATTGAAATAATTCCACACCGAAGAGCTGATTTTTTTTGTATTTTGACCAGGCATGTCAATGGCCATATTCCTCCCACGGACAACAGGTGTCTCCCCGGGTGCCTGACTTAAACAAACCACCTCACCATCAGAATCCTCCTTGTCAATTTCCTCCCCAGCGCCAGCAACACCCATATCCTCATCCTGGTGTACTTCAACAGTGACATCTTCAATTTGACTATCAGGAACTGGACTGCGGGTGCTCCTTCCAGCACTTGCAGGGGGCGTGCAAATGGTGGAAGGCGCAAGCTCTTCCCGTCCAGTGTTGGGAAGGTCAGGCATCGCAACCGACACAATTGGACTCTCCTTGGGGATTTGTGATTTTGAAGAACGCACAGTTCTTTGCTGTGCTTTTGCCAGCTTAAGTCTTTTCTTTTTTCTAGCGAGAGGATGAGTGCTTCCATCCTCATGTGAAGCTGAACCACTAGCCATGAACATAGGCCAGGGCCTCAGCCGTTCCTTGCCACTCCATGTCGTAAATGGCATATTGGCAAGTTTACGCTTCTCCTCAGACACTTTTAGTTTAGATTTTTGGGTCATTTTACTGAACTTTGTGTTTTGGATTTTACATGCTCTCTACTATGTCATTGGGCATCGGCCTTGGCAGACGACGTTGATGGCATTTCATCGTCTCGGCCATGACTAGTGGCAGCAGCTTCATCACGAGGTGGAAGTGGATCTTTCCCTTTAACCTCCACATTTTTGTTCTCCATTTTTTAATGTGTGGAATTATATGCCAGTATCAATAGCAATGGCCTACTACTTTATTTACTGCGCAAAACTAAAATGCACCACAGGTATAGAATGTAGATGGATAGTATACTTAATGGATGACGAGTGACAACACAGAGGTAGGTACAGCAGTGGCCTACCGTACTGCCATAAGTATATATATAGTATACTGGTGGACACTGTCAGCAAACTGCAAAACTGTCTAAAATGCACCACAGGTATAGAATGTAGATGGATAGTATACTTAATGGATGACGAGTGACGACACAGAGGTAGGTACAGCAGTGGCCTACCGTACTGCTATAAGTATTTATATAGTATACTGGTGGACACTGTCAGCAAACTGCAAAACTGTCTAAAATGCACCACAGGTATAGATTGTAGATGGATAGTATACTTAATAGATGACGAGTGACGACACAGAGGTAGGTACAGCAGTGGCCTACCGTACTGCTATAAGTATATATATATAGTATACTGGTGGACACTGTTAGCAAACTGCAAAACTGTCTAAAATGCACCACAGGTATAGAATGTAGATGGATAGTATACTTAATGGATGACGAGTGACGACACAGATGTAGGTACAGCAGTGGCCTACCGTACTGCTATAAGTATATATATAGTATACTGGTGGACACTGTCAGCAAACTGCAAAACTGTCTAAAATGCACCACAGGTATAGAATGTAGATGGATAGTATACTTAATGGATGATGAGTGACGACACAGAGGTAGGTACAGCAGTGGCCTACCATACTGCTATAGTATATATAGTATACTCGTGGACACTGTGTCAGCAAACTGCAAAACTGTCTAAAATGCACCACAGGTATAGAATGTAGATGGATAATATACTTAATGGATGACGAGTCGACGACACAGAGGTAGGTACAGCAGTGCACTCTGCACTGTACTCCTCCTATATAATATTAATTATACTGGTGGTCCCCAGTCCCCACACAATAAAGCAGCACACTGAGCACAGATATGGAGTGTTTTTCAGGCAGACAACGTATACTGGTGGTCACTGTCAGCAAAACTCTGCACTGTACTCCTGCTATAGCTGCTCCCCAGTCCCCACAATTAAGCAGTGTGAGCACTCAGCACAGATATATTATGCAGCACACTGAGCACAGATATGGTATGGAGCGTTTTTTTCAGGCAGAGAACGGATAAAAACTGGTGGTCACTTATCAGCAAAGCTCTGCACTGTACTCCTCCTAACAGCTGCTCCCCAATCCTCCCCACAAATAAGAAATCAAGTAAACCAATCAACTTCTACAATAAACGGAGAGGACGCCAGCCACGTCCTCTCCCTATCATCTCCAATGCACGAGTGAAAATGGCAGCGACGCGCGGCTGCTTATATAGAATCCGAATCTCGCGAGAATCTGACAGCGGGATGATGACGTTCGGGCGCGCTCGGGTTAGCCTAGCAAGGCGGGAAGGTTCTAACCTGCCTCGGACCCATGTGAAAAAGGTGAAGTTCGGGGGTGTTCGGTTTCGGAGAAACCGAACCCGCTCATCACTAGTAAAAAGGGGGACTGGCTGCCATAATGTGTAAAAAGGGGATGCTGTCTGCCGTAATGTATAAAAAGGATGCTGTCTGCTCTGATGTGTTAAACGGAGATGCTGTCTGCTGTAATGTGTAAAAAGGGGACGCTGTCTGCAGTAATTTGTAAAAGGTGGACTCTGTCTGCCGTAATGTGTAAAAAGGGGACGCTGTCTGCCGTAATGTGTAAAAAGGGAATCTGTCCGCCGTAATGTGTAAAAGGGGCTCTACCTGATGTAGTGGCACTACTGTGCATCGTAATTTGAATAATGGAGACTACTGTGCACCGTAGTATGAATTGGTATTATTTTGTGGCCAATACCGTTCCCTATAAAGCCACGCCCCTATATTTTTGGCGTGCGCCTACGGCATGCACTGCCCCTATTTTACATAAGGGGGGCGCCAATGCCATTTCTTGCACACAGCGCTTAAAAACCTAGTTACGGCACTGCCGCTGGACATATACGGCAGTATCAATGGACATATACGGCAGGATCACTGGACTTATACGGCAGCATCACTATACTTATACGGCAGGATCACTGGAATTATCAGGCAGGATCACTGGATTTATACAGCAGTACCGCTGGACATATACGGCAGTATCAATGGACATATACGGCATGATCACTGAAAATATACGGCAGTACCACTGGACATATACGGCAGCACAAGACACTGATGCAGGACAACACAGCACCACTGCAATGGCCTGGACTTATACAGCAGCACTGGACATATGGCAGCAGAGGACACCACCACTGTAACTGGACAGATGCAGCACAAGACACGGACACTGAGGACGGAGACACGTCCTCTCTCTACACTCTCCAATGTTGGAGTGAAAATGGCGGCGACGGACGGCTCCTTATATGGAATCCAAACCGCGCGAGAATCCGACAGATGGATGATGACGTTTTGTCTCGTTCTGGTTTCGGGCTCGGGTGGTGAAGGACGGTAGGGTTCGGTTCTCTGAGACCCGAACCCGCTCATCTCTACTTATTATTGTTACTGTGGGTCACACCATATTTTGCATACAGGCAGACCAGGAGAATATGATTACAAAGTATTCTTAATTTATCCTCCATAATATTTTTACACAGGCATAATAAATAGTACTAATCTTTTTACTACAAATATTTTGTAATAAATATACATTTTTGGAGAAATATTACATGTTAAAGGTACCCATACATAATACAAACTTTGGCAAAGTAGATCATTTGCAGTTGCATCAGTCACATTCCAATGTCTGAACAATGGACCTGGGACCTTATTCAGTAAGGATCGCAATTTTTGGTAAAAAGCAGTTACTGCCTCAAATAGTTGCCACCAGAGGCGTCGGAACGGGGGGGCAGCTTGACCCCCCCAAACATGATGAATGCGCTGGTGCTGGGGGAGTGCTTACCCCCGCATCTCCGTGAATGGCTTCAACTTTAAAGGTAGTGGGCTGCCGCAGGCAGGGTGCGGTGTCCCCTCTTCTGTACTAGCCGGCTATTTCTTCACTGGTGATGCATTACTGGGAGAAGACGTGGCTGTGGCCCCGGAATGCCACGTCTCCTCCCAATAATACATCACGAGTGAAGAAACAGCCGGCTTGTACAGAAGAGGGGACACCGCACCCTGCCTGTGGCAGCACACAACTTTTAAAATTGAAGCCGCTCACGGGGATGTGGAAGTAAGTGCTCCCCCACACCAGCGCCTCCAGACTACTTTTAAAATTGAAGTAGAGGAGAACGGCACCACAGCATGGGCGCCAAAATGAAAATCTAACTTGGTCCCCCCCAGCATGAAATCATTATGGCGCCCCTGGTTGCCACCCAGAAATAGAGAAAAAACGCCCATTGCAGAAATTGTGAAAACCATACGCAATTCCAGGAACATCGAAGATTTTTCCTATCAGCGCTAGGCAAGGTCATCCACAATTCTTGTGACACAAGAGGCTGCTTTAAATCTCGTAATGAAAAAATATTGGACCTTATTAAGTAAGGATTGCAATTTTTGCTAAAAAGCAGTTGCTGTGATAAAATAGTTGGCGCCCAGAAATAGTGAAAAAACACCCATTGCAGAAATTGCGAATGCATCAAAAGGGCCCTCATTCCGAGTTGTTCGCTCGCTAGCTGCTTTTAGCAGCATTGCACACGCTAAGCCGCCGCCCTCTGGGAGTGTATCTTAGCATAGCAGAATTGCGAACGAAAGATTAGCAGAATTGCAAATAGAAATTTCTTAGCAGTTTCTGAGTAGCTCCAGACTTACTCCTACATTGCGATCAGTTCAGTCAGTTTCGTTCCTGGTTTGACGTCACAAACACACCCAGCGTTCGCCCAGACACTCCCCCATTTCTTCAGACACTCCCGCGTTTTTCCCAGAAACGCCAGCGTTTTTTCGCACACTCCAAGAAAACGGCCAGTTTCCGCCCAGAAACACCCACTTCCTGTCAATCACACTACGATCACCAGAACGATGAAAAAGCTTTGTTATGCCGTGAGTAAAATACCTAACTTTTGTGTAAAATAACTAAGTGCATGCGCTCTGCGAACGTTGCGCATGCGCAGTAAGCGACTAATCGCAGTATAGCGAAAATCGGCAACGAGCGAACAACTCGGAATGACCCCCAATATGCAGGCTGATCGCAAAACCATACGCAATCGAATATCAAAGATTTTTCCTATCTGCGCCAGGCAAGGTCATCCACAATTCTTGCGGCACAAGAGGCTGGAAGTAATCATCGCTAACGTCAGAGGCCCTCCTTAAAAATGCCTGGGCACGCCTGCGTTTTTTCAGACACACCCAGAAAACGTCAGGTTTCCGCCCAGAAATGCTGGCTTCCTGTCAGTCAAACAGCGTCTGCATTATAGGATTGCAAAATTTGCGAATCGCAATCTGGCCGCTTATGGCATGACTGCACATGCGCAGTATTCGCATTGCGCAAGCGTGAGTAATAATAGCAACAGAAAATGTGTATACATCGTGATCGCTATGCAGACGCTGTCTGACTGACAGGAAGCCGGCATTTATGGGCGGCAACCTGCCATTTTCTGGGTGTATCTGAAAAAATGTAGGCGTGCCCAGGCATTTTTAAGGAGGGCCTATGAAGTCCGCGATGACCACTTCCAGCCTCTTGTGTCGCAAGAATTGTGGATGACCTTACCTGGGGCTGATAGGAAAAGTCTTTCATGTTCGATTGTGTAGGGTTTTGCGGTCGGGCCGCATATTGCGATGAAATCGCAATTTCTGCAATGGGCGTTTTTTCTCTATTTCTGGGCGCCAACTATTTGATCGCAGAAACTTCTTTTTAGCAGAAATTGCAATCCTTACTGAATAAGGTCCAATATTTTTTCAATACGAGATTTAATAATTATTATATCTAAAAGATTTATAATAAGATTTATAATGTACAGATCCTTCTGACCATACCGAAAAATAGTTTAATTACACTTAACGCTCTGCAATAATAGTGTTCAGAGAAACATCATCTACATATACTTCTGTGCAGTCAGATTGAATTGGGTTGCATGACTCCTTCATGTAAAGATTACGATGCAATCAAAACAAAACCCAGTATTTGTGTGGTTGCAAATTCCTCTGTATTATTAGCAGCCTAAAATGGCATTGGATATTTTTCATTCCACGATAGAAACAAAAAAAACCATTATTCTTAATGTGTCGGTGACATTTATTTAGTTTTATTCATTTTTTTTTAAAGTTAGGGTTTTTATTGATAGTGATCAGTAACCAAAACAATATCGAAGTTGTACAGGTCAAGATATTGAACATGCAGATAAAAGTTTTTACATACCGCATTAGAATGAAATATACAGTTCCATGACAATAAAGGCTATCAAGTAATAGCAGTATGCAGGGTGTAGTACTGGTGACCGGCGGTCTCCTGACCGCCGGTCACCTTACCGACGCCGGGATCCCGGCAGCAAACCGACGCCGGGATCCCGGCGGGGAGGGGCGAGTGCAGCAAGCCCCTTGCGGGCTCGCTGCGCTCGCCACGCTGTGGGCTCGGTGGCGACCTGCGGCCGCCACGGGTTCTATTCCCACTCTATGGGTGTCGTGGACACCCACGAGTGGAAATAGTCCCTTTTGGTCGGCATGCCGACCATCGGGATAGTGAGCCGTCGGGCTCATGGAGGAGGTCATGTGACTGTCAGTCAGCTGACCGGCGGTCACATGAATACCACCCCAGTATGCACCCTGTGTAAATTCAAGCGTGCACATGATCAGTCTCATTTTATGTTTCATTTATAGTATAGAATCTATACCAAAACAGAGAAAAAACTTGTCAAAAGTAAAAACAAAAAAGAGAAAGAAGAGGAAAGGAAGAAAAGTGAAAAGAAAACAAAAAAAAAACAGGAAAGAATAAGAAAAAGTGTAAGAATAAAAGGGGAAAGTTAAGAAAATTACATATAAGGAAGCGAGAGGTAGGCTACAGTACCATGCAAAGACAATAGAGGAGGAAATAACAGAGGTAATAGAGATATTAGCAGAGTCCGGGTATTAATAAAGAGCGCGCAAGGTACCATGGAGACCAAATGTTGTGGAATATGGCCACAGTGTTATTCCTCAGGCTGGTAATATATTCCATATTGGCTATATAATTAATCTTAGTCATCAGTAATGCCTTGGAGGGTGGTTTATGGTCCTTCCAACATTTAGCAATCAGAGATTTAGCCGCCATGTAGAATTGCATAGCAAGCTTATCTTGGATTTTGGGTAGTGACGGTACGGGGGCATGAAGTAAAGCAATTTCAGGGGAGAGATCCATGTTATGTCCGCAAGTTTGAGCAATGGCCCTCATTCCGAGTTGTTCGCAGCAGATCATCGTATCGCAAACGGCAAAAAAATCTCAAACTGCGCATGCGCAAAAGCGGAAATACGCATGCGCAAAGCTAGCGATACGACACTTGTGCAGAATTCCTATACGAAAATCTGCTCGTAATACACAAACGAAAACAGGGAGTGACGGAGGCGTGGCAGAGGCACAGCTTCGCAATCCTACGAAATGGGCGTAAAAGTGGGCGGCTAGTTTGGGAGTATGCATCCAGCAGTAGGCGTGTTTTTTGGCAAAAATGCGTATCCTATGGTAAAAGTACATAACAAATGTTCGCTATCTTGACGCAGCCGAAGAGTAAGTCTGCAGCTACTCAGCACTTGCGAAGTACTGTTACAAGTGTGTGTCTGCTCTAATTAGCAACTGAATTCACCTGTTGAGCAATTACTCGCCAAACACTGCTCTTACAAAATAATACAAACAGCAATTATATGGCCACTTAATATTTGTATTGTTACCACAAATAAATCTGACACACTCACAAATAATGCACTGTATTTTTTGGACAAATAAAAATTAACTGATGTTAAATGCATGTTTTAATTATTTGTTTAATAATCTCAAATGTGACTAAACAAACATATAAACTACATCAGCTAAATCTTCTCGACATAGACATATTCCTTTGTACATACCAAATGGTATCCGGACTCCAGGTCGACAGCAAAAAGGTCGACACACCAGGTCGACGCCAATTGGTCGACACACCTTAGGTCGACATGGACAAAAGGTCGACATGAACAAGGTCGACATGGAAAAAGGTCGACATGAGTTTTTCACAATTTTTTTTCTTTTTTGGAACCTTTTCATATTTAACGATCCACGTGGACTACGATTGGAACGGTAACCTGTGCCGAGCAAAGCGGTAGCGGAGCGAATGCACCATGCCCGAAGCATGGCGAGCGAAGCGAGCCATGCGAGGGGATGCGGTGCACTAATTGGGGTTCCCGGTCACTCTACGAAGAAAACGACACAAAAAAAAACATAAAAAACTCATGTCTACCTTTTTCCATGTCGACCTTGTTCCTGTTGACCTTTTGTCCATGTCGACCTTTCGTCCATGTCGACCTAAGGTGTGTCGACCAATTGGCGTCGACCTAAGGTGTGTCGACCTTTTTGCTGTTGACCCTGAGTCCCAGACCCATACCAAATAACATGAGCACCATAATGCAGCCTACATTTAATGTGACTTAATATGTTTGTGTTAGTTTTTTGGGGGGAATATGTGTCCATATCTAATACTATGGCATGTTGCCCCTAGTAACCCAAGTTCCTTTTTTTTTTTTTTTATATGGCCAATTAAGTGTTGTGCAAGGCATACAGATTTTAAATTACACTATGCAATGTTTGTCTTAATATTCTGATTGTTCCCTTGTTCCACAAATGTCAATATACCATGTTCAAGTTTACAGGGTACAGTTTTCCTGAGTGCATAACCTTTAATAAAACACACAAACAATTGTAAAGTAATTTTTTTTTACTTCAAAAAAAGAACAAAATCACCAACACAACATGGCTACAAATGAGCATCACATACAGAGATGGACATAGCAGCAAGCAGATGGCAGTGGCAAAATGCACATAGCAGAACCCAGTACTATGGTAACCCCATCTTCTGACAAAATATGATGTTTTAAATTAAGTAAGTGAACCCCCAGCCAGACTAAACTTTTTAGGGGAACTGAGGTAGATTCCGGAACCAACACACAAACACAAACATACACAGCACGCTAGGAAGAGGAAGATGGCTCAGGTGTAGGCCCAAATAACTCACAGGCTACAATTTAAAGAAAACCTTTCACTTTGAGGGAGTTCTACATTCTGGCCACACAAGCCAAAATAAAAAAATACATCGAGGCAACATGTAAAACATGGGTGCTGCCCATCTGGAGAGACATCACTTTCTCTTTTTTCCCCCCGCCTGATGTAGTTCTTCTTGGCTTGGTCTGCGGAGCGACCTTCGAGGGCCCTGCCCAGTGGGATGTTCTTCCTGGGCAGGGGGAGGGGAGGGAGCCGATGTGGCTGGCTCTCTGCCACTGTGGGCAAGGGAGACAGCGATGTTCTGGAGCCCTTGCCGAATCGAATTGGCAAGTTCTTGGAAGGAGGAGGCGAGTTGATCTTGGCCCTGCCTGATCTCTGCCAGACCTTGGCAGAGTTGAGCTACACCTTGCTCCACACTGGTTTTGTGCTCAGTGAGCCGGACAGGTATCTGGCTTACCTCCCGGAGCATCCTGTCCTGAAAAGCATTCAGGCTCTCACCATACCTGGCTATTTCAGTCAGGATTTCCGGGATAGCAGAGGGTTGGGTAGGGGGACAAGTTGGAATCTGGGTGGGTGGGATTTGTGGTCCCACAGTGCCAGAGACACTAGGTCCCTCCACCTCAGCCTCAGCCACATAACCCTCCTGTGACTCTACCTGCTCACCCATCTGTGCTGTGTTATGTTCAAAGCAAATAGAAGAATGAGTGGAAAAAGAGTAGAAAAAACAATATGAGACTTTTGGATCCCAAAAAAATTTACATTACAAATATGTGTGTAAACTTACCTGGCAAGTCATGTGCATGGAGTATTTCAGGCAGGTCCGTGTCCATATGAGACACCCCAACCCCCTCCTCGTAGCTCACACAGTCCATCGCCATCTCCTCAAGATCTGTGTATTCCACAGTGGCAGCAGGACCTCCCCCTGTTGCCCTCGAGGCATTCCACTCCGCAGACCTTTTGCCCTTCAGGCGGGATTTGAAGTCGGCCCAACTACATATGTGGTGAAAAATAGGGTCAAGGTAGTGTTAAATTATGAAAACCTGCTTTAATATATAGTACACATGTTATGCATTTGGTTGCTATAGGCAACATCACATCTAAGTAACTTTTTAAGAATACTTGGCACAGAAAATGGACTGGCAATATACACTTACCGTCTTCGAACTTCCTGCGAGGTGCGGACTATTGAGCCGACTTCATTAACAGAATCAGTGATGTCCCTCCAAATTCTGTCTTTGGTTGCAGCACCCATGTTTTTGGGTCCTCTATGTATTTTTTGCATGGCCTGTGTGACCAAAACCTGTAACTCCCGCTTAGTGAAGGCGGGCTGTCTTTTCTTTTTTTTGGAAGTAGCCTGTGAGCTATCATCCTGACCTTCCTCACCATCTTCCTCTTCACTAGCTACTTGTGTAGTTTGTGTTTGAGCTGCTAGTGCGGAATCACCCTCAGTTTCCCCACTAGCTATGTCTGGCAGGGGATTCACTCCTAACTCCTGGGTATCAGAAGATGGAGTTTGTCTAGTACTGGGTCCTGCTATTTCTAACTCAGCATTGCCAAAGTCAAGCATCTACCTCCACAGTGCTATGCGTCTATGTGCTAAAGCTGCCATCTGCTGCTGCACCTCGTCCATCTCTGCTGACATCTGCTCACGAGTAGCCATGTTGCTGGTGGCATGTGTGTATGCACGAGTGTTTAGCTATTTATAGCTGCGTGTGGTTTCTGGTGCGGAAATCCGCGCAGGTGTATATTATGCAAATTGGGCCAGTAATTTTTGCACTGGCTATATAAACGCCCTGCATGCAGCCTGTGTGTGTGTGGGTGTATGCTGAAAATTACTGAAGCAAGGTGGACATTTCTGAGTGAGCACATTTCTGAGTGAGTTTTGCGAGTATTTTATATTGTTTCAGTACAGTTTTTTTATGTAATGTTCTCCTTTTCATGTATGTTGTGTAAGATTGTTGTATACAATGTTTTTTTTTTTTAAATTAAAAATGACTTTTGTAGTTTTGAATGTAAACAACAATTTATTTATTTATTTTGTGTAATTTTCTGTTAGGCTTGTGCATCTGTTTACCATAAAAATTCCACACCATCTGATCCTAAAAAACCACAAATTTGTGACTTTGTGTAGCTGTTTGTTCCTGCAAACTGTGGTGAGTAAACAGATTGTTACACTTAGTTGTGTTTTTTCTAAGGACAAAAATAGGGCAAAAACAATGTGTGTGTTTAAAAAAAAAAAAAAAATATATATATATATATATATATATATGTGTGTGTGTGTGAAGACTAATATGTGTATGATTTGAAGCCATATCTCAATGATGTGTGTGTGTGTGTGTGTGTGTGTGTGTGTGTGTGTGTGTGTGTGTGTGTCCGCGGGTGCGAATCTCCGCCCATGAGAACTGTACAAACTGTCCTGCACATTAATGTACACATATCAATAAAGTTTATTACAGATGACACCATGCAATTACAACCAATCACATGCCACCACACACTATAAATATAAGCCCATATATGGAAAACGCCATTGCCATCATGCATGCAGCAGCTTTTACCCGGCGCGAGCTGCGCGTTCTGGTAGCAGTAATGGACCGCCGCGTAGGCCGCGCAGGGCCCTTTATCCCAAATAGGGTAAAGCGCGAGGCCTACGCGGAGGTCCGCCGCTTACTGAGAACCCGCACCCGCTGCAGGAGGCCCATCATTCAATTGGAGAGGCGCTGGAGCGACCTCCGCAGGCGCACGCCGGACCTGTTGGCGGAGCTCCGCCAACAAATCCGTGACATACGTAGGCGCAGTAAGTAAAATATTACAGTAAATAACACTGAGAATTTTAGCATAAACTTTGCCTACTTTCACTAGGTGATAGTGTGAAAATTTGCACAATTACAAAAAACTATTGTAGAATAAACATGACACAGTGTGTGTGGGTAGGGCAAGCAGTACTGACTGTGTAGCAAGGTGCTTCTACAGAAGTGAATGTTGTTGTGCAGAGTTGCTACACAGCCTGTCAACTTAACCCAATAACTTGCTCAGTGGGTTTAATTTTATAATGTGGGAGGTTTTTTGAACTGGTGATGTTGCCTATATCAAACAATCAGATTCTATATATTATCTGATAGAAGCAGCTTAATAAATGTTACGTATAATCTGATTGGTTGCTATGGGCAACATCACCAGTTTTAACATTAAAAAAACGTATTAATGTTACTCCTGTCTCTTTAACATGGGACAGAACACAGTAATAGGAATATGCTGATGTTATAAATTTATATGCTACAACCTAAATATTACATATGTCATTCTAGGGCGAGCACAACAGCAAGCTGCTGTTGCTGGGAGCCCACACCAGTCCCCTTCTCAGCCCCCCTCCCCTTCTGTCGCCCCATCCCCCTCTCCTTCCCTGTCCCCTTCTCAGCCCCCCTCCCCTTCTGTCGCCCCATCCCCCTCTCCTTCCCAGTCCCCTTCTCAGGCCCCCTCCCCTTCTGTTGC
Organism: Pseudophryne corroboree; assembly: GCF_028390025.1. Lineage (NCBI taxonomy): Eukaryota > Metazoa > Chordata > Amphibia > Anura > Myobatrachidae > Pseudophryne > Pseudophryne corroboree. The sequence goes on along the minus strand of NC_086454.1, from coordinate 283,719,871 downwards.
CTCATCCCCCTCTTCTTCCCAGGTCCCTTCTCAGGCCCCCTCCCCTTCTGTTGCCCCATTCCCCTCTTCTTCCCAGGCCCATTCTCAGGCCACCTCCCCCCTCGGATCTTCCCGCCTTGCTCGGTTAACCCGAGCGCGCCCGAACGTCATCATCACGCTGTCGGATTCTCGCGAGGCTCGGATTCTATCGCGAGACTCGGATTCTATATAAGGAGCCGCGCGTCGCCGCCATTTTCACACGTGCATTGAGATTGATAGGGAGAGGACGTGGCTGGCGTCCTCTCCGTTTAGAAATAGATAGGAGAGTGAGAGTGAGACACTTCATTTACTGGAGCTTAGGAGGAGTACTCAGAGAGTGCAGAATTTTGCTGATAGTAGTTAGTTAGTTAGTTATACTAGTGACTGACCAGTGAGACCACCAGTGCAGTTTTATTATTATTTAATATAATCCGTTCTCTGCCTGAAAAAAAACGATACACAGTGACTCAGTCACATACCATATCTGTGCTCAGCCCAGTGTGCTGCATCATCTATGTATAATATCTGACTGTGCTCACACAGCTTAATTGTGGGGGAGACTGGGGAGCAGTTATAGGTTATAGCAGGAGCCAGGAGTACATATTAAACAGTGCACACTTTTGCTGCCAGAGTGCCACTGCCAGTGTGACTGACCAGTGACCTGACCACACTGACCACCAGTATATTGTGATTGTCTGCCTGAAAAAGTTAAACACTCGTCGTGTGACTTGTGTGGTGTTTTTTTATTCTATAAAAAACTCATTCTGCTGACAGACAGTGTCCAGCAGGTCCGTCATTATATAATATATACCTGTCCGGCTGCAGTAGTGATATATATATATTTTTTATATCATTATTTATCATCCAGTCTATACTAGCAGCAGACACAGTACGGTAGTTCACGGCTGTAGCTACCTCTGTGTCGGCACTCGGCAGTCCATCCATAATTGTATACCACCTACCCGTGTTTTTTTTTTTCTTTCTTCTTTATACATACTACATCTCATTATCATCCAGTCTATATTAGCAGCAGACACAGTACAGTACGGTAGTCCACGGCTGTAGCTATCTCTGTGTCGGCACTCGGCAGTCCATCCATAATTGTATACCACCACCTACCCGTGGTTTTTTTTTTCTTTCTTCTTTATACATACTACATCTCATTATCATCCAGTCTATATTAGCAGCAGACACAGTACGGTAGTCCACGGCTGTAGCTACCTCTGTGTCGGCACTCGGCAGTCCATCCATAATTGTATACCACCTACCCGTGGTTTTTTTCTTTCTTTCTTCTTTATACATACTACATCTCATTATCAACCAGTCTATATTAGCAGCAGACACAGTACGGTAGTCCACGGCTGTAGCTACCTCTGTGTCGGCACTCGGCAGTCCATCCATAATTGTATACCACCTACCCGTGGTTTTTTTTTCTTTCTTCTTTATACATACTACATCTCATTATCAACCAGTCTATATTAGCAGCAGACACAGTACGGTAGTCCACGGCTGTAGCTACCTCTGTGTCGGCACTCGGCAGTCCATCCATAATTGTATACCACCTACCTATGTTTTTTTTTTTCTTTCTTCTTTATACATACTACATCTCATTATCATCCAGTCTATATTAGCAGCAGACACAGTACGGTAGTCCACGGCTGTAGCTACCTCTGTGTCGGCACTCGGCAGTCCATCCATAATTGTATACTAGTATCCATCCATCTCCATTGTTTACCTGAGGTGCCTTTTAGTTGTGCCTATTAAAATATGGAGAACAAAAATGTTGAGGTTCCAAAATTAGGGAAAGATCAAGATCCACTTCCACCTCGTGCTGAAGCTGCTGCCACTAGTCATGGCCGAGACGATGAAATGCCAGCAACGTCGTCTGCCAAGGCCGATGCCCAATGTCATAGTACAGAGCATGTCAAATCCAAAACACCAAATATCAGTAAAAAAAGGACTCCAAAACCTAAAATAAAATTGTCAGAGGAGAAGCGTAAACTTGCCAATATGCCATTTACCACACGGAGCGGCAAGGAATGGCTGAGGCCCTGGCCTATGTTCATGGCTAGTGGTTCAGCTTCACATGAGGATGGAAGCACTCAGCCTCTCGCTAGAAAAATGAAAAGACTCAAGCTGGCAAAAGCAGTAGCACCGCAAAGAACTGTGCGTTCTTCGAAATCCCAAATCCACAAGGAGAGTCCAATTGTGTCGGTTGCGATGCCTGACCTTCCCAACACTGGACGTGAAGAGCATGCGCCTTCCACCATTTGCACGCCCCCTGCAAGTGCTGGAAGGAGCACCCGCAGTCCAGTTCCTGATAGTCAGATTGAAGATGTCAGTGTTGAAGTACACCAGGATGAGGAGGATATGGGTGTTGCTGGCGCTGGGGAGGAAATTGACCAGGAGGATTCTGATGGTGAGGTGGTTTGTTTAAGTCAGGCACCCGGGGAGACACCTGTTGTCCGTGGGAGGAATATGGCCGTTGACATGCCTGGTGAAAATACCAAAAAAATCAGCTCTTCGGTGTGGAAGTATTTCAACAGAAATGCGGACAACAGGTGTCAAGCCGTGTGTTGCCTTTGTCAAGCTGTAATAAGTAGGGGTAAGGACGTTAACCACCTCGGAACATCCTCCCTTATACGTCACCTGCAGCGCATTCATAATAAGTCAGTGACAAGTTCAAAAACTTTGGGCGACAGCGGAAGCAGTCCACTGACCAGTAAATCCCTTCCTCTTGTAACCAAGCTCACGCAAACCACCCCACCAACTCCCTCAGTGTCAATTTCCTCCTTCCCCAGGAATGCCAATAGTCCTGCAGGCCATGTCACTGGCAATTCTGATGATTCCTCTCCTGCCTGGGATTCCTCCGATGCATCCTTGCGTGTAACGCCTACTGCTGCTGGCGCTGCTGTTGTTGCTGCTGGGAGTCGATGGTCATCCCAGAGGGGAAGTCGTAAGCCCACTTGTACTACTTCCAGTAAGCAATTGACTGTTCAACAGTCCTTTGCGAGGAAGATGAAATATCACAGCAGTCATCCTGCTGCAAAGCGGATAACTGAGGCCTTGACAACTATGTTGGTGTTAGACGTGCGTCCGGTATCCGCCGTTAGTTCACAGGGAACTAGACAATTTATTGAGGCAGTGTGCCCCCGTTACCAAATACCATCTAGGTTCCACTTCTCTAGGCAGGCGATACCGAGAATGTACACGGACGTCAGAAAAAGACTCACCAGTGTCCTAAAAAATGCAGTTGTACCCAATGTCCACTTAACCACGGACATGTGGACAAGTGGAGCAGGGCAGGGTCAGGACTATATGACTGTGACAGCCCACTGGGTAGATGTATGGACTCCCGCCGCAAGAACAGCAGCGGCGGCACCAGTAGCAGCATCTCGCAAACGCCAACTCTTTCCTAGGCAGGCTACGCTTTGTATCACCGGTTTCCAGAATACGTACACAGCTGAAAACCTCTTACGGCAACTGAGGAAGATCATCGCGGAATGGCTTACCCCAATTGGACTCTCCTGTGGATTTGTGGCATCGGACAACGCCAGCAATATTGTGTGTGCATTAAATATGGGCAAATTCCAGCACGTCCCATGTTTTGCACATACCTTGAATTTGGTGGTGCAGAATTTTTAAAAAAACGACAGGGGCGTGCAAGAGATGCTGTCGGTGGCCAGAAGAATTGCGGGACACTTTCGGCGTACAGGCACCACGTACAGAAGACTGGAGCACCACCAAAAACTACTGAACCTGCCCTGCCATCATCTGAAGCAAGAAGTGGTAACGAGGTGGAATTCAACCCTCTATATGCTTCAGAGGTTGGAGGAGCAGCAAAAGGCCATTCAAGCCTATACAATTGAGCACGATATAGGAGGTGGAATGCACCTGTCTCAAGCGCAGTGGAGAATGATTTCAACGTTGTGCAAGGTTCTGATGCCCTTTGAACTTGCCACACGTGAAGTCAGTTCAGACACTGCCAGCCTGAGTCAGGTCATTCCCCTCATCAGGCTTTTGCAGAAGAAGCTGGAGACATTGAAGGAGGAGCTAACACAGAGCGATTCCGCTAGGCATGTGGGACTTGTGGATGGAGCCCTTAATTCGCTTAACAAGGATTCACGGGTGGTCAATCTGTTGAAATCAGAGCACTACATTTTGGCCACCGTGCTCGATCCTAGATTTAAAGCCTACCTTGGATCTCTCTTTCCGGCAGACACAAGTCTGCTGGGGTTGAAAGACCTGCTGGTGACAAAATTGTCAAGTCAAGCGGAACGCGACCTGTCAACATCTCCTCCTTCACATTCTCCCGCAACTGGGGGTGCGAGGAAAAGGCTCAGAATTCCGAGCCCACCCGCTGGCGGTGATGCAGGGCAGTCTGGAGCGACTGCTGATGCTGACATCTGGTCCGGACTGAAGGACCTGACAACGATTACGGACATGTCGTCTACTGTCACTGCATATGATTCTCTCAACATTGAAAGAATGGTGGAGGATTATATGAGTGACCGCATCCAAGTAGGCACGTCACACAGTCCGTACTTATACTGGCAGGAAAAAGAGGCAATTTGGAGGCCCTTGCACAAACTGGCTTTATTCTACCTAAGTTGCCCTCCCACAAGTGTGTACTCCGAAAGAGTGTTTAGTGCCGCCGCTCACCTTGTCAGCAATCGGCGTACGAGGTTACATCCAGAAAATGTGGAGAAGATGATGTTCATTAAAATGAATTATAATCAATTCCTCCGCGGAGACATTGACCAGCAGCAATTGCCTCCACAAAGTACACAGGGAGCTGAGATGGTGGATTCCAGTGGGGACGAATTGATAATCTGTGAGGAGGGGGATGTACACGGTGATATATCGGAGGATGATGATGAGGTGGACATCTTGCCTCTGTAGAGCCAGTTTGTGCAAGGAGAGATTAATTGCTTCCATTTTGGTGGGGGTCCAAACCAACCCGTCATATCAGTCACAGTCGTGTGGCAGACCCTGTCACTGAAATGATGGGTTGGTTAAAGTGTGCATGTCCTGTTTATACAACATAAGGGTGGGTGGGAGGGCCCAAGGACAATTCCATCTTGCACCTCTTTTTTCTTTAATTTTTCTTTGCGTCATGTGCTGTTTGGGGAGTGTTTTTTGGAAGGGCCATCCTGCGTGACACTGCAGTGCCACTCCTAGATGGGCCCGGTGTTTGTGTCGGCCACTAGGGTCGCTTATCTTACTCACACAGCTACCTCATTGCGCCTCTTTTTTTCTTTGCGTCATGTGCTGTTTGGGGAGGGTTTTTTGGAAGGGACATCCTGCGTGACACTGCAGTGCCACTCCTAGATGGGCCCGGTGTTTGTGTCGGCCACTAGGGTCGCTTATCTTACTCACACAGCTACCTCATTGCGCCTCTTTTTTTCTTTGCGTCATGTGCTGTTTGGGGAGGGTTTTTTGGAAGGGACATCCTGCGTGACACTGCAGTGCCACTCCTAGATGGGCCCGGTGTTTGTGTCGGCCACTAGGGTCGCTTATCTTACTCACACAGCTACCTCATTGCGCCTCTTTTTTTCTTTGCGTCATGTGCTGTTTGGGGAGGGTTTTTTGGAAGGGACATCCTGCGTGACACTGCAGTGCCACTCCTAGATGGGCCCGGTGTTTGTGTCGGCCACTAGGGTCGCTTATCTTACTCACACAGCTACCTCATTGCGCCTCTTTTTTTCTTTGCGTCATGTGCTGTTTGGGGAGGGTTTTTTGGAAGGGACATCCTGCGTGACACTGCAGTGCCACTCCTAGATGGGCCCGGTGTTTGTGTCGGCCACTAGGGTCGCTTATCTTACTCACACAGCTACCTCATTGCGCCTCTTTTTTTCTTTGCGTCATGTGCTGTTTGGGGAGGGTTTTTTGGAAGGGACATCCTGCGTGACACTGCAGTGCCACTCCTAGATGGGCCCGGTGTTTGTGTCGGCCACTAGGGTCGCTTATCTTACTCACACAGCTACCTCATTGCGCCTCTTTTTTTCTTTGCGTCATGTGCTGTTTGGGGAGGGTTTTTTGGAAGGGACATCCTGCGTGACACTGCAGTGCCACTCCTAGATGGGCCCGGTGTTTGTGTCGGCCACTAGGGTCACTTATCTTACTCACACAGCTACCTCATTGCGCCTCTTTTTTTCTTTGCGTCATGTGCTGTTTGGGGAGGGTTTTTTGGAAGGGACATCCTGCGTGACACTGCAGTGCCACTCCTAGATGGGCCCGGTGTTTGTGTCGGCCACTAGGGTCGCTTATCTTACTCACACAGCTACCTCATTGCGCCTCTTTTTTTCTTTGCGTCATGTGCTGTTTGGGGAGGGTTTTTTGGAAGGGACATCCTGCGTTACACTGCAGTGCCACTCCTAGATGGGCCCGGTGTTTGTGTCGGCCACTAGGGTCGCTTATCTTACTCACACAGCTACCTCATTGCGCCTCTTTTTTTCTTTGCGTCATGTGCTGTTTGGGGAGGTTTTTTTGGAAGGGACATCCTGCGTGACACTGCAGTGCCACTCCTAGATGGGCCAGGTGTTTGTGTCGGCCACTAGGGTCGCTTAGCTTAGTCATCCAGCGACCTCGGAGCAAATTTTAGGACTAAAAATAATATTGTGAGGTGTGAGGTATTCAGAATAGACTGAAAATGAGTGGAAATGATGGTTTTTGAGGTTAATAATACTTTGGGATCAAAATGACCCCCAAATTCTATGATTTAAGCTGTTTTTTAGGTTTTTTGGAAAAAAACACCCGAATCCAAAACACACCCGAATCCGACAAAAAAAATTCGGTTAGGTTTTGCCAAAACGCGGTCGAACCCAAAACACGGCCGCGGAACCGAACCCAAAACCAAAACACAAAACCCGAAAAATTTCCGGCGCTCATCTCTAATGTGCAGTAGAGAAGCCTCCGGGAATACAGTGCAGGTGTCTTGTTCCCAGAGACCTATGCATGTGCAATAGACTCAGGCACGAAGCCAGTGTCTGCTGCACCGCCTGAGAGGAGTAGGCAAGGGCCTTCTCCTCTCTTAAACCGCCCCTGTGCCAAGCTAAGCATTTCAGAGCTTGGTAAATATTGGTAGTATTTGGTAGTAAAAGAGAAAAGGTACTGGGAGTTGTGACTGGGGTCAGTTCATACTTGCTTACATTGTTGATTTCCGCTGCGGGAGAGGCTCGGAGAGGAGAAGCAGGTGGGTGGCGATGGGGGCAGGGCCAGGCTAATTGCATCATTGGGCCCCGCCTCCTCATGAGGAAAATGCTCACTTCGCTAGGATGTGAGAGAAATGTAGGAGGGGTGCTCACTCTTCCGGGGGTGTAGGGAACACCTGAAAATAGTGTGTCGCCCGCAGGATTCGGGAGAGTTGGCAAGTATGGGGGGCAGAGGGAGCGGAGAGACCCCTCAACCCAGCATTGGTGAATCCAATATACATACTAATACTTGTTTAATGAGGTAATCCTCCAAAAACTACAGCTTACAGTATTTTGTGTAAAAACTATTTCATAAAAATGCCCTTTAAACTCTGCTATCCAGTAATTGTACATTTATATGTACAAGTCATTCTTGTTTCTAATATCCCTGTAATTCAGTTTGTGGATACATTTGCCTAGATGCATCATCGCTTGGAAAGTGATAAAATGGAGAGTGAAAAAGTGACAGCCAATCAGGTCCTAACTGCCATGTCATAGGCTGTGTTTGAAAAATGTCAGTTACTGTTGGAGCTGATTGGCTGGTACTTTTTCACTCTCCATTGTATCACTTTCCAAGCGATGATGCATCTGGCCATTATTACATATTTTATACAAGGTGACCTTTTCAGACAAAAGACCTGTTTCTTTGATCTGCTATCCATCCAGTCTCTGAATCTCTCCATCTTGGTAGTGGCCAGAAGACATGTCATGTTTAAACCTGGTTGTATTATTAATCACAGACACAGCTTTTGAAAGGATTTCTCTTCAGTTTATCAGATGCATTTGACATTGGTGACAGGAATAACTCAAACATCTGTTTAGTTTTTTTACCCTTCAGGCTGATTGAACTCTGGGATTCACTTTCTGTCTTCCGAATTAATTTATTGACAAACTTCAGTCTGTTTCTTCCTTTTTCCATGTATTGTATTTGAACAAAACAAAAGTTGTTTTCCTCAAGAATCACATATAAGCTGTACTGACAGTCTTGTTTATTAAAAAATAAACAACAAAAGCCCTTTCCATTTAACACATAGACGATTGAAAGTATAGAACTACTTGTGAAATCCTTCAAATATGAATAGCCCAAATACTGTAAGTACACATCTATCTATCTATCTATCTATCTATCTATCTATCTATCTATCTATCTATCTATCTATCTATCTATCTAGGGCCCTGGCTGCAGGGTGTTATCTATCTATCTATCTATCTATCTATCTATCTATCTATCTAACTATCTATCTATCTATCTATCTAGGGCCCTGGCTGCAGGGTGTTATCTATCTATCTATCTATCTATCTATCTATCTATCTATCTATCTATCTATCTATCTATCTATCTATCTAGGGCCCTGGCTGCAGGGTGTTATCTATCTATCTATCTATCTATCTATCTATCTATCTATCTATCTATCTATCTATCTATCTATCTATCTATCTATCTAGGGCCCTGGCTGCAGGGTGTTATCTATCTATCTATCTATCTATCTATCTATCTATCTATCTATCTATCTATCTATCTATCTATCTATCTAGGGCCCTGGCTGCAGGGTGTTAGTGGGGCCCACACAACGGTAAATGTGACGTGGCACCCCGTAAAACCTATGGAACTACATGAGCTAGCATGCCTCGGCAGCCATAAAGACTGACATATGCTGCACACAGCACTTACCATAGAAACTACAGAAACTGCAAGAACAACAGGGATTAATGCAGCCCAGGGACAATATATTGTTCACAGCCACAGGTCTCCTTGCTCTCACCTGATTGGATGTCAAAAGAGTGGGAATCCCAGGCATGGAATGTTGTCCTGGGAAGACAGAGAGGTTAAATATGCCCTTCATCTGGTGGAAGGTGTGCAATGTCAGCATGGAGTATTCTCTGCAGTGTGCCCAGCTGTCTGTAGTTAGAGGGGTGGGTGTTGCAGCAGTCCCAGACAGATTGCATCCTATCTATTGGAAGGGAGCAGAAAAGAGTGACAGAAGTGTTGGAAGCTGTAGACCTTCACCAGGCAGAAGTTAGTAGAACCCTGGAACCAAAGACTTGTTGGCAGTACTGATACAAGCTGCATCCAGTTGACAGCAGAGGTAGATATGAGCTTTCACTACCTTGGAAGCTGTGTGTGGTGAGTTTGTACTCTCTAGTATTGCACACTATTCACAGACACTGCCTTTGTTGAACTATTTTAGACCATATCAACCTCCTTAAAGTGTACCTCACCCTGTGATGAGTGAGTCTTCAGCCAGTACCACAGTTTAGGACTAATACCTGCTGCATATAGAGACTGAGGGACTTTTGGATAGACAGTAAAGGGAAGCACCAAGCAGCAATTAGCAGCATATAACCTGCCTCCCCCTCCCAGTATGATACAAGCTGTAAGACAAGTTCATACCCTGCCACAGCCTGCAGGGTGTGAGGGATTATTCAAGTCACCATACCTTGAATGTGTAAATAACTGGATAGCATTATCATAAATTCAGGATTACAAGACTTCTAATACAACCTGTCCATCTCTAAACCCACCACCATATACCTCTATTGTCTGTAGCTGAGTTCAATTGCCTGTAAATCGGAGGGTTGTGGACAGGAACTCACTGTGGAGCTCTGATTTACAGTTATGCATCTGTGCAGTGCAAATGTTTCCTAGGCTGATTGAAGTGTAGTAAATAATCTCCTGCTACAGCTTGCACCATGTAAAGTGTTCACTAGCACATCCCTGATCAAAAGAGCACCCTTCAGAGCTGCAACACTGTTCACTGTTACATTGATTCTTGCAACAAACGTGGATTATGGATTATATTCCGACGAGTAGTGAATACTTCTAAATCCCTCTACCATCTAGTGGCTAAAACTAGAGATGAGCGCCTGAAATTTTTCGGGTTTTGTGTTTTGGTTTTGGGTTCGGTTCCGCGGCCGTGTTTTGGGTTCGAACGCGTTTTGGCAAAACCTCACCGAATTTTTTTTGTTGGATTCGGGTGTGTTTTGGATTCGGGTGTTTTTTTCAAAAAACACTAAAAAGCAGCTTAAATCATAGAATTTGGGGGTCATTTTGATCCCAAAGTATTATTAACCTCAAAAACCATAATTTACACTCATTTTCAGTCTATTCTGAATACCTCACACCTCACAATATTATTTTTAGTCCTAAAATTTGCACCGAGGTCGCTGTGTGAGTAAGATAAGCGACCCTAGTGGCCGACACAAACACCGGGCCCATCTAGGAGTGGCACTGCAGTGTCACGCAGGATGTCCCTTCCAAAAAACCCTCCCCAAACAGCACATGACGCAAAGAAAAAAAGAGGCGCAATGAGGTAGCTGTGTGAGTAAGATTAGCGACCCTAGTGGCCGACACAAACACCGGGCCCATCTAGGAGTGGCACTGCAGTGTCACGCAGGATGTCCCTTCCAAAAAACCCTCCCCAAACAGCACATGACGCAAAGAAAAAAAGAGGCGCAATGAGGTAGCTGTGTGAGTAAGATTAGCGACCCTAGTGGCCGACACAAACACCGGGCCCATCTAGGAGTGGCACTGCAGTGTCACGCAGGATGTCCCTTCCAAAAAACCCTCCCCAAACAGCACATGACGCAAAGAAAAAAAGAGGCGCAATGAGGTAGCTGACTGTGTGAGTAAGATTAGCGACCCTAGTGGCCGACACAAACACCGGGCCCATCTAGGAGTGGCACTGCAGTGTCACGCAGGATGTCCCTTCCAAAAAACCCTCCCCAAACAGCACATGACGCAAAGAAAAAAAGAGGCGCAATGAGGTAGCTGACTGTGTGAGTAAGATTAGCGACCCTAGTGGCCGACACAAACACCGGGCCCATTTAGGAGTGGCACTGCAGTGTCACGCAGGATGTCCCTTCCAAAAAACCCTCCCCAATCAGCACATGATGCAAAGAAAAAGAAAAGAAAAAAGAGGTGCAAGATGGAATTGTCCTTGGGCCCTCCCACCCACCCTTATGTTGTATAAACAAAACAGGACATGCACACTTTAACCAACCCATCATTTCAGTGACAGGGTCTGCCACACGACTGTGACTGATATGACGGGTTGGTTTGGACCCCCCCAAAAAAGAAGCAATTAATCTCTCCTTGCACAAACTGGCTCTACAGAGGCAAGATGTCCACCTCATCATCACCCTCCGATATATCACCGTGTACATCCCCCTCCTCACAGATTATCAATTCGTCCCCACTGGAATCCACCATCTCAGCTCCCTGTGTACTTTGTGGAGGCAATTGCTGCTGGTCAATGTCTCCGCGGAGGAATTGATTATAATTCATTTTAATGAACATCATCTTCTCCACATTTTCTGGATGTAACCTCGTACGCCGATTGCTGACAAGGTGAGCGGCGGCACTAAACACTCTTTCGGAGTACACACTTGTGGGAGGGCAACTTAGGTAGAATAAAGCCAGTTTGTGCAAGGGCCTCCAAATTGCCTCTTTTTCCTGCCAGTATAAGTACGGACTGTGTGACGTGCCTACTTGGATGCGGTCACTCATATAATCCTCCACCATTCTATCAATGTTGAGAGAATCATATGCAGTGACAGTAGACGACATGTCCGTAATCGTTGTCAGGTCCTTCAGTCCGGACCAGATGTCAGCATCAGCAGTCGCTCCAGACTACCCTGCATCACCGCCAGCGGGTGGGCTCGGAATTCTGAGCCTTTTCCTCGCACCCCCAGTTGCGGGAGAATGTGAAGGAGGAGATGTTGACAGGTCGCGTTCCGCTTGACTTGACAATTTTGTCACCAGCAGGTCTTTCAACCCCAGCAGACTTGTGTCTGCCGGAAAGAGAGATCCAAGGTAGGCTTTAAATCTAGGATCGAGCACGGTGGCCAAAATGTAGTGCTCTGATTTCAACAGATTGACCACCCGTGAATCCTTGTTAAGCGAATTAAGGGCTCCATCCACAAGTCCCACATGCCTAGCGGAATCGCTCCGTGTTAGCTCCTCCTTCAATGTCTCCAGCTTCTTCTGCAAAAGCCTGATGAGGGGAATGACCTGACTCAGGCTGGCAGTGTCTGAACTGACTTCACGTGTGGCAAGTTCAAAGGGCATCAGAACCTTGCACAACGTTGAAATCATTCTCCACTGCGCTTGAGACAGGTGCATTCCACCTACTATATCGTGCTCAACTGTATAGGCTTGAATGGCCTTTTGCTGCTCCTCCAACCTCTGAAGCATATAGAGGGTTGAATTCCACCTCGTTACCACTTCTTGCTTCAGATGATGGCAGGGCAGGTTCAGTAGTTTTTGGTGGTGCTCCAGTCTTCTGTACGTGGTGCCTGTACGCCGAAAGTGTCCCGCAATTCTTCTGGCCACCGACAGCATCTCTTGCACGCCCCTGTCGTTTTTTAAAAAATTCTGCACCACCAAATTCAAGGTATGTGCAAAACATGGGACGTGCTGGAATTTGCCCATATTTAATGCACACACAATATTGCTGGCGTTGTCCGATGCCACAAATCCACAGGAGAGTCCAATTGGGGTAAGCCATTCCGCGATGATCTTCCTCAGTTGCCGTAAGAGGTTTTCAGCTGTGTGTGTATTCTGGAAAGCGGTGATACAAAGCGTAGCCTGCCTAGGAAAGAGTTGGCGTTTGCGAGATGCTGCTACTGGTGCCGCCGCTGCTGTTCTTGCGGCGGGAGTCCATACATCTACCCAGTGGGCTGTCACAGTCATATAGTCCTGACCCTGCCCTGCTCCACTTGTCCACATGTCCGTGGTTAAGTGGACATTGGGTACAACTGGATTTTTTAGGACACTGGTGAGTCTTTTTCTGACGTCCGTGTACATTCTCGGTATCGCCTGCCTAGAGAAGTGGAACCTAGATGGTATTTGGTAACGGGGGCACACTGCCTCAATAAATTGTCTAGTTCCCTGTGAACTAACGTCGGATACCGGACGCACGTCTAACACCAACATAGTTGTCAAGGCCTCAGTTATCCGCTTTGCAGTAGGATGACTGCTGTGATATTTCATCTTCCTCGCAAAGGACTGTTGAACAGTCAATTGCTTACTGGAAGTAGTACAAGTGGGCTTACGACTTCCCCTCTGGGATGACCATCGACTCCCAGCGGCAACAACAGCAGCGCCAGCAGCAGTAGGCGTTACACGCAAGGATGCATTGGAGGAATCCCAGGCAGGAGAGGACTCGTCAGAATTGCCAGTGACATGGCCTGCAGGACTATTGGCATTCCTGGGGAAGGAGGAAATTGACACTGAGGGAGTTGGTGGGGTGGTTTGCGTGAGCTTGGTTACAAGAGGAAGGGATTTACTGGTCAGTGGACTGCTTCCGCTGTCACCCAAAGTTTTTGAACTTGTCACTGACTTATTATGAATGCGCTGCAGGTGACGTATAAGGGAGGATGTTCCGAGGTGGTTAACGTCCTTACCCCTACTTATTACAGCTTGACAAAGGGAACACACGGCTTGACACCTGTTGTCCGCATTTCTGGTGAAATACCTCCACACCGAAGAGCTGATTTTTTTGGTATTTTCACCTGGCATGTCAACGGCCATATTCCTCCCACGGACAACAGGTGTCTCCCCGGGTGCCTGACTTAAAACAAACCACCTCACCATCAGAATCCTCCTGGTCAATTTCCTCCCCAGCGCCAGCAACACCCATATCCTCCTCATCCTGGTGTACTTCAACACTGACATCTTCAATCTGACTATCAGGAACTGGACTGCGGGTGCTCCTTCCAGCACTTGCAGGGGGCGTGCAAATGGTGGAAGGCGCATGCTCTTCACGTCCAGTGTTGGGAAGGTCAGGCATCGCAACCGACACAATTGGACTCTCCTTGTGGATTTGGGATTTCGAAGAATGCACAGTTCTTTGCTGTGCTGCTTTTGCCAGCTTGAGTCTTTTCATTTTTCTAGCGAGAGGCTGAGTGCTTCCATCCTCATGTGAAGCTGAACCACTAGCCATGAACATAGGCCAGGGCCTCAGCCGTTCCTTGCCACTCCGTGTCGTAAATGGCATATTGGCAAGTTTACGCTTCTCCTCCGACAATTTTATTTTAGGTTTTGGAGTCCTTTTTTTTCTGATATTTGGTGTTTTGGATTTGACATGCTCTGTACTATGACATTGGGCATCGGCCTTGGCAGACGACGTTGCTGGCATTTCATCGTCTCGGCCATGACTAGTGGCAGCAGCTTCAGCACGAGGTGGAAGTGGATCTTGATCTTTCCCTAATTTTGGAACCTCAACATTTTTGTTCTCCATATTTTAATAGGCACAACTAAAAGGCACCTCAGGTAAACAATGGAGATGGATACTAGTATACAATTATGGACTGCCTGCCGAGTGCAGACACAGAGGTAGCCACAGCCGTGAACTACCGTACTGTACTGTATCTGCTGCTAATATAGACTGGTTGATAAAGAGATAGTATACTCGTAACTAGTATGTATGTATAAAGAAAGAAAAAAAAACCACGGTTAGGTGGTATATACAATTATGGACGGGCTGCCGAGTGCCGACACAGAGGTAGCCACAGCCATGAACTACCGCACTGTACTGTGTCTGCTGCTAATATATAGACTGGTTGATAAAGAGATAGTATACTCGTAACTAGTATGTATGTATAAAGAAAGAAAAAAAAACCACGGTTAGGTGGTATATACAATTATGGACGGGCTGCCGAGTGCCGACACAGAGGTAGCCACAGCCGTGAACTACCGCACTGTACTGTGTCTGCTGCTAATATATAGACTGGTTGATAAAGAGATAGTATACTCGTAACTAGTATGTATGTATAAAGAAAGAAAAAAAAACCACGGTTAGGTGGTATATACAATTATGGACGGGCTGCCGAGTGCCGACACAGAGGTAGCCACAGCCGTGAACTACCGCACTGTACTGTGTCTGCTGCTAATATATAGACTGGTTGATAAAGAGATAGTATACTCGTAACTAGTATGTATGTATAAAGAAAGAAAAAAAAACCACGGTTAGGTGGTATATACAATTATGGACGGGCTGCCGAGTGCCGACACAGAGGTAGCCACAGCCGTGAACTACCGCACTGTACTGTGTCTGCTGCTAATATATAGACTGGTTGATAAAGAGATAGTATACTCGTAACTAGTATGTATGTATAAAGAAAGAAAAAAAAACCACGGTTAGGTGGTATATACAATTATGGACGGGCTGCCGAGTGCCGACACAGAGGTAGCCACAGCCGTGAACTACCGCACTGTACTGTGTCTGCTGCTAATATATAGACTGGTTGATAAAGAGATAGTATACTCGTAACTAGTATGTATGTATAAAGAAAGAAAAAAAAACCACGGTTAGGTGGTATATACAATTATGGACGGGCTGCCGAGTGCCGGCACAGAGGTAGCCACAGCCGTGAACTACCGCACTGTACTGTGTCTGCTGCTAATATATAGACTGGTTGATAAAGAGATAGTATACTCGTAACTAGTATGTATGTATAAAGAAAGAAAAAAAAACCACGGTTAGGTGGTATATACAATTATGGACGGGCTGCCGAGTGCCGACACAGAGGTAGCCACAGCCGTGAACTACCGCACTGTACTGTGTCTGCTGCTAATATATAGACTGGTTGATAAAGAGATAGTATACTCGTAACTAGTATGTATGTATAAAGAAAGAAAAAAAAACCACGGTTAGGTGGTATATACAATTATGGACGGGCTGCCGAGTGCCGACACAGAGGTAGCCACAGCCGTGAACTACCGCACTGTACTGTGTCTGCTGCTAATATATAGACTGGTTGATAAAGAGATAGTATACTCGTAACTAGTATGTATGTATAAAGAAAGAAAAAAAAACCACGGTTAGGTGGTATATACAATTATGGACGGGCTGCCGAGTGCCGGCACAGAGGTAGCCACAGCCGTGAACTACCGCACTGTACTGTGTCTGCTGCTAATATATAGACTGGTTGATAAAGAGATAGTATACTCGTAACTAGTATGTATGTATAAAGAAAGAAAAAAAAACCACGGTTAGGTGGTATATACAATTATGGACGGGCTGCCGAGTGCCGACACAGAGGTAGCCACAGCCGTGAACTACCGCACTGTACTGTGTCTGCTGCTAATATATAGACTGGTTGATAAAGAGATAGTATACTCGTAACTAGTATGTATGTATAAAGAAAGAAAAAAAAACCACGGTTAGGTGGTATATACAATTATGGACGGGCTGCCGAGTGCCGACACAGAGGTAGCCACAGCCGTGAACTACCGCACTGTACTGTGTCTGCTGCTAATATAGACTGGTTAATAAAGAGATAGTATACTCGTAACTAGTATGTATGTATAAAGAAAGAAAAAAAAACCACGGTTAGGTGGTATATACAATTATGGACGGGCTGCCGAGTGCCGACACAGAGGTAGCCACAGCCGTGAACTACCGCACTGTACTGTGTCTGCTGCTAATATATAGACTGGTTGATAAAGAGATAGTATACTCGTAACTAGTATGTATGTATAAAGAAAGAAAAAAAAACCACGGTTAGGTGGTATATACAATTATGGACGGGCTGCCGAGTGCCGACACAGAGGTAGCCACAGCCGTGAACTACCGCACTGTACTGTGTCTGCTGCTAATATAGACTGGTTGATAAAGAGATAGTATACTCGTAACTAGTATGTATGTATAAAGAAAGAAAAAAAAACCACGGTTAGGTGGTATATACAATTATGGACGGGCTGCCGAGTGCCGACACAGAGGTAGCCACAGCCGTGAACTACCGCACTGTACTGTGTCTGCTGCTAATATATAGACTGGTTGATAAAGAGATAGTATACTCGTAACTAGTATGTATGTATAAAGAAAGAAAAAAAAACCACGGTTAGGTGGTATATACAATTATGGACGGGCTGCCGACACAGAGGTAGCCACAGCCGTGAACTACCGCACTGTACTGTGTCTGCTGCTAATATATAGACTGGTTGATAAAGAGATAGTATACTCGTAACTAGTATGTATGTATAAAGAAAGAAAAAAAAACCACGGTTAGGTGGTATATACAATTATGGACGGGCTGCCGAGTGCCGACACAGAGGTAGCCACAG
Organism: Pseudophryne corroboree; assembly: GCF_028390025.1. Lineage (NCBI taxonomy): Eukaryota > Metazoa > Chordata > Amphibia > Anura > Myobatrachidae > Pseudophryne > Pseudophryne corroboree. The sequence goes on along the minus strand of NC_086454.1, from coordinate 283,702,591 downwards.
CCGTGAACTACCGCACTGTACTGTGTCTGCTGCTAATATAGACTGGTTGATAAAGAGATAGTATACTCGTAACTAGTATGTATGTATAAAGAAAGAAAAAAAAACCACGGTTAGGTGGTATATACAATTATGGACGGGCTGCCGAGTGCCGACACAGAGGTAGCCACAGCCGTGAACTACCGCACTGTACTGTGTCTGCTGCTAATATATAGACTGGTTGATAAAGAGATAGTATACTCGTAACTAGTATGTATGTATAAAGAAAGAAAGAAAAACCACGGTTAGGTGGTATATACAATTATGGACGGGCTGCCGAGTGCCGACACAGAGGTAGCCACAGCCGTGAACTACCGCACTGTACTGTGTCTGCTGCTAATATAGACTGGTTGATAAAGAGATAGTATACTCGTAACTAGTATGTATGTATAAAGAAAGAAAAAAAAACCACGGTTAGGTGGTATATACAATTATGGACGGGCTGCCGAGTGCCGACACAGAGGTAGCCACAGCCGTGAACTACCGCACTGTACTGTGTCTGCTGCTAATATAGACTGGTTGATAAAGAGATAGTATACTCGTAACTAGTATGTATGTATAAAGAAAGAAAAAAAAACCACGGTTAGGTGGTATATACAATTATGGACGGGCTGCCGAGTGCCGACACAGAGGTAGCCACAGCCGTGAACTACCGCACTGTACTGTGTCTGCTGCTAATATAGACTGGTTGATAAAGAGATAGTATACTCGTAACTAGTATGACTATAAAGAAAGAAAAAAAAACCACGGTTAGGTGGTATATACAATTATTGACGGGCTGCCGAGTGCCGACACAGAGGTAGCCACAGCCATGAACTACCGCACTGTACTGTGTCTGCTGCTAATATAGACTGGTTGATAAAGAGATAGTATACTACTAATATTATATATACTGGTGGTCAGGTCACTGGTCACTTGTCACACTGGCAGTGGCACTCCTGCAGCAAAAGTGTGCACTGTTTAATTTTAATATAATATTATGTACTCCTGGCTCCTGCTATAACCTATAACTGGCACTGCAGTGCTCCCCAGTCTCCCCCACAATTATAAGCTGTGTGAGCTGAGCACAGTCAGATATATATATACATTGATGCAGCACACTGGGCTGAGCAGTGCACACAGATATGGTATGTGACTGAGTCACTGTGTGTATCGTTTTTTTCAGGCAGAGAACGGATATATTAAATAAAACAAACAACTGCACTGTCTGGTGGTCACTGTGGTCGTCAGTCACTAAACTCTGCACTCTCTTCTACAGTATCACAGCCTCAGGTCAATCTCTCTCTCTCTCTCTCTCAACCCTAATCTAAATGGAGAGGACGCCAGCCACGTCCTCTCCCTATCAATCTCAATGCACGTGTGAAAATGGCGGCGACGCGCGGCTCCTTATATAGAATCCGAGTCTCGCGATAGAATCCGAGCCTCGCGAGAATCCGACAGCGTCATGATGACGTTCGGGCGCGCTCGGGTTAACCGAGCAAGGCGGGAAGATCCGAGTCGCTCGGACCCGTGAAAAAAAACATGAAGTTCGGGCGGGTTCGGATTCAGAGAAACCGAACCTGCTCATCTCTAGCTAAAACCAAGCTTTGACCTTTTCTGGGTTTTATATATATGCATATATATCCCGATTCAAATTGCTATTGACGTCATACTGGGATCTCTTATCTCACCCTGAACTCACGTGTGCCGGAACTATATTTCAGGGACATTAGTATGTTGAACTATCATAGTGATATGGTACTGTATATAAGGTTCTTGCTATTGTACTGAGATATTACTGTAATATTTGAAAAGTAATTCATATTATTTGACATGCTGATTGATTGTGACTATTTCTACTGGAAGTGATTAATATTTACATGACAAGTTTTCAGGTTTTATTTATCGTATTCTACGCTCTATTATTGTTTTCCTTCATTGCTCTACCTCTTGTCTGAACCTGCCCTACAGGTAGTACGCCTTTTTCTTACCATTTATGTTATTTAAATAAAATGCCTCATAGAGGTCTTAAACGCCATATTCCAGAATGGGCTTGTGCTTCTCATCTATATCTCCGAAACCACCAGCAAATCTGTAGTGGAGACGGTAACCTGCCGACTTGGCCGAAGAAATTAGAGAACCAGATCAGGTCAGTGAATTACCTCTACACCTCTCACTGTACACGGCAGGATATCATACAAACATTGTCCCACTCCCAGCCTGTCCCGCCCGATTTTCCCCGCCCCCTACATGGTCATCAGCAGGGAGTGTAGTGCTGCAATTCCCGGGTATTTAGGGGACGGGGCCTAATGCAGTGAAGTGCCCACCCTCATCTGAGGCCTGCGCAGTGTGCAGTAATCAAGTAATGTCTCTCCTGCTCATTCCAACTCTCTCTCCCCCCACCTCTCCTGCCTACTCCCCCCTCTCCTGCCTACTCCCCCCTCTCTACTGCTCACTTCCACTCTCTCTCTCTCTCTCTCTCTCTCTCTCTCTCTCTTTCTTCCCTTCTGTCTCTCTCGCCTGCTCACTCCCCCTCTCCATAACTCCCCCTTCCCCCCTCTCTTCTGCTCACTCCCCCTCTCTCACTCCCACTCTCTCTCTCTCTCTCTCTCTCTCTCTCTCACACTCTCTCTCTCCTGCTCACTCTTCCTCCTCCCTTTGCCCTCTCTCTCCTGCTCCCTCTTTAAAAATGTACTAAATACAGTTTCTCATGTGCTGGACTTGGGGGGGCAGCGCCTGGTGAGCAGCAGGGGGTGGCGGGTGCGGCTGCTCGGTGGGGTAATGGGTGGAATCACTAACCCGCCTCCTAACTTCAAACAGGGAAAGAGAGGACACTGCTGCAGCTGACCTCTCCTGCCTACTCCCCCCCCTCTCCTGCCTACTCCCCCCTCTCTACTGCTCACTTCCACTCTCTCTCTCTCTCTCTTTCTTTCTCCCCTTCTGTCTCTCTCTCCTGCTCACTCCCCCCTCTCCCTAACTCCCCCTTCCCCCCTCTCTTCTGCTCACTCCCACTCTCTCTCTCTCTCTCTCTCTCTCTCTCTCTCTCCTCTCTCTCTCTCTCACACTCTCTCTCTCTCCTGCTCACTCCCTCTCCCCCTTTGCCCCTCTCTCTCCTGCTCCCTCTTTAAAAATGTTCTAAATACAGTTCCTCATGTGCTGGACTGGGGGGGGGGGGGGGGGGGGGGGGGGGGGGGGGGGGGGGGGGGGGGGGGGGGGGGGGGGCACACCTGGTGAGCAGCAGGGGGTGGCGGGTGCTGCTGCTGGGGGGTAACGGGTGGAATCACTAACCCGCCTCCTAACTTCAAACAGGGAAAGAGAGGACACTGCTGCAGCTGACTCTCTCCCCAGCGTAGCACACTAGAGTGTGTGTGCTGCGCTGGGGAGAGAGGCTGCTGCTGCAGCAGTGACCTCTCTCTCCTGGCTCCATGCCGAAGCTGTCTACATCAGGGTAGGGAAGGGGAGGGGGGCAGCAGGACCCGGACTTGGCTAAAGAGTATCCCGCCTCCCCTCTTGGTGCCACTGTGTAGAGGTACAGTATAATTGTGGACAGAGGCGGTTGGCCATAGGATCTACAGGAAAGATCCCCGGTGGGCCGACGCATCTGCGGGGCCTGTTTTGTTTGAGGTCATGTGGTCCTATTTATAGACAATTTGCATATATGAAAATGACTTTGCTACTTAGCCTGTGATTGCAGATGATCTAGCGTATGCTCTGTCTGCCTGCTTGGCTGACATATAAGATTGAGTGAATAGTGATTGGGATACGGTTGGTGTAATAAGCAAGAAAATATATCTTTCTAAAGAATTATATAGTTTCCTAAATTCTAAAGGTGTATCATATAATGTGCTCATAATATTTAATTTTATTTATTTTTAACTTCCCATTGATGCTGGACATCCCCACTATCTGGAAAGTCTTGGGGGGAGGGTGCTGCTGCCATGGCCCATGGCTAGACCTTACACCTCTGGTGCTGCCCAAGTGGGGCCACTAGCACACATTTTTCCAGGGCCGCTTTTTGTTCCCAATCCACCCCTGGTTGTGGATATGCAAACATGCAGTTTTGCTCCCAATTCAAAGGCAGGCACTATATCTCTATAAAAGGGAGGGCGTAACTGCGCAAAGCTGGGTTACCCTAGAGCAAAGCTGTCTACTCTGTACAAAGAAGGGGTAGTGTGGAGGTAGGTAACTGTGTGCAGGGATGTGGATGAGGAAATCAGATGGTTATTTACAGTATGTGCACATTGCAGTGTTACTATCATGGATTATGGCAGGATTTCTGGAGGGGGGTTTTCAAATGTTTAATTTTAAAGCGTTTGCCGCCAACCCATGAAGGATGCATAATTATTAATTAGCATGTAACAAGCTATAGTGTAGTTCACAGGTTCTCAAACTCGGTCCTCAGGACCCCACACAGTGCATGTTTTGCAGGTCTCCTCACAGAATCACAAGTGAAATAATTAGCTCCACCTGTGGACCTTTTAAAATGTGTCAGTGAGTAATTAATACACCTGTGCACTTGCTGGGTTACATTCAAAACATGCATTGTGTGGGGTCCTGAGGACCGAGTTTGAGAACCCCTGGTGTAGTTTATGTAATAGAGTACCTCAGACATATGCAGGCCCAATGATCACGGTAAGCCAGATTCTCTCTCTGGTTACTCAGATCCACAGACACAGCAGACTGGGTAGGAAAATCTGCCACATAGTGTATGCAGCAGCTCCATCCCAGCCATTATACTGCATGTAGTGACCACTGGCCAGGCTGTGGGTAAGGGCAGGTTCCGGGTAACTGTGTTTGCCTGTGACTATAGCTTGATGTTCTGTTTTAATGCAGCTTCCATTGCCCTGTATATATTATAGCTTCAAGTTGGGGTGACATATATTCAATGCAGACTTGTTTAGAGATTACAGTATGCTGCAACAGGCAAACATGAGGAAAGCAAGCAAGACTGCAGGTGAGCATTCAGTTTCTTTGGGGCACAGTCACAAGTACGGCCACTGAGACATCTGTTGCTATACCAATGGTTTCCAGTTATCCTAAGAGCAGAAAGTATGAAGTCACCTTCCAGTGCACTAGTATTTAGCACTTGTATAGTATACATACTTGCCTACTTTTGAAAAAGCATTTCAGGGAGATTGTGAAATTAACACCTATAAGTGCGGACGCGTACTGCTACATCTGAGCGGCGTGTCATGAAAATGACTTACATCAAAAGGTAAATGAGCCCCAAAGTTAGTATACTGTATACACATATACTGTAAGTGGCCATGAGAAAACGTATTTAAAATGAATGTCGCCATAGGGATCATTGTGCCTTATAACCAATACAGGGATATGGCGCTGATACAATCAGGGAGATTGCTGGTCTATTCAGGGAGTCAGGGAGATTGCTGCTATTTCAGGGAACTCCTGCAGAATGAGGAAGGGTAGGCAACTCTGATATTATAGTGTCTGTCTAGTTAGTTTCTCAAGACTCTGAAATCTTTGAAAGTTCTTACATTCTTTAAGCACATTAAGAAAATGTAATATATTGTAAAGGCCTCAGTTCAAGCTGATTTAAATCCTGGCTTTTATGGTTTGAACTTTAGTCCGCAGCCTATTAATATCCATAAGTAGTGCAGTAGAGGTCAACATGCACTTGATCTTGGTTTGGCTGATGGTCCATCTGCTGTGTTCCATTTTTGCTTTGTCTCATTGACAAGTTTTATTATACTGTAGACTAAACATCACATTTAAAAAACTGTAAAGAAAGATATCCAGGTTACAGACCTTACCGCTAAACACTTGCCGGCCATAGATGCTTTTAACCCCTGTACTTCTACTGGAGTGGTCAGCAATCTACTTCTTTGCAGAGATTTGTGTGGAATATTCTTCCTAAGCCGAGTGTTGTGGAATCTAAAAAGTCATAAATTACTTTGCGATATTCAGCGTGAAGGGCTGCATTGTGAATCTGCTGTTCAGTGCAACTTTGCTCCTTGTCCATCAAATCAAATCATTAGACCCGGCCCTCCCCCTCAAGTGTGGACTGGGTATAAGATTAAATTATTTATTTATTAACAGTTTCGTATATAGCGCAGTAAATTCCACTGCGCTTGGAAACAACAGTGTTAAACGAGACTGGGTAATAACTAGAGATGAGCGGGTTCGGTTTCTCTGAATCCGAACCCGCCAGAACTTCATGTTTTTTTTCACGGGTCCGAGCGACTCGGATCTTCCCGCCTTGCTCGGTTAACCCGAGCGCGCCCGAACGTCATCATGACGCTGTCGGATTCTCGCGAGGCTCGGATTCTATCGCGAGACTCGGATTCTATATAAGGAGCCGCGCGTCGCCGCCATTTTCACACGTGCATTGAGATTGATAGGGAGAGGACGTGGCTGGCGTCCTCTCCGTTTAGACACTTGATTTACTAATTTTGGGGAGCATTAGGAGTACTCAGTAGTGTACAGTGCAGAGTTTTGCTGATAGTGACCAGTGACCACCACTTTTATTTATAATCCGTTCTCTGCCTGAAAAAAGCGATACACAGCACACAGTGACTCAGTCACATACATACCATATCTGTGTGCACTGCTCAGGCTCAGGCCAGTGTGCTGCATCATCTATATATATTATATATCTGTCTGACTGCTCAGCTCACACAGCTTATAATTGTGGGGGAGACTGGGGAGCACTACTGCAGTGCCAGTTATAGGTTATAGCAGGAGCCAGGAGTACATAATATTATATTAAAATTAAACAGTGCACACTTTTGCTGCAGGAGTGCCACTGCCAGTGTGACTAGTGACCAGTGACCTGACCACCAGTATATAATATTAGTAGTATACTATCTCTTTATCAACCAGTCTATATTAGCAGCAGACACAGTACAGTGCGGTAGTTCACGGCTGTGGCTACCTCTGTGTCGGCACTCGGCAGCCCGTCCATAATTGTATATACCAGTGACCTAACCGTGGTTTTTTTTTCTTTCTTTATACATACATACTAGTTACGAGTATACTATCTCTTTATCAACCAGTCTATATATTAGCAGCAGACACAGTACAGTGCGGTAGTTCACGGCTGTGGCTACCTCTGTGTCGGCACTCGGCAGCCCGTCCATAATTGTATATACCAGTGACCTAACCGTGGTTTTTTTTTCTTTCTTTATACATACATACTAGTTACGAGTATACTATCTCTTTATCAACCAGTCTATATATTAGCAGCAGACACAGTACAGTGCGGTAGTTCACGGCTGTGGCTACCTCTGTGTCGGCACTCGGCAGCCCGTCCATAATTGTATATACCAGTGACCTAACCGTGGTTTTTTTTTCTTTCTTTATACATACATACTAGTTACGAGTATACTATCTCTTTATCAACCAGTCTATATATTAGCAGCAGACACAGTACAGTGCGGTAGTTCACGGCTGTGGCTACCTCTGTGTCGGCACTCGGCAGCCCGTCCATAATTGTATATACCACCTAACCGTGGTTTTTTTTTCTTTCTTTATACATACATACTAGTTACGAGTATACTATCTCTTTATCAACCAGTCTATATATTAGCAGCAGACACAGTACAGTGCGGTAGTTCACGGCTGTGGCTACCTCTGTGTCGGCACTCGGCAGCCCGTCCATAATTGTATACTAGTATCCAATCCATCCATCTCCATTGTTTACCTGAGGTGCCTTTTAGTTGTGCCTATTAAAATATGGAGAACAAAAATGTTGAGGTTCCAAAATTAGGGAAAGATCAAGATCCACTTCCACCTCGTGCTGAAGCTGCTGCCACTAGTCATGGCCGAGACGATGAAATGCCAGCAACGTCGTCTGCCAAGGCCGATGCCCAATGTCATAGTACAGAGCATGTCAAATCCAAAACACCAAATATCAGTAAAAAGCCTCTTTTTTTCTTTGCGTCATGTGCTGTTTGGGGAGGGTTTTTTGGAAGGGACATCCTGCGTGACACTGCAGTGCCACTCCTAGATGGGCCCGGTGTTTGTGTCGGCCACTAGGGTCGCTTATCTTACTCACACAGCGACCTCAGTGCAAATTTTAGGACTAAAAATAATATTGTGAGGTGTGAGGTATTCAGAATAGACTGAAAATGGGTGTAAATTATGGTTTTTGAGGTTAATAATACTTTGGGATCAAAATGACCCCCAAATTCTATGATTTAAGCTGTTTTTTAGTGTTTTTGGAAAAAAACACCCGAATCCAAAACACACCCGAATCCGACAAAAATAATTCGGTGAGGTTTTGCCAAAACGCGTTCGAACCCAAAACACGGCCGCGGAACCGAACCCAAAACCAAAACACAAAACCCGAAAAATTTCAGGCGCTCATCTCTAGTAATAACAGACAGCTTACAATCTATAGGGAAAACAGTACTATAATACTGTATTATCTTGTTTTGTTTTCTACGTCTTTATTATTGTATGGACAGTCTGCTGTTTGGTTATCTAGTATATCTTGTCATTGCCTTGTCTGATTGGTTCTGGTTATACACACCCATATATATCCCAATCAGAATCGATATGTTTTACCAGCAGACGGGATGCTGGCTGTCAGTATACCGACTGGGGCATACCATCTGTTGGAATCCTGGAAGCAAGGTATTGAGCCCCTTCGCGGGCTCGCTATGCTCATCATGCTTCTGGCCCGGTGGCACTGGCGTATCTATAATGGGTGCAGTGTGTGCATGCACACGGGCCCCTGGGTCCAGGGGGGGCCCACACCGTACACACTGCACCAGTTTCTTCTATACTTACCTTTCCGGCATCCATTGGTGACTGTGTGTGGGCCCCCTCCTCTCCTGTAGCCGTCACCGCCGCTGCTAGCGCACTGAGCGCTAGAGACTCTGGTACAGTGCCAGAGTCTACAGCGCATACGCAGGACTCTGGAAAAATGGCACAGTGGCCATTTTTCGGAGTCCTGCGCATGCGCTGTAGACTCTGGCACTGTGCCTGAGTCTCAACGCTGACAGCGGCGGACAGCGGCGGTGACGGCTACAGGAAAGGAGGGGGCACACACACGGAGTCTGCACACGGGTCCCCTCCTTTCTAGAAACGCCGCTGCCCGGTAGCTCGCTGCACTAGTATTTTAACTGCATCCCATCCTAATCAATCTATTTATTGTGCATTTTTACTTAGCTCCAGTGATTATTGAACACTTGTGGTCTGAGTTCAGTGGCAGAGACCAGTGACTGTGGTTCCCCTGGATACATGGTCTCTGCCTCCTGCTTTTTCTACTGTGCTACACCTTACCCGTTCAATCCCCCTCTCCACCCCGATGCCAGGTGAAGTCTTTTCATGTACTGAAAGCTGAGTGGTGTTTTCATACAACCTAGATAATGATACTGTATATAGGACAATGCTGACTGTCCGTTCCCTACAGTAATAAGCAGGGCTTAAAGTGGTCCTGGTGAGGTGGCGGAACTCTTGGAGGAGGACAATGGAGACACCAGGACCTGAGGAAGGAGTAGGTGGCTGCAGCTAATCAGCAACACTAGTGCCGCCTGTATCATCGATTGACGCAGATAATGGGGTGGGCTTTTCTGTTGGAATTACTGTGCAGGGCAATGGAGGAGGTGGAACTAGTTCCCCCTACCATTACAGGTGGTGGAACTCAGTTCCACCTCGTTCCCCCCCACTTTAACCCCTGGTAATAAGCAATCAATTGAAGGATGAAATTATACATTTCTGCTGTCATATATATATATATATATATATATATATATATATATATATATATATTTTTTTTTTTTACACATTGGTTTAGACAAGCTTGCATCATATTTTTAAAGGGAAGAGGGTCCATTGAACATTTTCTTTGAAACTGTTTGAAACTTGAATTATTGAATTATATATGTTCGAACAGTCTCAGAGCATATAGCTAGATGATGGGGTGTGTAGCCTAAACCACTGAAAGGTGAAGACCCAGTACCAATCACTCAGCTCCTAACCGTCATTTTTCAAACACAGGGGTCTATTTACTAAGCCTTGGATGGAGATAACGTGGACAGTGATAAATTACCAGCCAATCAGCTACTGTCATTTTTCAAACCCAGCCTGTAACATGGCAGTTAGGAGCTGATTGTTTGGTACTTTATCTTCATCCAAGGCTTAGTAAATAGACCCCACAGCTGTAACATGACAGTTAGGAGCTGATTGGCTGGTACTTTATCTCCATTCACTTTACCTCTCTCCAAGACTTAGTACATATTAATGTTTGCAAGGATATGGACAGTCGCAAGTAAGCTGCTGTGAATTCCTTTTAATTAAAATTCAAATGCAGCAGGAGATAGACACCTCCCGTTAGCATTTGCGAGATACGAGTGTTGCGTCAGAGGACGCAGCCTCAGATCACCATCACAGCCATTGCGGCCATCGGTCTGTGTAAAGCCGAAGCTTAATCTTGCTGGCTGTCAGATCCGGACACCCAGGTCCAGTTAGTCTGCAACCAATGATGTTTTGTAGAACAGTCCTGGATGCTGCTCCCATTCTGCCCTCAAATGCTGGCAGCAGTGTCGGTCATAGGGATGTGCACTTGAAATTTTTCGGGTTTTGTGTTTTGGTTTTGGGTTCGGTTCCGCGGCCGTGTTTTGGGTTCGACCGCGTTTTGGCAAAACCTCACCGAATTTTTTTTGTCGGATTCGGGTGTGTTTTGGATTCGGGTGTTTTTTTTCAAAAAACCCTAAAAAACAGCTTCAATCATAGAATGTGGGGGTCATTTTGATCCCAAAGTATTATTAACCTCAAAAACCATAATTTCCACTCATTTTCAGTCTATTCTGAATACCTCACACCTCACAATATTATTTTTAGTCCTAAAATTTGCACCGAGGTTGCTGAATGACTAAGCTAAGCGACCCTAGTGGCCGACACAAACACCTGGCCCATCTAGGATTGGCACTGCAGTGTCACGCAGGATGACCCTTCCAAAAAACACTCCCCAAACAGCACATGACGCAAATAAAAAAGAGGCGCAATGAGGTAGCTGTGTGAGTAAGCTAAGCGACCCTAGTGGCCGACACAAACACCTGGCCCATCTAGGAGTGGCACTGCAGTGTCACGCAGGATGGCCCTTCCAAAAAACACTCCCCAAACAGCACATGACGCAAAGAAGAAAAAAAGAGGCGCAATGAGGTAGCTGTGTGAGTAAGATAAGCGACCCTAGTGGCCGACACAAACACCTGGCCCATCTAGGAGTGGCACTGCAGTGTCACGCAGGATGGCCCTTCCAAAAAACACTCCCCAAACAGCACATGACGCAAAGAAAAAAAGAGGCGCAATGAGGTAGCTGTGTGAGTAAGCTAAGCGACCCAAGTGGCCGACACAAACACCTGGCCCATCTAGGAGTGGCACTGCAGTGTCACGCAGGATGGCCCTTCCAAAAAACACTCCCCAAACAGCACATGACGCAAAGAAAAAAAGAGGCGCAATGAGGTAGCTGTGTGAGTAAGCTAAGCGACCCAAGTGGCCGACACAAACACCTGGCCCATCTAGGAGTGGCACTGCAGTGTCACGCAGGATGGCCCTTCCAAAAAACACTCCCCAAACAGCACATGACGCAAAGAAGAAAAAAAGAGGCACAATGAGGTAGCTGTGTGAGTAAGCTAAGCGACCCTAGTGGCCGACACAAACACCTGGCCCATCTAGGAGTGGCACTGCAGTGTCACGCAGGATGGCCCTTCCAAAAAACACTCCCCAAACAGCACATGACGCAAAGAAGAAAAAAAGAGGCGCAATGAGGTAGCTGTGTGAGTAAGATAAGCGACCCTAGTGGCCGACACAAACACCTGGCCCATCTAGGAGTGTCACTGCAGTGTCACGCAGGATGGCCCTTCCAAAAAACACTCCCCAAACAGCACATGACGCAAAGAAGAAAAAAAGAGGCGCAATGAGGTAGCTGTGTGAGTAAGCTAAGCGACCCTAGTGGCCGACACAAACACCTGGCCCATCTAGGAGTGGCACTGCAGTGTCACGCAGGATGGCCCTTCCAAAAAACACTCCCCAAACAGCTCATGACGCAAATAAAAATGAAAGAAAAAAGAGGTGCAAGATGGAATTGTCCTTGGGCCCTCCCACCCACCCTTATGTTGTATAAACAGGACATGCACACTTTAACCAACCCATCATTTCAGTGACAGGGTCTGCCACACGACTGTGACTGAAATGACGGGTTGGTTTGGACCCCCACCGAAAAAGAAGCAATTAATCTCTCCTTGCACAAACTGGCTCTACAGAGGCAAGATGTCCACCTCATCATCATCCTCCGATATATCACCGTGTACATCCCGCTCCTCACAGATTATCAATTCGTCCCCACTGGAATCCACCATCTCAGCTCCCTGTGTACTTTGTGGAGGCAATTGCTGCTGGTCAATGTCTCCACGGAGGAATTGATTATAATTCATTTTAATGAACATCATCTTCTCCACATTTTCTGGAAGTAACCTCGTACGCCGATTGCTGACAAGGTGAGCGGCGGCACTAAACACTCTTTCGGAGTACACACTTGTGGGAGGGCAACTTAGGTAGAATAAAGCCAGTTTGTGCAAGGGCCTCCAAATTGCCTCTTTTTCCTGCCAGTATAAGTACGGACTGTCTGACGTGCCTACTTGGATGCGGTCACTCATATAATCCTCCACCATTCTTTCAATGGTGAGAGAATCATATGCAGTGACAGTAGACGACATGTCCGTAATCGTTGTCAGGTCCTTCAGTCCGGACCAGATGTCAGCATCAGCAGTCGCTCCAGACTGCCCTGCATCACCGCCAGCGGGTGGGCTCGGAATTCTGAGCCTTTTCCTTGCACCCCCAGTTGCGGGAGAATGTGAAGGAGGAGATGTTGACAGGTCGCCTTCCCCTTGACTTGACAATTTTGTCACCAGCAGGTCTTTGAACCCCAGCAGACTTGTGTCTGCCGGAAAGAGAGATCCAAGGTAGGTTTTAAATCTAGGATCGAGCACGGTGGCCAAAATGTAGTGCTCTGATTTCAACAGATTGACCACCCGTGAATCCTTGTTAAGCGAATTAAGGGCTCCATCCACAAGTCCCACATGCCTAGCGGAATCGCTCCCTTTTAGCTCCTCCTTCAATGCCTCCAGCTTCTTCTGCAAAAGCCTGATGAGGGGAATGACCTGACTCAGGCTGGCAGTGTCTGAACTGACTTCACGTGTGGCAAGTTCAAAAGGTTGCAGAACCTTGCACAACGTTGAAATCATTCTCCACTGCGCTTGAGACAGGTACATTCCACCTCCTATATCATGCTCAATTGTATAGGCTTGAATGGCCTTTTGCTGCTCCTCCAACCTCTGAAGCATATAGAGGGTTGAATTCCACCTCGTTACCACTTCTTGCTTCAGATGATGGCAGGGCAGGTTCAGGCGTTTTTGGTGGTGCTCCAGTCTTCTGTACGTGGTGCCTGTACGCCGAAAGTGTCCCGCAATTCTTCTGGCCACCGACAGCATCTCTTGCACGCCCCTGTCGTTTTTTAAAAAATTCTGCACCACCAAATTCAAGGTATGTGCAAAACATGGGACGTGCTGGAATTTGCCCATATTTAATGCACACACAATATTGCTGGCGTTGTCCGATGCCACAAATCCACAGGAGAGTCCAATTGGGGTAAGCCATTCCGCAATGATCTTCCTCAGTTGCCGTAAGAGGTTTTCAGCTGTGTGCGTATTCTGGAAACCGGTGATACAAAGCGCAGCCTGCCTAGGAAAGAGTTGGCGTTTGCGAGATGCTGCTACTGGTGCCGCCGCTGCTGTTCTTGCGGCGGGAGTCCATACATCTACCCAGTGGGCTGTCACAGTCATATAGTCCTGACCCTGCCCTGCTCCACTTGTCCACATGTCCGTGGTTAAGTGGACATTGGGTACAACTGCATTTTTTAGGACACTGGTGAGTCTTTTTCTGACGTCCGTGTACATTCTCGGTATCGCCTGCCTAGAGAAGTGGAACCTAGATGGTATTTGGTAACGGGGGCACACTACCTCAAGAAATTGTCTAGTTCCCTGTGAACTAACGGCGGATACCAGACGCACGTCTAACACCAACATAGTTGTCAAGGCCTCAGTTATCCGCTTTGCAACAGGATGACTGCTGTGATATTTCATCTTCCTCGCAAAGGACTGTTGGACAGTCAATTGTTTGGTGGAAGTAGTAAAAGTGGGCTTACGAATTCCCCTCTGGGATGACCATCGACTCCCAGCAGCAACAACAGCAGCGCCAGCAGCAGTAGGCGTTACACGCAAGGATGCATCGGAGGAATCCCAGGCAGGAGAGGACTCGTCAGAATTGCCAGTGACATGGCCTGCAGGACTATTGGCATTCCTGGGGAAGGAGGAAATTGACACTGAGGGAGTTGGTGGGGTGGTTTGCGTGAGCTTGGTTACAAGAGGAAGGGATTTACTGGTCAGTGGACTGCTTCCGCTGTCGCCCAAAGTTTTTAACTTGTCACTGACTTATTATGAATGCGCTGCAGGTGACGTATAAGGGAGGATGTTCCGAGGTGGTTAACGTCCTTACCCCTACTTATTACAGCTTGACAAAGGCAACACACGGCTTGACAAATGTTGTCCGCATTTCTGGTGAAATACTTCCACACCGAAGAGCTGATTTTTTTGGTATTTTCACCAGGCATGTCAACGGCCATATTCCTCCCACGGACAACAGGTGTCTCCCCGGGTGCCTGACTTAAACAAACCACCTCACCATCAGAATCCTCCTTGTCAATTTCCTCCCCAGCGCCAGCAACACCCATATCCTCCTCATCCTGGTGTACTTCAACACTGACATCTTCAATCTGACTATCAGGAACTGGACTGCGGGTGCTCCTTCCAGCACTTGCAGGGGGCGTGCAAATGGTGGAAGGCGCATGCTCTTCACGTCCAGTGTTGGGAAGGTCAGGCATCGCAACCGACACAATTGGACTCTCCTTGTGGATTTGGGATTTCGAAGAACGCACAGTTCTTTGCGGTGCTTTTGCCAGCTTGAGTCTTTTCAGTTTTCTAGCGAGAGGCTGAGTGCTTCCATCCTCATGTGAAGCTGAACCACTAGCCATGAACATAGGCCAGGGCCTCAGCCGTTCCTTGCCACTCCGTGTGGTAAATGGCATATTGGCAAGTTTACGCTTCTCCTCCGACAATTTTATTTTAGATTTTGGAGTCCTTTTTTTACTGATATTTTGTGTTTTGGATTTTACATGCTCTGTACTATGACATTGGGCATCGGCCTTGGCAGACGACGTTGCTGGCATTTCATCGTCTCGGCCATGACTAGTGGCAGCAGCTTCAGCACGAGGTGGAAGTGGATCTTGATCTTTCCCTAATTTTGGAACCTCAACATTTTTGTTCTCCATATTTTAATAGGCACAACTAAAAGACACAGAGGTAGCTACAGCCGTGGACTACCGTACTGTGTCTGCTGCTAATATAGACTGGATGATAATGAGATGAAATCAATATATATATATATAATATCACTAGTACTGCAGCCGGACAGGTATATATATTTATTATGTAATGACTGATGACGGACCTGCTGGACACTGTCAGCTCAGCAGCACCGCAGACTGCTACAGTAAGCTACTATAGTAGTATGTATAAAGAAAAAAGAAAAAAAAAAACCACGGGTAGGTGGTATACAATTATGGATGGACGAGCGACTGCCGACACAGAGGTAGCTACAGCCGTGGACTACCGTACTGTGTCTGCTGATAATATAGACTGGATGATAATGAGATGAAATCAATATATATAATATCACACTAGTACTGCAGCCGGACAGGTAGATATATTTATTATGTAATGACTGATGACGGACCTGCTGGACACTGTCAGCTCAGCAGCACCGCAGACTGCTACAGTAAGCTACTATAGTAGTATGTATAAAGAAGAAAGAAAAAAAAAAACCACGGGTAGGTGGTATACAATATTATATATATATTATATACAATTATATATATATATATATATATTAAACTCACTGGTGGTGATTATTAAACTGGTGGTCAGGTCACTGGTCAGTGGTCACACTATGACGGACCTGCTGGACACTGTCAGCTCAGCAGCACCGCAGACTGCTACAGTAAGCTACTATAGTAGTATGTATAAAGAAGAAAGAAAAAAAAAAACACGGGTAGGTGGTATACAATTATGGATGGACGAGCGACTGCCGACACAGAGGTAGCTACAGCCGTGGACTACCGTACTGTGCTGCTAATATAGACTGGATGATAATGAGATGAAATCAATATATATATATATATATATAATATCACACTAGTACTGCAGCCGGACAGGTAGATATATTTATTATGTAATGACTGATGACGGACCTGCTGGACACTGTCAGCTCAGCAGCACCGCAGACTGCTACAGTAAGCTACTATAGTAGTATGTATAAAGAAGAAAGAAAAAAAAAAAACCACGGTTAGGTGGTATACAATTATGGATGGACGAGCGACTGCCGACACAGAGGTAGCTACAGCCGTGGACTACCGTACTGTGTCTGCTGCTAATATAGACTGGATGATAATGAGATGAAATCAATATATATATATATATATATAATATCACTAGTACTGCAGCCGGACAGGTATATATATTTATTATGTAATGACTGATGACGGACCTGCTGGACACTGTCAGCTCAGCAGCACCGCAGACTGCTACAGTAAGCTACTATAGTAGTATGTATAAAGAAGAAAGAAAAAAAAAACCCACGGGTAGGTGGTATACAATTATGGATGGACGAGCGACTGCCGACACAGAGGTAGCTACAGCCGTGGACTACCGTACTGTGTCTGCTGCTAATATAGACTGGATGATAATGAGATGAAATCAATATATATATATATATAATATCACTAGTACTGCAGCCGGACAGGTATATATATTTATTATGTGATGACTGATGACGGACCTGCTGGACACTGTCAGCTCAGCAGCACCGCAGACTGCTACATTAAGCTACTATAGTAGTATGTATAAAGAAGAAAGAAAAAAAAAACCCACGGTTAGGTGGTATACAATTATGGATGGACGAGCGACTGCCGATACAGAGGTAGCTACAGCCGTGGACTACCGTACTGTGTCTGCTGCTAATATAGACTGGATGATAATGAGATGAAATCAATATATATATATATAATATCACTAGTACTGCAGCCGGACAGGTATATATATTTATTATGTAATGACTGATGACGGACCTGCTGGACACTGTCAGCTCAGCAGCACCGCAGACTGCTACAGTAAGCTACTATAGTAGTATGTATAAAGAAGAAAGAGAAAAAAAAACACGGGTAGGTGGTATACAATTATGGATGGACGAGCGACTGCCGACACAGAGGTAGCTACAGCCGTGGACTACCGTACTGTGTCTGCTGCTAATATAGACTGGATGATAATGAGATGAAATCAATATATATATATATATAATATCACACTAGTACTGCAGCCGGACAGGTAGATATATTTATTATGTAATGACTGATGACGGACCTGCTGGACACTGTCAGCTCAGCAGCACCGCAGACTGCTACATTAAGCTACTAAAGTAGTATGTATAAAGAAGAAAGAAAAAAAAACCACGGTTAGGTGGTATACAATTATGGATGGACGAGCGACTGCCGACACAGAGGTAGCTACAGCCGTGGACTACCGTACTGTGTCTGCTGCTAATATAGACTGGATGATAATGAGATGAAATCAATATATATTATATCACACTAGTACTGCAGCCGGACAGGTAGATAAATTTATTATGTAATGACTGATGACGGACCTGCTGGACACTGTCAGCTCAGCAGCACCGCAGACTGCTACAGTAAGCTACTATAGTAGTATGTATAAAGAAGAAAGAAAAAAAAAAACCACGGGTAGGTGGTATACAATTATGGATGGACGAGCGACTGCCGACACAGAGGTAGCTACAGCCGTGGACTACCGTACTGTGTCTGCTGCTAATATAGACTGGATGATAATGAGATGAAATCAATATATATATATATATAATATCACACTAGTACTGCAGCCGGACAGGTAGATATATTTATTATGTAATGACTGATGACGGACCTGCTGGACACTGTCAGCTCAGCAGCACCGCAGACTGCTACAGTAAGCTACTATAGTAGTATGTATAAAGAAGAAAGAAAAAAAAAAAACCACGGTTAGGTGGTATACAATTATGGATGGACGAGCGACTGCCGACACAGAGGTAGCTACAGCCGTGGACTACCGTACTGTGTCTGCTGCTAATATAGACTGGATGATAATGAGATGAAATCAATATATATATATATAATATCACTAGTACTGCAGCCGGACAGGTATATATATTTATTATGTAATGACTGATGACGGACCTGCTGGACACTGTCAGCTCAGCAGCACCGCAGACTGCTACAGTAAGCTACTATAGTAGTATGTATAAAGAAGAAAGAAAAAAAAAAACCACGGGTAGGTGGTATACAATTATGGATGGACGAGCGACTGCCGACACAGAGGTAGCTACAGCCGTGGACTACCGTACTGTGTCTGCTGCTAATATAGACTGGATGATAATGAGATGAAATCAATATATATATATATATAATATCACACTAGTACTGCAGCCGGACAGGTAGATATATTTATTATGTAATGACTGATGACGGACCTGCTGGACACTGTCAGCTCAGCAGCACCGCAGACTGCTACATTAGGCTACTATAGTAGTATGTATAAAGAAGAAAGAAAAAAAAAAAAAACACGGTTAGGTGGTATACAATTATGGATGGACGAGCGACTGCCGACACAGAGGTAGCTACAGCCGTGGACTACCGTACTGTGTCTGCTGCTAATATAGACTGGATGATAATGAGATGAAATCAATATATATATATATAATATCACTAGTACTGCAGCCGGACAGGTATATATATTTATTATGTAATGACTGATGACGGACCTGCTGGACACTGTCAGCTCAGCAGCACCGCAGACTGCTACAGTAAGCTACTATAGTAGTATGTATAAAGAAGAAAGAAAAAAAAAACCACGGGTAGGTGGTATACAATTATGGATGGACGAGCGACTGCCGACACAGAGGTAGCTACAGCCGTGGACTACCGTACTGTGTCTGCTGCTAATATAGACTGGATGATAATGAGATGAAATCAATATATATATATATAATATCACTAGTACTGCAGCCGGACAGGTATATATATTTATTATGTAATGACTGATGACGGACCTGCTGGACACTGTCAGCTCAGCAGCACCGCAGACTGCTACAGTAAGCTACTATAGTAGTATGTATAAAGAAGAAAGAAAAAAAAAAACCACGGGTAGGTGGTATACAATTATGGATGGACGAGCGACTGCCGACACAGAGGTAGCTACAGCCGTGGACTACCGTACTGTGTCTGCTGCTAATATAGACTGGATGATAATGAGATGAAATCAATATATATATATATATAATATCACACTAGTACTGCAGCCGGACAGGTAGATATATTTATTATGTAATGACTGATGACGGACCTGCTGGACACTGTCAGCTCAGCAGCACCGCAGACTGCTACATTAGGCTACTATAGTAGTATGTATAAAGAAGAAAGGGAAAAAAAAAACCACGGTTAGGTGGTATACAATTATGGATGGACGAGCGACTGCCGACACAGAGGTAGCTACAGCCGTGGACTACTGTACTGTGTCTGCTGCTAATATAGACTGGATGATAATGAGATGAAATCAATATATATATATATAATATCACTAGTACTGCAGCCGGACAGGTATATATATTTATTATGTAATGACTGATGACGGACCTGCTGGACACAGTCAGCTCAGCAGCACCGCAGACTGCTACAGTAAGCTACTATAGTAGTATGTATAAAGAAGAAAGAAAAAAAAAAAACCACGGGTAGGTGGTATACAATATTATATATATATTATATACAATTATATATATATATATATATATATATTAAACTCACTGGTGGTGATGATTAAACTGGTGGTCAGGTCACTGGTCAGTGGTCACACTATCAGCAACTTGCAAGTAGTACTCCTAAGCAGACAATCACAATATATATTATACTGGTGGTCAGTGTGGTCACAATGGCAGTGTGGCACTCTGGCAGCAAAAGTGTGCACTGTACGTTATATGTACTCCTGAGTCCTGCTCTCAGACTCTAACTGCTCCCCACTGTCAGTGTCTCCCCCACAAGTCAGATAATACAGTCACACTATCTATCACTTCAGCAAGTAACTACTAGTACTCCTCCTAATGCTCCCCAAAATTACTACTGTGTCTCTCTCTACTGTCTCACTCTCTTCTCTATAAACGGAGAAGACGCCAGCCACGTCCTCTCCCTATGAATCTCAATGCACGTGTGAAAATGGCGGCGACGCGCGGCTCCTTATATAGAATTCGAGTCTCGCGATAGAATCCGAGCCTCGCGAGAATCCGACAGCGGGATGATGACGTTCGGGCGCGCTCGGGTTAACCGAGCAAGGCGGGAAGATCCGAGTCGCTCGGCCCCGTGTGAAAAAAACTGAAGTTCGGGCGGGTTCGGATTCCGAGGAACCGAACCGGCTCATCCCTAGTGTCGGACAGGGGCATGAAGGGACCACCGGGGGAAATGCTTAAAATGTTATAGAGGCTTATGCTTAAGAGTGTGGCCAGGCTCCAATGGGGTGTGGCCACCCACCACAGATGTTTGGCTAACCATTACAGAGTACATGTTCTGTAACCCTTGGTAAATATATAATAAACCATATTCTTGTGAAGTATAATGTAACATAAGTATAATCAGGGGTTAAAGTGAGCTGGAATGGGGCGGAACTGCGTTCCGCCAGTTCCACTTGGAGATGGAATGCAGTTCCGCCTCCTCTGGCTCACCTAACCCGATGTCCCGGCACTGCAATGAGATGCCGGGCGCCCGCTGAGAGTGCGTTACCAGTGGGCGCCCGTCTCCCTCTCTACAGCGCAAGCCGGTGGCAGGAGCTCACTACTGAGCTCTTGCTTCCGGCTCTGTCAGTGCGCACTATGGGAGAGACCAGGCCCGGCGCTACCCGCTCAGCGAAGGGATGCAGTGCAGGGAGGCGCTGGGACGGATAGGCGCCTCCCCTGCTCTGTATCCCTTCCCTGCTGCGCCGTCCTGTCCCCCCCTCCTGCTGCTGCCAGTGCTGTGTCTGTCACTGTATGACAGGCACTGGCAGCGGGCACCTGCAGCATGAAAAGCCTCCTGCCTCCTCCTCCCTCCCCTCACCTGTGCTGTGTGACAGCGCCGAGTACGGGACAGAAGGGGGCGGAGCTACACGGGACGGAAGGGGGCGTGGCTAAACGGCCAGAAGGGGGCGGAGCTGCACGGACCAGGCTGCTGTACAGAGGGAGACTGGCTTAGGTAAGTGGAGGGTGAGAGAGAAGTGTGTGTGTGTGTATATGGTGGGTGTGTATGTGTGTGTATATATGTGTGTGTGTGTGTGTGTTTGTGTTTGTGTGGTATGTCTGTGCGCGCGCTTTATGGACGCTACTACTGGGGGGGGCATTACGTATAACGACGCTACTGCTGGGGGGGGGCATTACATGTAAGAACGCTACTACTACTGGGGGGGGCATTACGTATAAGGACGCTACTACTACTGGGGGGGGGGCATTACGTATAAGGACGCTACTACTACTGGGGAGGGGCATTACGTATAAGGACGCTATTACTACAGGGGTGCACTACGTATAAGGACGCTACTACTACTGGGTGGGGCATTACGTATAAGGACGCTACTACTACTACTGGGGGGGCATTACGTATAAGGACGCTACTACTGGGGAGGGGCATTACGTATAAGGACGCTATTACTACAGGGGTGCACTACGTATAAGGACGCTACTACTACTGGGGGGGCATTACGTATAAGGACGATACTACTACTTGGGGGCATTATGTATAAGGACGCTACTATTACTGGGAGGGCATTACGTATAACAATGCTACTACTGGGGGGGGGCATTACGTATAAGGATGCTACTACTGCGCGGAGCATTATGCATAAGGACGGTACTACTACTGGGGGCGCATTACGTATAAGAACGCTACTACTACTGGGGGGGCATTACGTATAAGGACGCCACTACTACTGGGGGGACATTACGTATAAGGACGCTACTACTACTGGGGGTGCACTACGTATAAAGACACTACTACTACTGGGGGGGAATTACGTATAAGGACGCTTCTACTACTGGGGGTGCACTACGTATAAGGAGGCTACTACTACTACTGGGGGGTATTACGTATAAGGACGCTACTACTTCTAGGGGGGAATTACGTAGAAGGATGCTTCTACTTCTAGGGGGGAATTACGTATAAGGACGCTTCTACTACTGGGGGTGCACTACGTATAAGGATGCTACTACTACTGGGGGCGCATTACGTATAAGAACGCTACTACTACTGGGAGGGCATTACGTATAAGGACGCCACTACTACTGGGGGGACATTACGTATAAGGACGCTACTACTACTGGGGGTGCACTACGTATAAGGACACTACTACTACTGGGGGGGCATTACGTATAAGGACGCTACTACTTCTAGGGGGGAATTACGTATAAGGACGCTTCTACTACGGGGGTGCACTATGTATAAGGATGCTACTACTACTGGGGGGTATTACGTATAAGGACGCGTCTACTACTGGGGGTGCACTACGTATAAGGACGCTACTACTACTGGGGGGCATTATGTATAAGGATGCTACTACTACTGGGGGGCATTATGTATAAGGACACTACTACGGGAGGGGGCATTATGTATAAGGATGCTACTACTACTGGGGGGGATTATGTGTAAGGATGCTACTACTACTGGGGGGGCATTATGTATAAGGACACTACTACTACTGGGGGGCATTATGTATAAGGACGCTACTACTACTGGGGGGGTATTATGTATAAGGACACTACTACTACTGAGGGGCATTATGTATAAGGATGCTACTATTACTGGGGTGCATTACATATATGGACGCTACTACTACGGGTGGGGCATTACGTATAAGATTAATAAGATTGTGCTACATTGTGGCGTAATTTTAAATGGGGGCACTATTGTGTGGCCATGCCCCTTACTTGTAAGACCACACCCCTTTTCCCGGCGCGCGCCAAAGGAATATGGGAGGGCGCAAATTTATAGTTTGCAGGGGGGCGCCGAACACCCTAGCACCGGCCCTGGGAGAGACGTCATGACAAAGAAGCTGAGCTCCCGGTCCGCCCTCCGTCGCTCTGCCCCTACCATCGCCACCGCACTGGAAGCCCATGTTCCAGACGGGTTCACTACGATATGCTGGCGGCCGGGCTCCCGGCGACCAGCATACCGGCGCTGGGAGCCCGACCACCGGCTTACCGACAGTGTGGCGAGCGCAAATGAGCCCCTTGCGGGCTTGCTGCGCTTGCCACGCTACGGGCACGGTGGCGCGCCACACTATTTTATTCTCCCTCCAGGGGGGTCGTGGACCCCCACGAGGGAGAATAAGTGTCGGTATGCCGGCTGTCGGGCTCCCGGCGCCGGTATGCTGGAGACCACCCGTTCCAGACTCCCAGCTGCAGCGGATCTGGGACCAGGCTGGCTTTATAATCCCTGCCGCCGCATCACGCTCCTGTGACTGCGGCGCTACTAGTTCAAATCTGTCGCTGATTGGCTGCCGGTCCGCAGCAGTTTTGAAATATTAGCGCCGTTGTCACAGGAGCTCGATGCGCCAGCAGGGATAATAAAGCCAGCCTGGTTCCAGATCGACTGCAGCCGCACTCAGCCTCCTCTGCCTCCCCGCCCTTGGACCTCTAAATGCCCAGAGCCTCCTCCTCCGCACTATCTCCGAGGCCCATAGCCTCCTCCACTCCACGCCTACCACAGCCTACTCATCCACCACACCGCAAACCACCGCCGCTGCTAAACAGGTAATCTTACTCTGCTGCCTTTCTCTCTCCCTAGTCCCTACTGTATGCCCTTGCTGTCACTCTCCATGTCCTTGCTGTCACTTTCCATGTCCCTGCTGTCACTCTCCCTGTCACTCTGTCACTCATACCGTGTGCTATAATGTAAATTTCGTCTCATTCTGTGTGCTATAATGTGAATTTCGGCTCATACCGTGTGCTATAATGTGAATTTCGGCTCATACCGTGTGCTATAATGTGAATTTCGGCTCATACTGTGTGGTGTAATGTGAATTTGGCTCATACTGTGTGGTATAATATGAATTTCGGCTCATACCATGTGGTATAATGTGAAAAGGGTCCTACTCTTGTGGTGCATAATGTGTATAAGGGGTATATGGTGTGGTAAACTACACTGAAGGGCACGCCCCCTTTTCAGGAGCGCGCACGCCTTCGGCGTGCACATAATTGCAACCTTCACTTTTCCATACCCCCACTTCAAAATTTAGACTTGGGTGCTTCTACTATTACTATTGTGTGACCATGCCCCTTTTTTGCCACGCGTGCCTACGGCGCGCGCAATTCCTTTATTACATGGGCACCGTGGGGAGGGAGGTGAGTTCCACCACCTCTGTAGGACCACTTTAAGCACTGAGTATAATGTATAATTCAAGTGCACTAGGATAGAGTCTGGAACCTGATCCCTAGAGGAGGAGCAGGGCCCACAGGCAGTGGAGCCTACCGGTGGTTTCCCCAGTTCCCCTGTGGGCCAGTCTGACCCTTGCTGACAGTGATATTGCACATGAGCGGAACTGGTCTTGCACCTGTGCAGACTGACAACCATCGGACATAGGGGGTCATTCCGACCCGTTCGCACGCACGTGCGGAATGCGCATGCGCGGCGGCCGCTGTCCGCATGCGCGACGTTGCCCAGCGACAGGGGTTGCGGGTTACGTTGCGGCTACCTACGTAAGCGGTCGCAGCGGCGACCGCTAAGAAGATTGACAGGAAGGAGGCGTGGATGGGCGGATCCGGACCGTTGGAGACCGTTGGAGACCGTTGGAGACTGTTTTCGGGAGTGGTGAGTAAAACGCAGGCGTGTCCAGGACAACAGAGGGCGGAGGTGTGACGTCAAAGCCGGGCACATCATCGCTGTCCAGCCCTAGTCTACTTCTGCTTGATTTTTTTTTAGCTTAGCAGAGCTGCACAAGCGATCACAGCCCTGCTAAGCTAAAATACACTCCCCCATAGGCGTGAACTATTGATCGCAGCAGCAGCTACAAGTTGCTGGCTGCGATCAACTCGGAATGACCACCATAAACCATTGGGTTTACATACAAATCATACTTGCATACTCTCTAGGATCCTGTGGAAGACACGTGGTTTTTCGGGTAGTCCACGAAGCCCCGGAAGAGTGGACACCCCTCCCGCATTCTGCCCACTTCCTAGTAAAAGGAAAGATTAATACAGTGAAACCGAGATCCCGATGGAGGGGGATGGGCCTAATGATGCGATTATATACTAATTGCTTCATTTTAGCTCTGCTCCTATGCAAATAACACTACAATCGCAGGAATTTTGCCGCAAGGGCCTAATGTATGTTCTTCATGGATGGCGTTATGCATATGCTTGTCCCTAATCTGCACAGCTCTGTATAGTTTTCATCTGCACTGAGTAAAATCTGCACCATTTCCTGTGTAAGCCATTGTTCTCACCACTCCATCACTGTTCGTATCATCACATTAATATTTTGTAGAGCAAGCTGCTTCTTTCTTTATAACGCTGTCACATCTTTGTGCATGGTGACAGGGAACAGTAGTAGTGTAAAGAGTGATGCTTTCAAGACAAATGTTTCCTTAGACGTGTAACATATATTTCATGGTAAATGCTGCAAGCACTGTATTATCTGTGCATTGTCTATCAGGATGTGCTGTCTGCGGCGAGGGGTAGAGGGATTGGATGCATAATTCATAAAGGGGATATTTCAATTTTCAAAGTCAGATTGCAGAAAGCATACAGTATACCTACCTTCCAGCTTTCATTATTACAGAGCTAGTAGGCCATGCTGTGCTTGCCCGTAAAGTGGGCGTGGCCTCATCAAAAGGGGGTGTCTCTTTGTGAGAATGCTGCGACCATCTGCAACGCCTCCCATTTCATCATTGTGGGGGCATGCCCAGCGCTCTGTGAGCTGTTGTCATGCCCCCAGTCCCTCTGTCTCCTGTGAATATGCTCACATCATGTATTCACTGTTGCTCTACTGAAAAGCGGTGAGTGACAGGAGCCTCCCAACTGCCCCTACCCCACTGTGGGACACTGCGGCCCACAGGTGGGACAGCAGGACAGTTCAAAAAAACTGGACTGTTCTGTGAACATCGAGACAGTTGGGATGTCTGCAATATGGACTGTTGTGCACTTTCTGTGCAGTATTTGAAATCATAGAACTTATTTCAATTCTCTTTTTGGCAAAAGGCACCAAAATCTCTGGTTACGGCACTGGTTCTTAGCAATTATATTACAGGATGCAGTGAGGTCCGTGGGGAGGGGTGGGGCTAAATGATGCGATTAGCATAATTGTGCCCCACCTCCTCCCATGGGATACGGTCGTTAGGTCGACACAGCTTAGGTCGACACAGCTTAGGTCGACAGTCATTAGGTCGACCACTGAAGGTCAACATGAATTAAGTCGGCATGGTCAACAGGTCGACATGGTCATTGGGTCGACATGTACTAGGTCTACAGGTCAAAAGGTCGACATGAGTTTTTCAATTATTTTTTTGGGGGGGATTTTTTCATACTTAATGATCCACGTGGACTACGATTGGAATGGTAACCTTTGCCGAGTGAAGTGGTAGCGGAGCAAGGCACCTTGCCCGAAGCATGGCGAGCGCAGCGAGCCATGCGAGGGGACACTGTGCACTTATTGGGGTTCCCCGTCACTTTACGAAGAAAACGACGCCAAAAACAGTAAAAAAAAACATGTTGACCTTTTGACCTGTCGACCTAGTACGTGTCGACCTAATGACCATGTTGACCTATTGTCCCTTTCGACCTAATGCATGTCGACATTCCATGGTCGACCTAATGACCGTTGACCTAAGTTGTGTCTGTCCAATGACCCATACCCTCCTCCATATGGTGCCGCAGTTTCATGTATAATCTCCTCATTGTTGGGATTTGCAGTTCCATGTTCCAACCCCACCTGCCTGGTGTCTTCTCTTCAGGATTTTCTGACCACTGATGGTTTTTCCAATTGGCGGGAAATCATCAGTGGCTCCCATTCGCCTATACACAGACCACAGCCGCCGTTGGACCTCCAGTAAACATTCATCAATGGCAAAACTATTTGCCATTGGTACCAGATCATCAATGGTTTTTAACTATCGCCATCCCTACTCCTCTCTGCAGACCTTCTGCTTTTGCTTCTTATCTTGCTACAATTGACAAGTATGAATTCAAGTTAAAATTGACGTGACTGAATGTGTAATATTCACTATTGTAGGAAACTGCGCCATTTCGAAGTCGAAAAATATTGCAATACACACATCACGTACAAACTACACACAGATGGCCTCTCTGTGCGCGTACTTGTTCTTCCGTGTGTGCGCATATTCGCAATTTGCGTATGGTCGCTCCCGCAGTCCTGCGCATTAGCGCGTGGTATGAGTATTTACGGTAGAGTTTGTGAATGCATGAAAAAGCCATCAAAACACATTACATATTTAATCCAAATAGTGCACAATGTACACATAGTCTTCCTGCACCACATCAGTAAGTTACAACAGTTTAAATGGTATCAGAACAAAGGGATTTACCTTTACAGGATAGGAGGGGACAGAACAAGGTTATAAGGTGGTGTTTGGTATCCAGCTGTAGGGTATTTTAAGGGAAATATTCCGGTGTTGGTTTGCAAAAGATCGCATGCTCCTGCGAATAGTTATGCGCAGGAGCAGAATATAAATATAAACTGTGTTTAATGGACATTTGGTATGCGGCGGGAACCCAGAGTAGACCACCTACAAGTGCACCTGGAACAGACATCACCCACCTATTCAAACCAACCTATGACCTCTCCTGTACTGTAAATGACCATCCCTGTGTCCAATGGACAAAGAGATTACAGTATCCATTGTGTTAGGTTTTGGAAGATTGTATAAAAGAGCCAGCTGCATGCCTGGTCACACACAGACTCTGAAGGTCATCTACCTAGATGACTGAGGACCAGACTGGGAAGCGCAGGCGAAACCAAACAAGTATGTACCATTGACTGTAGCCATTATTCTATTGTATTGTATTGTATTGTTTATATTGTTACCCCCTGCAGGTAAAGAACCGTTGGTGGGTTAGACCCCAACCTAGTTTTGATTTACAATTGGTGTCGTGTTCCATTTCCTTGCTAAGGTTTAAAGTGTATTTACAGCCACTCGGGCTGCTGCATTGTGCTAACAGCGTATAGGCCTGTGTACGCAAACTGTGTAGTCCCTACGCCCTTTCGGCATACATACGCAGAGTGCGTACACTGTGCGACCTTGTGTAAGTAAGTTTTGTGAATAATATAAAGGTGAAAGGTTAATTAATGCGGCTGCAGCGGCTCAATATTAAAGTGTATCAAGTGTGTTTAAGGTATATGCTTTTTAGTCCTGTAAGTAAACCAGCGTTTACAATGGGGGGCATCGTCCGGTTTTCACATGATCACACCCTAACAGGTCATAGCAGACTTAATCTATCAGCAAAGGGCGGAAAGTTATTCTACATAACCTTTTCCTGGTTGATGGATGTGCTGAAAACCCTATTTGTGTGCTGTTAGATTGTGTCTGCTCTGTCTGGTCTGCCGAGGTGCTGATAGAATCCGTAAAACAGGAAAAAAGCTATTTAAAAATCTGTGAATTTTTTTGGGCGCCAAAAGCGTACACAAAGGGCACCGATACTTTGTATATCCTCTCACATTGTTGCCACAAGATTCAGATTGCTAGATTGGTTTAGATCTGTGTGAAATCGGATACATTTGTTGCTATATAGTTAAATTTGAAATAAAAGTGTTTAAGGAAGTAAATATAAAGCACAACACGCAGGTCTGGCCCTGTCGTTAAAGGTTACACAGAACAAGCGGTTGTGCTTGTGAGCGATTATAGTTAGTATTGCTCACATTTATAGAGTTGTGGGATTTGTTTTATTGCGGATGCACGGTTTTGTACACGTGTCTCGGACAAAGTACAGGACTGCGCACGCAGCGTAAAAAGACACGCACGTTAGCATGTTTACGCAAAGTGCGTAAGAGTGCGGACGATAAGTACAAATTACACGATAGTTTTTGTTCAGTTAAAAGGTGGGACAGTAGCCATGCTACAATAGCACATAACTATCCGGTTTCTAAAGCAGATTAGTATAAAACTTTTGTTTAAACTGTATTGCCTCTGGGGGTAAAGCTGGCAATAAGAACGCGTGAAATTTTTTCTGTACAGAAAAACAAAGCATATTTGAGTGAGTGAAAGTAAGAGTGAACGTATTGAACCCTGGGAATTCGGGATCCCGTCGTGTGGTACACCAAGTGAGTGGAGGCTTGGCGGCGTGAGGCGGCTGACTCACGTTAGTATAGATTGGAATACATAAGTCGTGAGGAGACTTACACAGGAGCTTGGTAGGGAATTGTGAACTTTGTGATCCATATAGTTTTTGATACGCTCCGGCTGAGGTTTCGCAGCTTGTGATTCGATTCCAGTGGTCGTAGGGCGGATAGGTAACAAGTACCTATACGCTGTGCGATTGGACCGCACGTTTGTGGGTACGATATATAGTGCAACTTAATACCCTTTTTACAAGCTTTTGCGTAAAATCGCGGTATCATTAGCGCCGTGTAGAGCATACGCAAGCGTGATTTGTGTATAAAGTAGAGATGAGCGGGTTCGGTTTCTCTGAATCCGAACCCGCCAGAACTTCATGTTTTTTTTCACGGGTCCGAGCGACTCGGATCTTCCCGCCTTGCTCGGTTAACCCGAGCGCGCCCGAACGTCATCATGACGCTGTCGGATTCTCGCGAGGCTCGGATTCTATCGCGAGACTCGGATTCTATATAAGGAGCCGCGCGTCGCCGCCATTTTCACACGTGCATTGAGATTGATAGGGAGAGGACGTGGCTGGCGTCCTCTCCATTTAGATTATAAGAGACTGAGAGAGATTTACTGGAGCTGACTAGGAGGAGTACTGTTACTGTAGAAGTGTAGAGACTGAGTGGAGAGAGTTTACTAGTGAGGACAGTGCAGTTTACTTTATAATCCGTTCTCTGCCTGAAAAAAGCGATACACAGCACACAGTGACTCAGTCACATACCATATCTGTGTGCACTGCTCAGGCTCAGGCCAGTGTGCTGCATCATCTATTATCTATCTATATATAATATTATATATATCTGTCTGACTGCTCAGCTCACACAGCTTATAATTGTGGGGGAGACTGGGGAGCACTACTGCAGTGCCAGTTATAGGTTATAGCAGGAGCCAGGAGTACATAATATATTATATAGTGAGTGACCACCAGACACACAGTGCAGTTTATTTAATATATCCGTTCTCTGCCTGAAAAAAGCGATACACACAGTGACTCAGTCAGTCACATACCATATCTGTGTGCACTGCTCAGGCTCAGGCCAGTGTGCTGCATCATCTATATATATTATATATCTGTCTGACTGCTCAGCTCACACAGCTTATAATTGTGGGGGAGACTGGGGAGCACTACTGCAGTGCCAGTTATAGGTTATAGCAGGAGCCAGGAGTACATAATATTATATTAAAATTAAACAGTGCACACTTTTGCTGCAGGAGTGCCACTGCCAGTGTGACTAGTGACCAGTGACCTGACCACCAGTATATATAATATTAGTAGTATACTATCTCTTTATCAACCAGTCTATATTAGCAGCAGACACAGTACAGTGCGGTAGTTCACGGCTGTGGCTACCTCTGTGTCGGCACTCGGCAGCCCGTCCATAATTGTATATACCACCTAACCGTGGTTTTTTTTTCTTTCTTTATACATACATACTAGTTACGAGTATACTATCTCTTTATCAACCAGTCTATATATTAGCAGCAGACACAGTACAGTGCGGTAGTTCACGGCTGTGGCTACCTCTGTGTCGGCACTCGGCAGCCCGTCCATAATTGTATATACCACCTAACCGTGGTTTTTTTTTCTTTCTTTATACATACATACTAGTTACGAGTATACTATCTCTTTATCAACCAGTCTATATTAGCAGCAGACACAGTACAGTGCGGTAGTTCACGGCTGTGGCTACCTCTGTGTCGGCACTCGGCAGCCCGTCCATAATTGTATATACCTCCTAACCGTGTTTTTTTTTTCTTTCTTTATACATACATACTAGTTACGAGTATACTATCTCTTTATCAACCAGTCTATATATTAGCAGCAGACAGAGTGTTTAGTGCCGCCGCTCACCTTGTCAGCAATCGGCGTACGAGGTTACATCCAGAAAATGTGGAGAAGATGATGTTCATTAAAATGAATTATAATCAATTCCTCCGCGGAGACATTGACCAGCAGCAATTGCCTCCACAAAGTACACAGGGAGCTGAGATGGTGGATTCCAGTGGGGACGAATTGATAATCTGTGAGGAGGGGGATGTACACGGTGATATATCGGAGGGTGAAGATGAGGTGGACATCTTGCCTCTGTAGAGCCAGTTTGTGCAAGGAGAGATTAATTGCTTCTTTTTTGGGGGGGGTCCAAACCAACCCGTCATATCAGTCACAGTCGTGTGGCAGACCCTGTCACTGAAATGATGGGTTGGTTAAAGTGTGCATGTCCTGTTTTGTTTATACAACATAAGGGTGGGTGGGAGGGCCCAAGGACAATTCCATCTTGCACCTCTTTTTTCTTTTCTTTTTCTTTGCATCATGTGCTGATTGGGGAGGGTTTTTTGGAAGGGACATCCTGCGTGACACTGCAGTGCCACTCCTAGATGGGCCCGGTGTTTGTGTCGGCCACTAGGGTCGCTAATCTTACTCACACAGCTACCTCATTGCGCCTCTTTTTTTCTTTGCGTCATGTGCTGTTTGGGGAGGGTTTTTTGGAAGGGACATCCTGCGTGACACTGCAGTGCCACTCCTAGATGGGCCCGGTGTTTGTGTCGGCCACTAGGGTCGCTAATCTTACTCACACAGCTACCTCATTGCGCCTCTTTTTTTCTTTGCGTCATGTGCTGTTTGGGGAGGGTTTTTTGGAAGGGACATCCTGCGTGACACTGCAGTGCCACTCCTAGATGGGCACGGTGTTTGTGTCGGCCACTAGGGTCGCTAATCTTACTCACACAGCTACCTCATTGCGCCTCTTTTTTTCTTTGCGTCATGTGCTGTTTGGGGAGGGTTTTTTGGAAGGGCCATCCTGCGTGACACTGCAGTGCCACTCCTAGATGGGCCCGGTGTTTGTGTCGGCCACTAGGGTCGCTAATCTTACTCACACAGCTACCTCATTGCGCCTCTTTTTTTCTTTGCGTCATGTGCTGTTTGGGGAGGGTTTTTTGGAAGGGACATCCTGCGTGACACTGCAGTGCCACTCCTAGATGGGCCCGGTGTTTGTGTCGGCCACTAGGGTCGCTTATCTTACTCACACAGCGACCTCGGTGCAAATTTTAGGACTAAAAATAATATTGTGAGGTGTGAGGTATTCAGAATAGACTGAAAATGAGTGTAAATTATGGTTTTTGAGGTTAATAATACTTTGGGATCAAAATGACCCCCAAATTCTATGATTTAAGCTGTTTTTTAGTGTTTTTTGAAAAAAACACCCGAATCCAAAACACACCCGAATCCGACAAAAAAAATTCGGTGAGGTTTTGCCAAAACGCGTTCGAACCCAAAACACGGCCGCGGAACCGAACCCAAAACCAAAACACAAAACCCGAAAAATTTCAGGCGCTCATCTCTAGTATAAAGTGCATAGGGAGTTTTCACTGGTCTCTCTCAGGAAAATCTCCAACGACAGATATTTTACTGGAAAGGGTAAGTTACTCCTAAAAACTTCCAGTAAATATAGGTCAATTAGGGGCCCTAAGTTGGGTACATCGCCTTCGCTGTCGACAATGTATGGTAGTACCGGCCAACGTGGGTGAGAGTGGGTGGAAGCGCTCAGAGAACTTTCACCGTCGCCTTATATTGAGTATTTTGGTATTTGTGGGAATAGCCGAGAAGGCAAGACCCACAAATTATGGGAGCCAGTTGCTCAACTAAGGGATGTATGGTAGCCAGGGTTCAGGCAGAAGAGTTGGGACCGAGAAGGTCAGAATTGCGGCCGAGAGGGTCAGCAAGGTTTATTATGGTCCACACACTGAATTTTACTGTGACGAATGGGTACGTATGAATGACAATGATAGGGTATCATTCCCTAGGGTGGGCAGCTTTGAACCAGAGGTACTGCAGGATGTAGGCAGTAAAATATGTCTGCTTAAATCCAGAAAACAAAGGATTAGACATAACGATTGTTTAAAATTATGGCAACAAGAGGGGGAGAGCAGGTTCCAAACATAGCAGGAATGAGGACACAAACACACCATTATCGACACAGGTCGAGAGGGAAGAGATGGCTACAGTCAATGGTATATCTATGAATGATAGTATAATGCAAGAGAAATGTATTAACCCTAATTTTTGCAAGATGTATCCTGTTTTGAAGTCTTTTCAAGGTTATAGGTCACAGGAAGATGAAGGACCCAGCCAAATCGCAGCTCTCATTCAGGCAGTCGCCTTGCAGGAAACTCAGGTGGGGCCTATCCATCCAGTTAGAGCAATAACAATATTCCCCACTGAAAGAACTGGTGAGGTCACAGCTACCGGTAAGTGTGAGACGGGTCATTGCACAGAGACAACAACACCTTACAGCAAACAGATTAGGAACGGAATGTTAGGATTACATCCTGTCTTGGAAATAGTAACTCCCAATGGGGAAACCGATAGTCGGGGAGTAATCCTCACCAGGAATAATGCAATGTATTGCCCGTGGTCCAGAGCTGAGCTGCGGTCAATCATTTCAGAATTCCCGGATCCCCGGAAGCATTTAGCCAGATGTCAAAAGTTTATCAGAGATCTGGGTAATGCTCATGAACCAGCTAACAAAGATTGGCGGATATTTTTGAAAGCGTGCCTACCCCCTAATATTGACACCCAAAAATGTATCACTGATTGTAGATTAGAGTCGGATAGTCCTATGACTGACGGAAACAATCAGGAGAATGTGGAACAAATTAACAGGCAACTAGAGTTGTATTTCCCCACTACTGTTAAGTGGAGAAAAATTTTCTCCATAAATCAGAGTGAAAATTAAATGGCATCTGAATATTTTCATCGGGCCCTGCAAATAATGTATAGATACATTGCGATATCAGATACAGGGAACAATGCTAATTACAGGGAGGTGGCTGTCTCTGTGCTAATGGACGGGCTCAATAAGGCAGTAAGGGACAGGGTACAAACATCTTTGCCTAATTGGAGAGGGGCCACAGTAGCTTGTCTTAGAGAGTGCGCAATTGAACACCTCAAGAATATTGCTAGGCGCAGAAAACAACAGGAGGAGAAGCTGATGACAATAAGTCTACAGGCTCTTGCAGCAAAGCCTCATCAGCCTAAACCCCAAAACCCTGCTGCTTGGAAAAGGCCGAGAATATGTTACATTTGTAAAAAGGAAGGGCATTTTGCCAGAGATTGTAGGTATAGTAGAACACATAGTCAATATAGACCCCTAGACAGAGAAAACAAGCCACATTATTAAACACATAGACGGGATCAAGGGACATATAGTAAGGAATCACGAGCCATATAGAAAACACAGATTCGGTTAATGGGAAGAACGGAATAAATGCAACTTTACCCTTTTGACAAAACTTGCTGGGGTTAAGATGAGGCCTCTAAACTGTTGCTTCTTTCTCTAGCAGAAATGGCCCCTGATTAACTTAACAGGAGTTTTGTTAGAGATGGTATACATATAGCGTGCTCCCGTCCAGGAAGCACAAAGTATGTTGGATACCCACGAAGACTAATGTTGCATTTCACGGTTCTAGATTCATGTCCATCACAGGTAGAGGAAATTATCTCACAGATACCGGGTTCCCTACGAACTTAGGATGGACAGGACACTGGATTGATGGCTGGGATAGTCCCAGTAGAGATACGACACACATAGAAATTTGATTTAAGGGGAGCAGACCAAGGAGAGAATCACTTCCCCATAGTGCCTAATCCAGTTGTCAAATTTTATAAAATCCTCTTTGCCTCTACAAACTTATCTGTTACTAACCTCTGTGTGATTTTTCTTCAAAGTTTCCTCCTCATCTCTTACGTTCACCGAAAGGAGGGTACAATACATGGACCCGATTACAGTTCAAATGCCACATGCCTAATCGGTCCTTCAGAGTTCTGCCCAAATCCAGTATATCTCACCACCACAAGGACACCAGTATTTATGCAGTGTGCCTGGTCATGCACAAAGGGTGGAGAATGAGAATATTGGAGAAGGGAGACTGTGTACAGACACCGATATGCATGATGGTGTGACAGCCTGTTGGTGAATGCCAAACCTGACATTTCCAAACCTGACATTTTCTTTTTTATTTACTATTTTTCCTCTCTCTTCTCTCATCCACAGACGGTTTACTTCACACAACTGATAACACACAACAGTTAAACACATTCAAAATTTGTGTTCCCTACAGGAAAAGGCAGTCTGGAGGGCAAAGTGGTATGGCCAGGAGTCCTCAGGACTTTGGACAGGTGGACACGGTAGGGCAGTAGCCCCCATAGCATATCTTCCAAGTCTAGCTGAGGTGGCACACGGTCTGACTCATCTAGGCAAAGAGGGTATGTGCAAGCTGGTAAGAGCCTACTGGTGTGCACCAGGATTCTCTTCTCATGCAGGTAAGAGAGCAATGACATGTTTTACTTGCTTGAGGTAGAATATTGGAATGACAATGCCAACAGAGCCATCCTATATCCCTCCAAAAGACGGACCTTTTCAGGTAATACAAATCGACTTCATACAGTTACCACCCTGTAGGAATTTGAAATATGTGTTAGTTTGTATTGATGTATTTTTCAATTGTGTAGAAGCGTTCCCTGCTGCCACAAATACTGCTACGTTTACTGCAAAGAAAATTGTGCAGGAATTTGTGTGTAGATATGGTATCCCTAGAGTAATTTCACAGGTGAAGTCTTTCAGGTCATGTGCAAACTGATGGGAATTAATAGCAAGCTGCATACTCCGTACCGGCCACAGGCGAGCGCAAAGGTAGAGAGAGTGAACAGCACTATTAAGAACAAGCTGAGCAAATGAATGGCTGAAACTGGATTGTTGTGGCCAGAAGCTTTGCCACTAGTGTTGTACAGCATCAGAACCACTCCCAGGTCTCCACTTAACTTATCACCCTTTGAAATTCTTTTTGGTCGACAACCTCATGTAATGATAGACCCCCAGGATGATTTGAAATGTAATAATGAAGTGACTGTGAAATATTTGGTTGGGATGAGCCAGCAGCTGAGAAATCAATAAAGAAATCTAAAGCTGGTGATTCCTGACCTACCGAACAGTAATTGACATGACATTGAGCCTGGGGATTATGTGATGATTCGAAATTTCTTGCGCTCAGGTTGCCTCATAGACAGGTGGGAAGGATCATATCAAGTCTTGTTAACCAGCACGACAGCATTGAAGGTCGCCAAAAGAGAGACACTCGTCCCACTGCAAGAAGGTCGCTGACCCGGAAAGAACTCGTGACAAAGAGCAGAGTGTAGAGAACCTTGTATCACTGGAGTGTTTGTTTCGGGAAAGTTGAGAGGCAGGACTGTTGAAAGGCACCTGAGCACGGAGAGCAACAAGATCTAGGACGGTTGTCGTACCATTTTTTCTTTTTTCACCTCCCCCTGCATTTTCCTTTCTTTTCCCCTTCATATTTTCCTTTTTTCCCCTAACGAAATGGATCTATCACAAGAGACTGTGTTTCGGGTTCTGTTAGTAATTTTGTTTTTGATCAGGACAATTTGTTTTGGTGAGGGTTCCGGAGAGGTCGAGCAGGGATCTGGAATGGGTTCTGATGGTGAGTACGAATTTGTAGGATCTCAGGAGCAGCACATCACTTGAGTAAAGGCTAGTATCAGTAAGCGCTCTGGTAGTCATGGAGCTCGGAGGCACTGTGAAGGGATATTGTCTGCTGAACTTGTACGCCAAATAGCCAACAGTGGGAGGTATTTTCGGTATAGGTATACCCGTGGAAGCAAGACCATGGGTTGGAAAAGTATCGTCAGGGTATTGTGCCCATATCATCCAGCCCAATACTTGTACTGAGCAGATGGGAGAACTAGGGATTGGTTTGTTTACTTGGAAAGTTTGCAATATGGTGATGTTACATTTTGTCCCCTATGTTCTCCCAGGTGATGCCTATTTCATATGTGGGAGGAAAGCGTACAATTGTCTTGCCCCGAGCTCAGAGGGATTGTGTTATATTGGGAGAGTACTACCAGAGGTCATGACCATAACCCATGATAAAATGAAAGACGTTCACTGCAGTGCTCAGACTCCTTATACTCATACTCACTATGAACACATCATCAAGAGACACCTCATAGATAGGGCAGAGCACGCAGCCTCTGATTTGATCCACAAATCCACCGGGATTCAGTTCCTTCTCGCATTATATATCACCCGTAGTGCCAGCGGAACTATAAATTATAAGTATATCCATGCGCTAGCAAACTTGATAGATAATATCACTGAGATGTATGATGACACCTTCAGGTATACGGGAAGGGAGTTACAAGCCTACAAGAAGGAACTGATCCAGCACAGGATGGTCCTTAATTAGGTCACAACCGTGACAGGTGGGTACTGTGTTACTCTGGCAACTCAATATGGTGTGAAGTGCTGTACATATATTACGAACAGCACTGACGACCCAACGGAGATCATCGATCAGAAGATGGACGAGATCTTGCAGTTGAAGTGGGAGTTCAGGAGGAAGCACAACCTTACCTTAGCGACTGTGAGTAATGAACTCACCGGCTGGGTCTCATGGTTGAACCCATGCAAATGGTTCTCAGGTTTAGGAGAGTGGGCACAAAATGTCATTATGAGTGTGGGGAAGTTTCTCCTTTGTATCCTGGGAGTCATCATAATTATAGGTTTGATATTTAGGTGTGTTCAAATTCTAACGCGGCGCAAGCACGGCACAAATTTGATGAGTCTAAGGAGCGATGGCGCTGTTACAGCAGCAGATTTAATTTATGATCCATCCATAGAGACAGCGTTATGATATGGATTGCAAATTAATTTCATGGCCTGTTTCTTTCACCCGTTTTTCTTTGTCTCCCCCTCTGCCCAGATACATCCAACCGGAAAAGACGTCAGCCCTACCCAAAATGTTTATGTGAATGTATTTTTATATATGTGTCTTATCTTCATCTCTGCAACCTCCAGTTAATGGCACACATAGTCGACAGGTGATATCCACATATACTAGCATTCATGTATGTTCCCCCTCCGTGTATCATCAACTAAATGTGCACCCCATTTGTTGAAACAAGAAGCCGAAAAGAGCTCAGTAGTGTTTGTTGGCCCATTTACAGACCCTTAATACGGGATGAGAAGGATTTAATGTATACTTCGCAATACCTCGAAGCTTATTTAGATCATACACATCACGATAATACATGCCCCTCAGACATGGATTCATACATACATGCTTTTTACTATCCCACTAGGTCATACATTTCCCACCTACAACTCTCCCCCGACCATCCAAGCTTCTATATATATTGTATAGATATTTTTCTATTTATTGATTAGGTAGTGGCAGTTATTGGTGACTGCCAAAGGGTGGACTGTCGAAGTCGAAAATATTGCAATACACACATCACGTACAAACTACAAACAGATGGCCTCCGTGCGCGTACTTGTTTTTCCATGTGTGCGCATATTCACAATTTGCGATTGGTCGCTCCCGCGGTACTGCGCATTAGCGCGTGGTATGAGTATTTATGGTAGAGTTTGTGAACGCATGAAAAAGCCATCAAAACACATTACATATTTAATCCAAATAGTGCACAATGTACACATAGGGGTATATTTACTAAGCTCCCGATTTTGTCCGTTTTTGACCGATTTGGTGTTTTTTCTTCAAAGTGTCATCTCGGGAATTTACTAAACTCAAATCTCGGCAGTGATGAGGGCATTCATATTTTTTTAGAAGTTAAAGTTAAAAAATATGAATGAATACACCATCGGTCAAATGTGGCTGTTTAGGTATAGAACTCGGTAATTTACTATGCATACATATTTGAAATCTCTACCGTGAAAGTGCATTCTCGGCCGTAAAAAAAAGCGAATCGTAAAAAAAGGCTGGAAAAAAATAGACCTGCTTTTGAGAAGCGTGTTTACATGTGTTTCCAATTCTACATTACTCACACCTGCATTTTTGGTCCTTTAAAAGGGAACCAAGCATATTTTTAACATCTCTCACTCTGAAATGGCTGCTACCGTGTGTAGTACTGTTTTTTTTGGCTGTGGGATACCTGAGAGTGCTCCATCAGGCTACAATAAACCAGGGCCAGGAAACTGAACATGGTCAGCAGGTTGTCCAGGTTCCGCGGAGGCTGCACAGGGCTAGTTTTTTTTGGGGGCGTTTAAACGCATTGGCCGATGACCAGCTCATATAGATGTTCTGGCTACATACAAACATCATTTTCCGTCTGTATGACCTTGTCAAACTGGACCTAGACCCTGAGACAGCACGCTCTCGCTCTGTCTCAGGCCTGGACAAACTCCTGGCTGTGTTGCACTTTATGGCTACTGGCAGCTTTCACGCTGTGACTGGTGATGTGTTTGCTATCTCACAGCCCACCTTTTCTAAATTTTAAAATCAGGTAAGTTAACACATACATACTCCTCTATGTCTAAGTTGTGCTTCTGTTATGTAATATAACACAGTATTGTATTTTTAACAGGTCATGACACTCACCTTATATTTTGTAATGTCCACTCAGGTTTTAGATGCTTTGTATCCACACATAGATGCCTCTATCTGCTTCCCTACCCAGGAGTCGCAGTGGCATGCAGTCAGGGTATCTTTCTATGAGCTTGCTGGCATGCCCAATGTGCTGGGTGCCATAGATTGCACACACGTTGAGGTGAGACCACCTAGGGGCAGCCAATACATTTATACCAATAGACATCTGGCCCACTCAACTAATGTCCAGGTGGTTTGTGTTGCAAATCTAAAACTTATGAGTGTTGTTGCGGGTTACCCTGGCAGCTGCCATGACTCCTTCATCCTCAGTCAGTCATCCCTCTTTGACCAATTTGAGGGCGGACAAATGCCTGATGAATGGCTGCAGGGTAGGTTCCAAATTTGTAGTGTGTATGTGTGTTAACCTCAACATCGTCATTCTGTTTCTTAATATTTACCTAAACCACATATCCTAATGTTGGCTATATCTGTCTTTCAGGCGATGGGTGATATGGGTGCTTCTCTTGGCTTCTTACTCCATTGTCCCAACCTCATTCCCCTGCTGAACACAATTACAATAATGCACATAAGTCCACACGGAATGTGATAGAAATCTGTTTTGGCGTACTGAAATCTATGTTTCGGTGCCTGGATAAGTCTGCATGACTTTCGTTGTATAGTCCCTCAAAGGTGACTAGGATTGTGTTCTGCTGCTGTTTTCTTCATAACATGTGTTTGTGTCAACATCTGCCACATGTTGAGGAGGAGGAGGAGGATGATGTTGGTGATGAAGTAAACAGTCAGCAAGTAGAGGAGATAGAAACATCTTGCGACAGTGTGAGTACAGATGTAGGGAGGCAGGTAAGCCAATAACTGATTATGCGTCATTTTACCGGTAAGTCTTAATTTATCTAACTCAACATTGGCTAGCCCCAAACCTAAAATATATGGAGTTATGAATTATGTTTGTGATGCGTTTTTGTTTGATATTTAGGCATGTTGTTTACAATTAGTCAATAACATTTTCATATTACACTGTCAGTCAATAACAAATTAAACATTACACATATAGCATTTGAGTAATTTATTATCTTAAACACTATAATTTTGTTGCCCACAATTCTATAAACGTTATTTATATTTGACAATACTTTATGTTTTTTTGCTGGCTTGCTCATTTCCTTGCTGTTTTTTGGTGGCTGCAGAGGATTCTGTTGGCACATTGGGCCGTGTTCTGCTTGATCGTCTAACTGGAGAGGTAACTGGGGTCTGGCTAGGTGTGGTTGTCCCTGAGCTTGAGCCTTGTTGCTGGGCTGCCAACAAATTTATGTTTTGGCTCAGGTTGTTGAGGCTTGCTGTCAGTTGTGTTGTTGCGGCTGTGTTGTTGGCGATTATTCTGGACAGGCTTTCTGTGATTAGCTGATTGTTCTGAATGATTTGAATGAGGGCTTGTTGATGGCGGTTTTGTTCGTCCATGATGCGTTGAAAGCTTCCTATCAGTTGGCTGTTGTCTGCTCTCATTTGCTCTATGGTATTGGCCACTCTGCCAAGTTGTACAATCAGTCTGCCTGAGTTTCTACTCAGTCTAGGTAGATGATGTGGCAGACTGGCAAGATATTGGCTGTGTTTTTGCAGACAGGCATAGTGTTGGGCCTGTTGTGTGGCCCAACTGGACCAAAAGTCTTGTCCCATTTCTGGCTGGGGTGGTGTTGGGCTCAATTGTTGGGTGGGGGTTGTTTGGGGTGGTGGATTAATGTCAGCCGGCGTGGTTGGCTGGTTCGGATCAACTGCTTGCAGGTGTAGTGTGAAAGTTTGCTGCAAGTCAGTTTCCTGCTGGGTATCCTGGGGCATGATGTCTGGATCTGTATGGGGTTGAAGACAGCCACAATTTAGTTACTGTTGGGCTTCTGGTTTTATTGTGCTTTACGTCAACAAGCATTACTTCTTAATATGCATGTAGAAAATTATAAATAGAGTGTGCCCTAAACTTATAATTATATTGGACATTATAGTAAAAACATGTGGCTTCTCTGGTTCCCTACTCATTACAACAATCTTTAAGGTAAATGTTGGACTATGAGCTTTACTTAATGGCCAAACACGTAGAACTGTAAAAATGCAACATTCCACCCTTGACATATTATGTTTAAAGCTTCCTTTTGCCAAACAAACAGAATACATTAAATGTGTACAACAATACACTCATACATTGTTAAAGGCTGTCAGTCTTTCCCAGTAAACATTTTCAATTATAGTGAAAAAACATATGCTTCAAAATATGGTTGGCAGAAGTGGGAACCCCTATTTTGCGCATATTGTTAATTTGAGATGTGTACCACGAAATAATGCTTACCATGGGGTCAAATTACTAAGATTGAATTTGGATTTAAGATGGGATGTTGTCCATAGCAACCAATAACATTGCAGGGATTATATTCGAGAAGGTGCTGTATTAATGTTACGGAGAATAGGATTGGTTGCTATGGCCAACATCACATCTTAAATAGAAGTCCCATCTTAGTAACGTTACCCACAAGTGTGGATTACTACAAGGATGAGTGTGTGCTTTTGGGCTTTTTTTTTGTGTGCAAAAACACTGTGTAAAATGCATTTTTTTTAAAAATGTAAGGTTTACTCACCAGACAGCTGAGGGGATTGTGGTTCATCACTTTGTGGACTGGCCAAAATGGCTTCTGGTGGCTGAGCCAACACAGTGGAGATGCGCAGTTGTGGTGGTGAGGATGCGGGTGTAGTTACTGCCTCAAGACGGCGTCTCTTACTACCCATCTTCTGTAGACTGGCAGACCCCTGCGAATGTCATCTTAGTGGAGTGCGGTGCGATGATGAAGTTCCTATGGGATAATATAAACATTATAATTCTGTCTTTCTATGTGTTTGCAGAATATGTGTACTCACAAAAATATTACCTGCATCGCCAGCATCCGCATCTCTTGCCAGTGTGGTTGGTGTCCTGGCTGTGCTGGCTCTCTTTTGTACTGTTGAAATATGAATTTAGACCTTATGATCATTATATTGTGAATAGATATTTACTCAAAAACCTTATTGTGATGTGGACATATGTAGAACATTAAGAAAATTGAACTAAACTTTGCTTATGCTTTTCTGGCTGACTTCATTGGGTGTGTATACTTTAATCATGAACCAATTACAACAACCAATCCATACCCTAAGGTGCAGAATTAACAATATTATACAACTACAAAACCAACCGTGGATGTTTAACACAACAAGAATATTAGTCTGTTAGAAAAAAAAATATTTGTGACAAAAATAACTCACAACAACCAAATATATTATTTAAAAAAATAATAATAATAATTCTGCGGCAATAATCACATCTTGCACACAAAGGCCTATCCACAACAACATACATTAACCATAAATACATTA
Source organism: Pseudophryne corroboree (assembly GCF_028390025.1). Classification (NCBI taxonomy): domain Eukaryota; kingdom Metazoa; phylum Chordata; class Amphibia; order Anura; family Myobatrachidae; genus Pseudophryne; species Pseudophryne corroboree. The sequence continues at coordinate 283,659,239 of NC_086454.1, read as the reverse complement.
AACAAAATGGATTAAACATTCATGAAAACACATGAGTCACACTTCATTTAAAGGCACACCCAAAAATTCGACAAAAACAAAAAAAAACAAAATAAACAAAAAAAAATTTGATGCTGCAAAAGGGACAGGACAACTGCTAACTTCACAATACAAAGGGAAATAACATTTTGTTTAATATGGCAGTCCATAATGGGGGGAATTCTCTGGGGTGTGGGGCTCCCTGTGCCTGCCGTGGCTGGGTGTCCCTGGGGCATCGCAATTTAACACTATTTCATCACTCCATGGCCCTTATAGTTTGTTTTATATATATGTAACCCCTTCACATGATTTTCTTTTACTCCTCACATTATTCACACATGCAGCAACAGCTGCTCCTACCTCTTTAACCCTATATTTTTATCACTCCTGCGATGCCCTGGGTTTGTCTGGCTGGGTGGCTCTGGGGTGTCCTGCCCCCCGGACCTGAACCCCTATAGTTAGTGTTAGGGACTTACCCAATGAGAGGATACCTTGATGCGGTGGGTAAGCTCATAGCCCTGGCCAGGAATATGCTAAGTGCCTCTGATTACTACAGGTTGAGCTAGTGTGAGATAGTGCACCTGCTACCTTTTCCCTCTGTACACTTTACTAAGTCTCAAGCAGAGTAGCACCTCACTACATAATTAAGGTGTGCAAATTAGGGCCCTTTTCCCTCTGTATGCGGTGGGAACCCAGAGGAGACCACCTACAAGTGCACCTGGAACAGACATGGCCCACCTATTCAAACCAACCTATGACCTCTCCTGTACTGTAAATGACCATCCCTGTGTCCAATGTACAAAGAGATTACAGTATCCATTGTGTTAGGTTTTGGAAGATTGTATAAAAGAGCCAGCTGCATGCCTGGTCATACACAGACTCTGAAGGTCATCTACCTAGATGACTGAGGACCAGACAGGGAAGCGCAGGCGAAACCAAACAAGTATGTACCATTGACTGTGGCCATTATTCTATTCTATTCTACTTTATTCTATTGTATTGTTTATATTGTTACCCCCTGCAAGTAAAGAACCGTTGGTGGGTTAGACCCCAACCTAGTTTTGATTTATAATTGGTGTCGTGTTCCATTTCCTTGCTAAGGTTTAAAGTGTATTTACAGCCACTCGGGCTGCTGCATTGTGCTAACAGTCCATAGGCCTGTGTACGCAAACTGTGTAGTCCCTACGCCCTTTCGGCGTACATACGCAGAGTGCGTACACTGTGGGACCTTGTGTACGTAAGGTTTGTGAATAATATAAAGGTGAAAGGTTAATTACTGCGGCCGCAGCGGCTCAATATTACAGTGTATCAAGTGTGTTTAAGGTATATGCTTTTTGGTCCTGTAAGTAAACCAGCGTTTACAGCCAGAAAAGGTAGTTTGTTAGGGGTGTGTAGCTGGGACCTTGGACTGGCCTTTATGGTTATGAGAGGGGTGAAATATGAGGAAGAAGAGAGAGGTTCCAGCGCTTTTCTATACTCCAACATCCTATAGGTTATATCTCAAAAGAAAGCAAGTGTTTCTCTTGCCCCACAATTTCGAATGGTATTGATGGGTTGGAGAGACACAATATTGTATGAAATATAGTGTAGTAGTCCTTTTAGAATCTAGCAATTAGGATATAAAGTTGCATTTACAAGATATGAGAGAAATGAAGCGTGGGTCATATCATTCCATTAAGGCAAAGCAGCTTCCAATTGGTAAGTTCTTCCTATTTCCTCTATACAATCAGGATAAACCTATGAGGAAATAAACCGCTTGTCCCTGAACACTCCTCAGTGTAAAGCATCTACAGATGTGTCCTAATACATTGTTTCTACATTCGAGCCAAATAGCCCCTCTGGGCGCGCCAGGTCCCATGAGACTCTGCTAGTGTTGGGTGTCTATTTTGCTGAAAATGTATCTAAGTCGAAATGTGACATGGGCACACCAGGAGACTGTGACTGAGTCTGAATCTGTATACAAAGTAGTGATGTGCACCGGACATTTTTCGGGTTTTGTGTTTTGGTTTTGGATTCGGTTCCGCGGCCGTGTTTTGGATTCGGACGCGTTTTGGCAAAAACTCCCTGAAAATTTTTTGTCGGATTCGGGTGTGTTTTGGATTCGGGTGTTTTTTTACAAAAAACCCTCAAAAACAGCTTAAATCATAGAATTTGGGGGTAATTTTGATCCCATAGTATTATTAACCTCAATAACCATAATTTACACTATCTTTCAGTCTATTCTGAACACCTCACACCTCGCAATATTATTTTTAGTCCTAAAGTTTGCACCGAGGTCGCTGGATGGCTAAGCTAAGCGACACAAGTGGCCGACACAAACACCTGGCCCATCTAGGAGTGGCACTGCAGTGTCAGGCAGGATGGCACTTCAAAAAAATTGTCCCCAAACAGCACATGATGCAAAGAAAAAAAGAGGCGCACCAAGGTCGCTGTGTGACTAAGCTAAGCGACCCAAGTGGTTGACACAAACACCTGGCCCATCTAGGAGTGGCACTGCAGTGTCAGGCAGGATGGCACTTCAAAAAAATAGTCCCCAAACAGCACATGATGCAAAGAAAAAAAGAGGCGCACCAAGGTCGCTGTGTGACTAAGCTAAGCGACACAAGTGGCCGACACAAACACCTGGCCCATCTAGGAGTGGCACTGCAGTTTTCTAGCGAGAGGATGAGTGCTTCCATCCTCATGTGAATCTGAACCACTAGCCATGAACATAGGCCAGGGCCTCAGCCGTTCCTTGCCACTCCATGCCGTAAATGGCATATTGGCAAGTTTACGCTTCTCATCAGACGCTTTCAATTTTGATTTTTGGGTCATTTTACTGAACTTTTGTTTTTTGGATTGTACATGCTCTCTACTATGACATTGGGCATCGGCCTTGGCAGACGACGTTGATGGCATTTCATCGTCTCGGCCATGACTAGTGGCAGCAGCTTCAGCACGACGTGGTAGTGGATCTTGATCTTTCCCTATTTTAACCTCCACATTTTTGTTCTCCATTTTTTAATGTGTGGAATTATATGCCAGTATCAATATCAATGGCCTACTACTATATATACTGTGCACAACTGAAATGCACCACAGGTATGGATGGATAGTATACTTGACGACACAGAGGTAGGTACAGCAGTGGCCTACTGTACCGTAATGCTATATATTTTATACTGGTGGTCAGCAAACTGTGCAAAAATGAAATGCACCACAGGTATGGAAGGATAGTATACTTGACGACAAAGAGGTAGGTACAGCAGTGGCCTACTGTACCGTAATGCTATATATTATATACTGGTGGTCAGCAAACTGCAAAAATGAAATGCACCAAAGGTATGGATGGATAGTATACTTGACGACACAGAGGTAGGTACAGCAGTGGCCTACTGTACCGTACTGCTATATATTATATACTGGTGGTCAGCAAACTGTGCAAAATTGAAATGCACCACAGGTATGGATGGATTGTATACTTGACGACACAGAGGTAGGTACAGCAGTGGCCTACTGTACCGTATTGCTATATATTATATACTGGTGGTCAGCAAACTGTGCAAAAATGAAATGCACCACAGGTACGGATGGATAGTATACTTGATGACACAGAGGTAGGTACAGCAGTGGCCTACTGTACCGTAATGCTATATATTATATACTGGTGGTCAGCAAACTGTGCAAAAATGAAATGCACCACAGGTATGGATGGATAGTATACTTGACGACACAGAGGTAGGTACAGCAGTGGCCTACTGTACCGTACTGCTATATATTATATATTGGTGGTAAGCAAACTGTGCAAAACTGAAATGCACCACAGGTATGGATGGATAGTATACTTGACGACACAGAGGTAGGTACAGCAGTGGCCTACTGTACCGTAATGCTATATATTATATACTAGTGGTCAGCAAACTGTGCAAAAATGAAATGCACCACAGGTATGGATGGATAGTATACTTGACGACACAGAGGTAGGTACAGCAGTGGCCTACTGTACCGTACTGCTAGTATATTATATACTGGTGGTCAGCAAACTGTGCAAAACTGAAATGCACCACAGGTATGGATGGATAGTATACTTGACGACACAGAGGTAGGTACAGCAGTGGCCTACTGTACCATAATGCTATATATTATATACTGGTGGTCAGCAAACTGTGCAAAAATGAAATGCACCACAGGAATGGATGGATAGTATACTTGACGACACAGAGGTAGGTACAGCAGTGGCCTACTGTACCGTAATGCTATATATTATATACTGGTGGTCAGCAAACTGTGCAAAAATGAAATGCACCCCAGGTATGGATGGATAGTATACTTGACGACACAGAGGTAGGTACAGCAGTGGCCTACTGTACCGTACTGCTATATATTATATACTGGTGGTCAGCAAACTGTGCAAAACTGAAATGCACCACAGGTATGGATGGATAGTATACTTGACGACACAGAGGTAGGTACAGCAATGGCCTACTGTACCGTAATGCTATATATTATATACTGGTGGTAGGCAAACTGTGCAAAAATGAAATGCACCACAGGTATGGATGGATAGTATACTTGACGACACAGAGGTAGGTACAGCAGTGGCCTACTGTACCATACTGCTATATATTATATACTGGTGGTCAGCAAACTGTGCAAAACTGAAATGCACCACAGGTATGGATGGATAGTATACTTGATGACACAGAGGTAGGTACAGTAGTGGCCTACTGTACCGTACTGCTATATATTATATACTGGTGGTCAGCAAACTGTGCAAAAATGAAATGCACCACAGGTATGGATGGATAGTATACTTGACGACACAGAGGTAGGTACAGCAGTGGCCTACTGTACCGTACTGCTATATATTATATACTGGTGGTCAGCAAACTGTGCAAAATTGAAATGCACCACAGGTATGGATGGATAGTATACTTGACGACACAGAGGTAGGTACAGCAGTGGCCTACTGTACCGTACTGCTATATATTATATACTGGTGGTCAGCAAACTGTGCAAAAATGAAATGCACCACAGGTATGGATGGATAGTATACTTGACGACACAGAGGTAGGTACAGTAGTGGCCTACTGTACCGTACTGCTATATATTATATACTTTTGGTCAGCAAACTGTGCAAAAATGAAATGCACCACAGGTATGGATGGATAGTATACTTGATGACACAGAGGTAGGTACAGCAGTGGCCTACTGTACCGTACTGCTATATATTATATACTGGTGGTCAGCAAACTGTGCAAAATTGAAATGCACCACAGGTATGGATGGATAGTATACTTGACGACACAGAGGTAGGTACAGCAGTGGCCTACTGTACCGTAATGCTATATATTATATACTGGTGGTCAGCAAACTGTGCAAAAATGAAATGCACCACAGGTATGGATGGATAGTATACTTGATGACACAGAGGTAGGTACAGCAGTGGCCTACTGTACCATAATGCTATATATTATATACTGGTGGTCAGCAAACTGTGCAAAAATGAAATGCACCACAGGTATGGATGGATAGTATACTTGACTACACAGAGGTAGGTACAGCAGTGGCCTACTGTACCGTACTGCTATATATTATATATTGGTGGTCAGCAAACTGTGCAAAACTGAAATGCACCACAGGTATGGATGGATAGTATACTTGACGACACAGAGGTAGGTACAGCAGTGGCCTACTGTACCGTAATGCTATATATTATATACTGGTGGTAGGCAAACTGTGCAAAAATGAAATGCACCACAGGTATGGATGGATAGTATACTTGACGACACAGAGGTAGGTACAGCAGTGGCCTACTGTACCGTACTGCTATATATTATATACTGGTGGTCAGCAAACTGTGCAAAATTGAAATGCACCACAGGTATGGATGGATAGTATACTTGACGACACAGAGGTAGGTACAGCAGTGGCCTACTGTACCGTAATGCTATATATTATATACTGGTGGTCAGCAAACTGTGCAAAAATGAAATGCACCACAGGTATGGATAAATAGTATACTTGATGACACAGAGGTAGGTACAGCAGTGGCCTACTGTACCGTAATGCTATATATTATATACTGGTGGTCAGCAAATTGTGCAAAAATGAAATGCACCACAGGTATGGATGGATAGTATACTTGACGACACAGAGGTAGGCACAGCAGTGGCCTACTGTACCGTACTGCTATATATTATATATTGGTGGTCAGCAAACTGTGCAAAACTGAAATGCACCACAGGTATGGATGGATAGTATACTTGAAGACACAGAGGTAGGTACAGCAGTGGCCTACTTTACCGTAATGCTATATATTATATACTAGTGGTCAGCAAACTGTGCAAAAATGAAATGCACCACAGGTATGGATGGATAGTATACTTGACGACACAGAGGTAGGTACAGCAGTGGCCTACTGTACCGTACTGCTATACAGCTATATTATATATACTGGTGGTCAGCAAACTGTGCAAAACTGAAATGCACCACAGGTATGGATGGATAGTATACTTGACGACACAGAGGTAGGTACAGCAGTGGCCTACAGTACCGTAATGCTATATATTATATACTGGTGGTCAGCAAACTGTACAAAAATGAAATGCACCACAGGTATGGATGGATAGTATACTTGACGACACAGAGGTAGGTACAGCAGTGGCCTACCGTACCGTACTGCTATATATTATATATTGGTGGTCAGCAAACTGTGCAAAACTGAAATGCACCACAGGTATGGATGGATAGTATACTTGACGACACAGAGGTAGGTACAGCAGTGGCCTACTGTACCGTAATGCTATATATTATATACTGGTGGTCAGCAAACTGTGCAAAATTAAAATGCACCACAGGTATGGATGGATAGTATACTTGACGACACAGAGGTAGGTACAGCAGTGGCCTACTGTACCGTACTGCTATATATTATATATTGGTGGTCAGCAAACTGTGCAAAACTGAAATGCACCACAGGTATGGATGGATAGTATACTTGACGACACAGAGGTAGGTACAGCAGTGGCCTACTGTACCGTAATGCTATATATTATATACTGGTGGTCAGCAAACTGTGCAAAAATGAAATGCACCACAGGTATGGATGGATAGTATACTTGACGACACAGAGGTAGGTACAGCAGTGGCCTACTGTACCGTACTGCTATATATTATATACTGGTGGTCAGCATACTGTGCAAAACTGAAATGCACCACAGGTATGGATGGATAGTATACTTGACGACACAGAGGTAGGTACAGCAGTGGCCTACTGTACCGTAATGCTATATATTATATACTGGTGGTCAGCAAACTGTGCAAAAATGAAATGCACCACAGGTATGGATGGATAGTATACTTGATGACACAGAGGTAGGTACAGCAGTGGCCTACTGTACCATAATGCTATATATTATATACTGGTGGTCAGCAAACTGTGCAAAAATGAAATGCACCACAGGTATGGATGGATAGTATACTTGACGACACAGAGGTAGGTACAGCAGTGGTCTACTGTACCGTACTGCTATATATTATATACTGGTGGTCAGCAAACTGTGCAAAACTGAAATGCACCACAGGTATGGATGGATAGTATACTTGACGACACAGAGGTAGGTACAGCAGTGGCCTACTGTACCGTAATGCTATATATTATATACTGGTGGTCAGCAAACTGTGCAAAAATGAAATGCACCACAGGTATGGATGGATAGTATACTTGACTACACAGAGGTAGGTACAGCAGTGGCCTACTGTACCGTACTGCTATATATTATATATTGGTGGTCAGCAAACTGTGCAAAACTGAAATGCACCACAGGTATGGATGGATAGTATACTTGACGACACAGAGGTAGGTACAGCAGTGGCCTACTGTACCGTAATGCTATATATTATATACTGGTGGTCAGCAAACTGTGCAAAAATGAAATGCACCACAGGTATGGATGGATAGTATACTTGACGACACAGAGGTAGGTACAGCAGTGGCCTACTGTACCGTAATGCTATATATTATATACTGGTGGTCAGCAAACTGTGCAAAAATGAAATGCACCACAGGTATGGATGGATAGTATACTTGACGACACAGAGGTAGGTACAGCAGTGGCCTACTGTACCGTACTGCTATATATTATATACTGGTGGTCAGCAAACTGTGCAAAACTGAAATGCACCACAGGTATGGATGGATAGTATACTTGACGACACAGAGGTAGGTACAGCAGTGGCCTACTGTACCGTAATGCTATATATTTTATACTGGTGGTAGGCAAACTGTGCAAAAATGAAATCCACCACAGGTATGGATGGATAGTATACTTGACGACACAGAGGTAGGTACAGCAGTGGCCTACTGTACCATACTGCTATATATTATATACTGGTGGTCAGCAAACTGTGCAAAACTGAAATGCACCACAGGTATGGATGGATAGTATACTTGATGACACAGAGGTAGGTACAGCAGTGGTCTACTGTACCGTACTGCTATATATTATATACTGGTGGTCAGCAAACTGTGCAAAAATGAAATGCACCACAGGTATGGATGGATAGTATACTTGACGACACAGAGGTAGGTACAGCAGTGGCCTACTGTACCGTAATGCTATATATTATATACTGGTGGTCAGCAAACTGTGCAAAAATGAAATGCACCAAAGGTATGGATGGATAGTATACTTGACGACACAGAGGTAGGTTCAGCAGTGGCCTACTGTACCGTACTGCTATATATTATATATTGGTGGTCAGCAAACTGTGCAAAACTGAAATGCACCACACAGGTATGGATGGATAGTATACTTGACGACACAGAGGTAGGTACAGCAGTGGCCTACTGTACCGTAATGCTATATATTATATACTGGTGGTCAGCAAACTGTGCAAAAATGAAATGCACCACAGGTATGGATGGATAGTATACTTGACGACACAGAGGTAGGTACAGCAGTGGCCTACTGTACCGTACTGCTATATATTATATACTGGTGGTCAGCAAACTGTGCAAAACTGAAATGCACCACAGGTATGGATGGATAGTATACTTGACGACACAGAGGTAGGTACAGCAGTGGCCTACTGTACCGTAATGCTATATATTATATACTGGTGGTAGGCAAACTGTGCAAAAATGAAATGCACCACAGGTATGGATGGATAGTATACTTGACGACACAGAGGTAGGTACAGCAGTGGCCTACTGTACCATACTGCTATATATTATATACTGGTGGTCAGCAAACTGTGCAAAACTGAAATGCACCACAGGTATGGATGGATAGTATACTTGATGACACAGAGGTAGGTACAGCAGTGGTCTACTGTACCGTACTGCTATATATTATATACTGGTGGTCAGCAAACTGTGCAAAAATGAAATGCACCACAGGTATGGATGGATAGTATACTTGACGACACAGAGGTGGGTACAGCAGTGGCCTACTGTACCGTAATGCTATATATTATATACTGGTGGTCAGCAAACTGTGCAAAAATGAAATGCACCAAAGGTATGGATGGATAGTATACTTGACGACACAGAGGTAGGTTCAGCAGTGGCCTACTGTACCGTACTGCTATATATTATATATTGGTGGTCAGCAAACTGTGCAAAACTGAAATGCACCACAGGTATGGATGGATAGTATACTTGACGACACAAAGGTAGGTACAGCAGTGGCCTACTGTACCGTAATGCTATATATTATATACTGGTGGTCAGCAAACTGTGCAAAAATGAAATGCACCACAGGTATGGATGGATAGTATACTTGACGACACAGAGGTAGGTACAGCAGTGGCCTACTGTACCGTAATGCTATATATTATATACTGGTGGTCAGCAAACTGTGCAAAACTGAAATGCACCACAGGTATGGATGGATAGTATACTTGACGACACAGAGGTAGGTACAGCAGTGGCCTTCTGTACCGTACTCCTATATATTATATACTGGTGGTCAGCAAAATTATGCACTGTACTCCTACTATATACTGTCTACAATGCAGCACAGATATGGAGTGTTTTTCAGGCAGACAACGTATACTGGTGGTCACTGGTCAGCAAAACTCTGCACTGTACTCCTCCTATATAATATTATACTGGTGGTCCCCAGTCCCCACAATAAAGCAGCACACTGAGCACAGATTTGGAGTGTTTTTCAGGCAGACAACGTATACTGGTGGTCACTGTCAGCAAAACTCTGCACTGTACTCCTGCTATATAATACAGCTGCTCCCCAGTCCCACAATTAAGCAGTGTGAGCACAGATATATGCAGCACACTGAGCACAGATAAGGAGCGTTTTTTTCAGGCAGAGAACGGATACAACTGGTGGTCACTGATCAGCAAAACTCTGCACTGTACTCCCCCTATATTATACAGCTGCTCCCCAGTCCTCCCCACAATTAAGCAATAAAGCACAATCAAGTTCAACAATAAACAGACGTCAGCCACGTCCTCTCCCTAACATTTCCAATGCATGAGTGAAAATGGCGGCGACGCACGGCTGCTGGGAATCTCGCGAGAATCCGACAGCGGGATGATGACGTTCGGGCGCGCTCGGGTTAACCGAGCCATACGGGAGAATCCGAGTATGCCTCGGACCCGTGTAAAATGGGTGAAGTTCGGGGGGGTTCGGTTTCCGAGGAACCGAACCCGCTCATCACTAATACAAAGTGCTACAATGCAGTGGCTGCGGCTTTTTTACATGCCAAGTGCCTTTTTGCTTTTTATACAGACTCAGTCACACACAGATATACAAGTGTCATAATATATAAAATTAATCAGCAGTCTCCTGGCGTGTCCTAGTTGCATTGCATTGCAATTATGGTGCATTTTCAGCAATAAAAGGTGCCCAACACTAGCAGAGTTGCCCGGAACAGGGCGGCTTACTCGCTCCAGGCATCTCGTGCTGCGTGGCATATTGAAGCTAGAAGTGTGAAGACACATCTGTATATAAGTTTTATTGATCATATTTGGATACAGTATTTTATCCTAAATTACCCATTATATAGCATTCCATACCTGGATTTAGCTTGGTAAATAATTTATTGTCACTGGAGTCATAAGAAACTGGCAGACATTGGCACTACAAATTAATATCCAATACACATAACAAATCATCAAAGGGTGATACGAAATACATACAATGACGGTGATTCTGAATTGCCATCTGCAAACACAGTAGACACTATGGGGCAGATTTATCACCATCCACATCCATGGATGCGGATGGCATGTGATAAAATCGACTGAATCCGCACTGCGATAATTGATTACATCACTTGGATGTATCAAAAATCGCATGCAGGGACAAAAGTTGCGAGCAAGCTCTGTCCCTGCGATGACAATCCACAACAGTATCGGGATATTTTTCAGAAAAAATACCCCAAAGTTCTGCTGCGTATGCGCCGCCGTCGCTGCAGCCGGGTCGACCCCCCTGGCGCAACTACCCCGCCATTGTAAATATACTTACCAGTCCAGGGAGCCCGTAATCACTGCTCCTGCAGGGCTCTGCCAGGGCATCGGATCCTGTGCGCTGCTAAGACCTTCCGGTGCTGTAAAATAAATGAGCTGTCATTTTGCGGCATCACTTTACTGCACCATGGATCACAGAAGCGCACAGGAGGTTCCGATGACCGGCACCCCAGACTGGAGCACTGATCACCGGCTCCCTGGACTGGTAAGTATGTTTTGGGGGTTTTTTTACTTTTTTTTTTTTTACCACTGATCAGCTTGTGTGTCCATCGGAAATCTACAGACTCTTCACCCACCTGTGCATCAGGTCCGGCGTGCACTATATTTCACTTTTATTCTATTCAGTGTCACATATTTTTGAAAGTTGAAGACACACTGGAACCAAACTTCTTCCTAATATGTTCTGCAACTCAAGTCACATTGAAGAGATGCCCCATATTCCATATTTCCCCATGGGCGTTTAAACAAGGATTGCCAACAGTCCTGTTTTCCCAGAATATTAATCTTCTCCTCTATGCAATCTGTACAATCTCCTGGCTCCTATCTTTATTTCTCTTTCCGTAAAAAGAATAGATATGAGAAGCTTAATATGCCTGCTATTTCTTCTCCTATTCCATATGCTGACTATAATTCTCTATATCTATTTTATTAAGCACAGTGTGTATGTACAGTATAGGCAAATGCAGAGGTATTAGTTCAAATTTATAGAAGGTGGATATGTACATATTTAATAGAGTCAGACTAAAATAGTAGAGTATTCCTACTCAGTCATGAAATAAAACATCAACCCACTGTATAAAATACAGCACAAAACAATCCCTCTTCTCGCCTATCAATTCTTATGGTGTTCTATTCCAGTGACAACAGCGTCTGTTGTGTGACAAAGACAAAACAAGGGTTACATTAAGTTAGCACGTATGGGCTATCATTTAACCAGCTCTACACAGGCACAAGTGACGGACTCTTTTTCATGTTACAAATGAGGCCTTGTAAGTCAGCTAATGATTAATGATGCCCAAGGCCTGTAGTTTTGGCTCTAGGGGTTACATTCTGTTGTGAAGTTATGAGTGCTCTGTGTGCAACTTGCTGTCTTAGCTGTATTGTTATTCAGACCATTTCCTACAAACCACCGAACGCCGGAGAACCCAGGAGTTATTTTATTTTATTTAATAGACGTCTGTAAATTGTTGCTTCACCAGCTGCCATGTTTATTCCGCAGATATTAACAACAATGTGAAATAGCATCTGTTATTATTTCTCGTTTCAAATAGGGTGAATACGAGACACATCAGCCTTTAATAAAATACATGTTGTTAAATCAATTCCTTTTTTTTTTTTCAGAAAAATTGTCAACAGTAAACGGCTATTATCCTTAATGGACTAATGAATGGAACATACAGTACCAATGGCTGAGTATGTTTATGTAAGGCACTGAAGGAAAGGAGAAAGTCTTATGGGGTTTATTTAATAAGCAATGGCTTATCAGAGCTGCTGATGGTCAGCGGTTCTACCCATGGGATTTAAAACCTGATTTGGCGACTTCCGGTTCCGGGTTCATGCTGTAAGCAGCATGTCCGTGCAGCTCCCGGGACTCACCCACTTTAACCAGCTTTTAACGGCTCCCCGGAGCCTCCACCGACCAGGGACGAACTCCCCCTTCTCCCCCAGTGTATGGAGAAGTTTCTCGCTCCGTCCACCTCCGCCCGCACGCAGTTGTTTAGGCAGGAGAAGCGCCGAGCAGAAACAAAGATGGCGCCGGACAAAGATGGCACACAAGAAAGCCGCTTCTGAACCAGATAAGTCTGCTACACAGAGACACCCTGATTCTCCCATTACACACTCTGATTTGGTCCAAGCTATAACGGCCACGATGGGGCCTCTTTTGACACAGGCAGTTACTGACATTTCTACACAGCTTAAAAACCTCACTCACACAGTGGCTACAACTGAAGCACAAGTGGGGAAAATATCTCATGACATGGCAGATGTGCAGCACGATATTATCTGCTTGCAAAAGGAAAATTATCATCTTTTAAATAAGCTTGATAATATTGAAAATAGATCCAGGAGAAACAATTTGAGAATAATTGGTATTCCTGAATCAGTGAAAGATATAGCCTTGGAACGCTTTGTCAGTAACACGTTACCGCAGCTGCTAAATGTCTTCGATGCTTGTAAAGGCATTGTCATAGAAAGGGTACATAGGATCGGCCCCAATCTTCGCCCTGCCGACACCCGTCCCAGAGTGGTCATTTTCCGCTGCTTAAATTACCTTCACAAGCAAGCCCTTTGGACTGCTTCTAGACAAGTGCGCCCCCTGATATGGGAAAAAAAAAAGTTACTTATTTTTCAAGACTTTTCTCCTGAACTTACACGAGCCAGGAAAGCCTTCTCCCCTATTTGTGCTCAGTTGGTACAGATGAAACGGAAATTCGCCCTCCAATATCCAGCAAAACTACGCATGTTTATTGGAGATTCATTTTATGACTTCTCCACCCCTGGCGATGCCGATGCATTCCTTAAAGATGAAGCTCAAGGACACCATGAGGACATTTCTGATGCCACATAGTAATCTGGATAGTTATTATGGTCTGCTATTTACCTCCCGAGCTCAGACTCCGGATGACAGTTCTTTTGATTTTCATTACTGCTAGCTGTTAAAGTTGTTTCATACATATTAGTAGTGCTTTCAGGTCTTTCTTAGCTAAAGTACTAAATTCAACTTGGGTATAAGCATTTCCTTGTTCCATTAGCTATCATGGCATTATTATATAAGTCAATATCTATCTTATAGGTTGGTGTGCTGTCTTTTGATGTTCCTAGCGACATCCAGTTTTCAGATACAGCATATACTCATATTTTCCTTTCAATACCCCCCCCACCCTTCCACCCTCCCCCCCCCCTCCACTTCTCCTTTTTAATTTTTTTTTTTTATGACTATAAATGGTTTGTTCCCTCCTCCTCGTTATATCCTGGTGGGTTTGTCCCGGGCAGCTATGCTCCCCCCGATGCTATGCTTTACTTTGTACTGATGATGAATCGGAAGTTGGTATGCTGGCCATGCCATAAATCACCTAGGTTACCCCCTAGTGAAGTCCTACGCAGGACATTATTGCAATGTGTTTTGTTTATCACAATTATGCTAGCTCTCCTCTTTCGAATCTATCTTTTCTCCTTCTATCTATTCACCTCTCCCTACTCAAAATATGGCTTACATAGTTCCCTCTCTCTGTCTCCTCTTTACATTGTAACTTTTACATATGACACCCTCCCACCTTAAGGTGGGCTCTCTGAACGTGGGCGACATAAATTCCCCAGCCAAGCGTCGTAGGATCTTGCAATACCTAACGAAACAGCACTTAGATTTAGCGTACCTACAAGAAACTCACCTAACGGATCTTGAGTCTAAAAAACTAGGAACCATGGGCTGGATTGTTATAGCGGTAGCTCCTTTTTCCTCCAAAGCTCGTGGAGTTATAATTTTGGCCAGATCATCTCTACCTCTAAAGGTGACCAGGGTTACACCTGACCCTAATGACAGATTTATCATAGCACATGTTAGCTTACAAGACATTTCCTATGTACTGTGTAATATATATGCACCCAACAACTACAAAAAATCCTTTTTCTCCACACTGATAGCTAAATTATCTCCTATCCTACAAGAAAGATTAATTATTGGTGGCGATCTTAATTTAATTTCCTCCTCGCTCCTTGATCACTCTAACCCTTCCTCTAAACCCATTTCTTTACCAAAATTTGGTATACCCCACTTTGCCTCCTCCCTCCAAACCACTGATGTCTGGAGGGCTTTCAATCCCATTGACAGAGAATATACATGCCTCTCTGCAGCTCATGGCACCCTGTCCCGAATAGATTACTTTTTAATTTCCCATATCTTGATTCCCGATATCATTTCTACTAATATAGAAGCCATCTCTATTTCAGATCATGCCCTCATTTGGTTTGATCTTCAACTTTCACATGATTCTTCTGTCACAAAAATCTGGAGATTCCCCACTCATCTATCACGTTCACAATTATTTTGTGAAGCAATATCGGCGAAATGGGATGACTTTTCCTCTAACAATATATCTCACCTCACGTCTAATCCCCCCATATTCTGGCAAACAGCCAAATCAGTTTTACGGGGCATGATCATCTCATATTCCTCTAAATCTAAAAAACATCTAGCCCCATCCTACTTACAGTTACAGTCAGAATTGACGTCCTCATTTCAACAGTTCAAGACTTCACCTACACCTGTTAACAAAGATTTGTACACAAAAGCAAAAATCAAATTTGACGGTCATCTCCAATCTTTAGGTGATAAACATCTCTTTAATATAAACTATAGATATCACAAATTTGGCAACAAGACTGGCAAGCTCTTGACCAACTTACTCCATGGTTCTCGCTCTCCTTTGCTCATACACCCTCTAAAAACCCATGACGGCAAACTAACAACCTCTAACCAACAAGTTATGGAGGTGATGAGATCATTCTATGAATCGCTATACTCTGCTCCTACTTCCTCTTCCCACACAGATATCCCATCCCAGACCACACCTCCTCCCTCGTCTATATGGGAATACCCTTCACTCCCTACCATTCCGCAAGCCCTCTCTGACACTCTATTGGCTCCCATCACGGCTAAGGAGATCCTTTCAGTTATCCAGCACCTCCAACGAGACAAAGCCCCGGGCCCTGATGGGTTCTCAGGCGAATTCTATAAACTACTAGCCCCCAAAATTATAGACACTTTAGTTTTACTATATAATCACCTCCTTACAAACCTTAATCCTCCACTTTACTTCACCTCAGCAATAATAAAAACTCTACCCAAACCAAACCGCGACTTGTCTCTCCCTAGTTCTTATAGACCCATATCTTTACTCAATCTTGATTACAAAATCTTGACAAAAATTCTATCCTATCGTCTCCAACCGATTTTACCTCACATAATCCACCAAGATCAGACTGGCTTTATTTCCGGTCGCCACTCTGTGATTAATTTAAGGAAGGTCTTCTCGGCCATCCAGTATATGAATACTTCTCCTCCCACCAAACCAGCTATCATTCTATCACTGGACGCCGAGAAGGCCTTCGATTTAGTACTATGGCCCCACCTATACCACACGTTACATAAATTTGGTTTCCCTAAGACATTTATTGATATAATTATAGCCTTTTACTCCAATTCTACCTCCCAAATTTCCTGTAATGGTTTTCTTTCTTCCCCCTTCCCTATAGCTAGAGGCACTAGACAAGAGTGTCCACTATCACCTTTATTATTTGCCATAGCCATTGAACCTCTCGCAATAGCCATTCGTAACTCGACCAATATATCTGGAATCGTTATTGGGTCAATGGAATTAAAGATTTCTCTGTTCGCAGATGACATGATTCTATTTCTTTCTGACCCTTCTTCCTCAGTCCCTCAGGTCATGTCCCTTATCTCAGCTTTTGGCCAAATTGCAGGCCTCAAAATAAACATATCCAAATCTGAAATCTTACCCATTAATGGCCCTCCCCCTATTACTCAAAACATCCCATCCCTTTCTTCTTTTCATCTAGCTAAGGAAGGCATAAAATACTTAGGGATCAAAATCCCACCGTCCACCGCTAACATCTATAAACTTAATTACACCCCCTTATTAACAAAAATAGCCACCCTATATGATAACTGGAAGGATCTCCCACTGTCACTCTTGGGTCGCCTTGCTGCTGTAAAGAGTATTATATTCCCCAAAAATTTTTACCTCATTCAAATGTTGCCACTCTCTTTGAAACCCTCCGACTTTGCCACCTTTGATAAGTTAACCTCTAGATTTCTGTGGAAACATAAAAAATCCAGAATTTCTCTGAACAAATTGCAAAATCCCATTAAACATGGAGGTCTCAAAGCCCCCAACCTCCACATGTACACACACTCTGTCATGTTCCGATACATCTCAGACTGGATTTTAGAGTCCTCCACATACACTGATGTAAATCTTGACACGGCCATGTTCGCACCGTACTCCCCATGTGCATTACTCCACTCCAGAAAACAGGAAATCCCGACACATATCTACAACAATATCATCTTCACAGATACGTACAAAGCCTGGATCTCCATAAACAAAATCTTTCACAGAGACCACTCTTCGTCCATATACTTTCCGCTGTGGGGCAATCCAGGGTTCCCACCATCCTTAACCAATCGCCTTTGCCTTGAATGGAAGGCTAAGGGACTATCGACAACTGCAAAAGTATTTGAAACAGGGGGAATACCACTTTCTTTCTCTGCCCTCCAACTGACTTATCAACTTCCTAACAACCAGTCTTTTATGTTTCTACAAGTCCGCCATTTCGCAATATCTCTACACACACACACTTTCTATCTCGACAAACAGGATTTCATACTACTATTACTCCAATCTCTAGTACACAAACCTTACACGACTAATCTTCTTTATCCCAAACTAATGCTCGCTTGGCTCCCTGCCTCCCCATCATAGCCGTTTGCTATTTGGCGATCACTTCCTTTTATTTTAATACTTCTCTAGCTCTTTTTAAGGAATGGTCGGCAATACTTAGGTATGCCGGCTATTAATAGCGGTAGTTGAATAGTTCTTATCTCTTGTATTTTCTACCCTTCTTTACATAATATTATTAAACGGGTTCTAGTTTAAGATAACATGATATTACTTTATCATCTTGCTACGGCTTCTGTATAATATATATTGTTCTGTTCCTTCATTATATACTGCTATCAGTGTACAATTCTAAACCAAGGAAGACAAGACAAGACTAGCCTACATATTCATTATTTGTGTAATTCATGCTCCATGTTTTTTGTACACGAGTGTTGTAATATGGATGTATACCATTAATAAAAATTGTTATATAAAAAAAAAAACCTGATTTGGCATTCAGTATTATTTCCATTTGAAATCTTTACAGGAGAACAGCAGACAATGGGCCTGATTCAGCATGGATCGCAAAAGCAAAATCTTTCTCTAAAGTTAGGGTGACCATAATATCCCTTTAATCTGGAACACCTATGATTGGCACAGGTTCTGTGACTGGCTAAACTCTCGCCTGAATTTCACCGGGTTTTAGCCAGCCACAGAACCTGTGTAAATCATATGTATCTATCTCTCTCCTTCACAGTACGACTGGCTGGGTGGAGTTGTTACCCTGGGCAGAATTTGCCCATAATAATCAGTACTAAACCTCCACTGGCGAGACTCCATTCTACATCAATTATGGATTCCATCCACATGTACCTGAATTACCGCATTTTCCTTCAAAGGATGTTCCTGCTGTAACCTCCATGCTACAGCACTTTAGTCACATCTGGTATAAGGTTCATGCTAACCTCAAGAGAATCTCCATCAGATATAAACTCTTTGCGTACAAAAAGCGGCGGGCAGCTCCTCAACACAAGGTTGGCGACAGGGTATGGCTCTCCACCTGCAACTTTCGATTAAAGGTGCCCACTATGAAATTTGCTCCGAGATTCCTTACCCTGTTCTGCAAATCCTGAATCCTGTTGTCTGTAAATTGGGTTTGCCCTCTCACTTTCGAATACCGAACTCTTTCCATGTTTCTCTTCTCCGTCCTTTCATTCTAAATCGTTTCCATTCGGATACTCCTAGCAGTGGCAAACGCAGGATTTGCATGGGGGGGTTTCCAGAACTGGGTGGAGCCAATCACGGGGGTGGGGACTGAGGTGACCCAGTATATGCTGCGTCCGTAAAACTAGTGTGTCTGTGTGTGTGTGTGTGTGTGTGTGTGTATGTATATATATATATATATATATATATATATATACATATCTACACATATATAGGGTTCACTATGGTATGCCGGCGGACAGGCTCCCGGCGACCAGCATACCGGCGCCGGGAGCCCGACCGCCGGCTTACCGACAGTGTGGCGAGCGCAAATGAGCCCCTTGTGGCCTCGCTGCGCTCACCACGCTACGGGCACAGTGGCACGCTATGCACGCCACGCTATTTTATTCTCCCTCCAGGGGGGTCGTGGACCCCCACGAGGGAGAACAATTATCGGTATGCCGGCTGTCGGGATCCCGGCGCCGGTATACTGTGCGCCCGGATCCCATCAGTCGGCATACTGAAGACCACCCCATATATATACCGTGTATGTGTATATATATATATATATATATACACACACACACACATACATATACACATATACATAGCATATTAAACATGCATATATATATATATATACACATACAGTACACGTATATATACACATGTATATATATATATCATGTGTGTGTGTGTGTGTGTGTGTGTGTGTGTGTGTGTGTGTGTGTGTGTGTTATATGTATGTATGTATATACATGTGTATATATGTATGCACATGGATATATATGTACTATAATTAAAATAAAGTAAACTTTTATTGCACTTACAAGTGCCACCAGGAAGACAGCAGGCTGCAGAGGACGCTAGACAGCCATTAATAATACTCATGCAGCTAAATAAAAAAAATAAAAAATATTTTTTTTAATTTTTTTTAGTGGAGGGGGGTTTCTGGGTGCTCGGAACCCCCCCCCCCCCCCCCCCTGGGTGCGCCACTGCCTAGACCAACCCCGATGGAGACCGAAGCTGGAACAGAATTTGAGGTCAACACTATTCTCGATTCTTGTTTTTATCGCAAGAATCTGCAGTATCTGGTGGAATGGAAAGGTTATGGACCTGAGGAGAGAAGTTGGGTGAAGGCTACCAATGTCTCTGCTCCTCGACTAGTTCAGATCTTTCATTCCAAGCATCCAACGAAGCCAGGGAAGTGTCCAGGGGCCACTCCAGCCAGGGTGCGGCGGCCACCGCGCTTACCCCTTCGCTGTGCGCTGGGTCTCCGGAGCGGTTCTCCCCCAGTGTGCTCCGGGTCACAGCGTGCAGTTGGTACTGCCTCCGGCGGTCCCCTGTCCTTGGGTGCCGCCTTTGCGCCCATCGTCCGCATGAGCGCAGTGGGCCAATGGCGAGATCACAGCTCCCCCCGCCAATGAGAGCAGAGCGGGAAGTTCAAAAGGAGACGCCGGGCAAAGCTCCGGCACCTGAGTATCGTCGCTGCACAAGCTACCCCCAGGCTCACGCTGCAGTTCGTGGAGGAGTGTTTCCCAGATCTCAGTGAAACTGTGTTTCCAGCATTACAGTGTGTTCCCAGCTCTCTGAGTTCCAGTGCTACCAGCATTACAGGTTGTTTCCCAGCCCTCTAAGTTCCAGTGCTTCCAGCATTACAGTGTGTTCCCAGCTCTCTGAGTTCCAGTGCTTCCAGCATTACAGTGTGTTTCCCAGCCCTCTAAGTTCCAGTGCTTCCAGCATTACAGTGTGTTTCCCAGCTCTCACTCATTTCTTCATTCAGTGTTCTTAGGCATCATTCACCAGTCATCACTCATTTCTTCATTCAGTGTTCTTCAGCATCGTTCACAAGTCATCACTAATTTCTTCATTCAGTATTCTTCAGCATCATTCACAAGTCATCACTCATTTCTTCATTCAGTGTTCTTCAGCATCGTTTACCAGTCACCAATCTCTACATACACAAACTGCCTGTACATAGGCAAGATGTCGTCATCGCCATCATCATCCGATTCCTCATCCCCATCAGTGTGTACATCATCTTATTCACACAATATTAATTTGTACCTGCTGGAATCCACTATTACAGGTGCCTCTGTAATTTTTGGACATAATTGCCGGTAAGGTCTTCCTCGTGGAATTTGCAATTCATTTTGCGGTTCACTTACACCTACAGTGTCACACAATACGTGTAGTTAACTTTCACCTACAGTGTCACACAATACATGTATGAGACAGAAATAATAATATTACACTGCGGTTCACTTCCACCTACATTGTCACACAATACGTGTATGAGTCAGAAATAACAATATTACACTGTGGTTCAGTTTCACCTACAGTGTCAAACAATATGTGTATGAGAAAGAAAATTACATTGTGGTCTGACTGGCAGTGTCACCGTACTTATAAAAAATATAAAAAAAATTGTATAGTACACTGGGGTACATCACAAAAAAAATATTTTTGCATTTTATTATTTTAATTTTGCAATGGGGCAGAGCCCCTGAATGGACGGACAGAGCACCCCTGGATGGATGGACAGAGGACCCTTGAATGGACGAACAGAGCACCTCCGGATGGATGGACAGAGCACCCCTGTAGGACACAGCAGCCCCTTTTTGGATGGACATTGCGCCCCTGTAGGATGCAGCAGCCCCTTTATGGACGGACAGAGCACCCCTAGAGGACACAGCGGCCCCTTTATGGATGGACAGAGCACCACTAGAGGACACAGTGGCCCGTTTATGGATGGAAAGAGCATCCTTGGATGGACAGACGGAGCACCCTTGGATGGACAGAGCACCCCTGGAGGACACAGCAGCCCCTTTATAGATGGACAGAGCACCCTAGGATGGACAGAGCACCCCTGGAGGACACAGCAGTCCCTTTACGGATGGACAGAGCATCCTTGGATGGACAGACCACCCCTGGAGGACACAGCAGACCCTTTACGGATGGACAGAGCACCCTTTGATGGACAGAGAACCTTTGGAGGACACAGCAGTCCCTTTACGGATGGACAGAGCACCCTTGGATGGACAGAGCACCCCTGGAGGACACAGCAGTCCCTTTACGGATGGACAGAGCACCCCTGAAGGACACAGTAGCCCCTTTATGGATGGACAGAGCATCCTTGGATGGACAGACGGAGCACCCTTGGATGGACAGAGCACCCCTGGAGGACACAGCAGCCCCTTTATGGATGGACAGAGCACCCCTGGTGGACACAGCAGTCCCTTTACGGATGGACAGAGCACCCTTGGATGGACAGAGCACCCCTGGAGGACACAGCAGTCCCTTTACGGATGGACAGAGCACCCTTGGATGGACAGAGCACCCCTGGAGGACACAGCAGTCCCTTTACGGATGGACAGAGCACCCCTGGAGGACACTGAAGCTCCTTACGGATGGACAGAGCACCCCTGGAGAACACAGCACAGAGAAAGCACAAGCACGTCTTCAGTTACACAACTCCACAGCCGGAGTGCAATGCCTCGATCACCGGGGAACCTGTTATAGAATCTAAAACCTATGAGAATCTGACAGCAGGAGGATGATGCTTTGCTTCGTTTGGGATTCAAGTCAGGTGGGAAAACCCGAGCTGGACTCTTCAGGCGGGTAAGGTTCTCGGAGAAGCGGACCCACTCGTCTCTAATGGAAAGTGTGGTAAAAAAATGTGTTTCAGCTGCATTTTTCCTTTAGTGCATCCCACCCTAAATCTGCCTTCACAGGAATATAATGGTTGTCCATGATTTGGCTGCCTACTCTAGCTGACCGGTTACTTGCATTTAAATAAAAGGTGTTTCAAGTTCAACTGTGAAAAACTATGTTCGATCAGTTGGAATTTAATGTGTTCTTGCTGTCTGGCTGAGAAAATGAATCCTAGTTTATTCAAGCAGAAATACAAATGGTTCTAGCATTTTATCCCACTAGTGTGAGCTCCGGAGACTTTTTGGTCTCTATTTACGTCCGATGCTGCAAGAAGTGCATATTTTTTTCATCACCGCAAAAACCTAGTGTTTTGCTTTACCATTGTACAGTTGTACTGTATTATTGTCATGGCAGCTGCGCATGTATAAGGGCCTAGTGCATGCGTGGAATTAGACATTGTTTCATTGTTTGAATGAAAAAATAAAAATGAAATAAAAATGATTAATTAAAAAAATGAATTATATTAAAAAAATGGCAGATATATTCTGAAAAACAATTACAGTACCTCTCTTTTTTTCACCTAGAAAATAGTTCACCCTCCTCCCTGAATGTGTTCCAGTTCACCCTCTTTCCCTTGGCATGTAAGCTCTCACAGGCAGGGCCCTCTTACCTATTGTTCTAGCCCTAGCACTGTGCCTTATTCAGGTTTGTTAGCAAACAATAAAAGCACACTAATGTTAAAAACCATGTGCACTGCAGGTGAGGCAGATGTAACATGTGCAGAGAGAGTTAAGCTGGGTACACGCAGGACGATCAAGCCAACTATTTTGGCTAGATAGGTCATTGAATGATAATATTGTTCCGTGTGTACAGGCTAGATCGTTCACTAGGCGCGCTCCCGCGGTTAAACGACAAAATCGTTGGTAGACTGTGCAGCAAGGTCAATTTTGGCGAGATCGTTCATGATCGTTCACTGTCTACACAGTGTGTATGAATGATGAATGATTTTGGCTAGATGATTTCATCTAGCTACTAAGAAGATATTTAAATTTGGAGCCAAAAACCATCTAGGGAAGATCTCTGAAAGACTGAAAGATTTGGCTAAATCTTTCCATGTGTACACTCTAAATCGTTGAGTCAGGAGCAGGGGGCTGAAAGTGAAAGATTTTATCTTTCGGACTTTTTCATGTGTACCCAGCTATAGATTTGGGTGGGGTACGTTCAAACTGAAATCTAAATTGTAGTGTAAAATAAGACAGTCAGTATTTACCCTGCACAGAAACAATATAACCCACCCAAATCTAACTCTCTCTGCACATGTTACATCTGTCCCACCTGCAGTGCAACATGGTTTTGGGTATTAGTGTTTTTTTTGGTCTGCTAACAAATTTGAATAACCCCCACTATCACCTATGCTCCTCTCCGTGGTCTCTGCCCCTTCAGTCAATCTGGCATTGTTTCCTCAACCATGTGCTTGGTACAGGATCACTGAGTACTGAATGGACTACCCTACCCCCACCCCTATGACTCACCAGTGTTGAAGCCAGTGGCGTATCTATAATGAGTGCAGGGTGTGTGGTGCACACGGACTCCTGGGTCCAGGGGGGACCACATCACACACTCTGCACCCATATACAGCATTATACTCACCTCTCCGGTGTCGTGCATCAGTGCTGCACAAATCACCAGCAAAACAGAGCTTCAGCCATCTTCCTGGAGATTTGTGCATGTGCAGCAGAGAATTCGCCAGGTGTATGGTAGAGGTTCCATGTTCCCAGAGACCTGTGGAAGCCCGCAACAGTGGAAGGTGTAGTCATAGCATACCTCCCAACTTGTCCTAGCTGAGAATCGGGACTCCATTGCAAGGCAAAGCCGCGCTTGCCCGAAAAGGGTGTGTGGCCTCAGTAAAAGGGGCCGTGACTTTGCTGCAGTGCCTCGTCCACCTGCCATGCCTCCCGTTTTCATCACAATGGGGGCATGGGCAGATGTCTCCAGTGAATATATATATGTATGGTACGGTTCCACTGAGCTGTAGCTCGAGCACAGACGTGGTAGTATTGTGGGGGAGTGATATTAAAATTATATGTATATTTCCCTCAGACCCCTCGGGGTCGCAAGAATGTTATTTTGCCCGGTTACTACTCCCTGTTGTCGACGAATACTATGTCTTATATCGACCATAATGTTTCCTGGTTAGATCCACAACATTGGCATGCAGTACATGTTCATACACATTCAGAACACATTAATGTCACTAGGGACCCTGCTGTTCCTGACAAAATACATATATGTATGATGTATATATAGAATATGTGTGTATATGTGTATTTAAATATGTATATTCATATTATGATTTCTAATGAATGCCGAAGTAAAGTTATTCCTTTTCATGTGCTGGTCGCTCTGTTGATAAAGCTCTAGGTCAGCCGTGACGAGATGTTCTCGAATCCTCACGAGGAGTCCGAGTGTTTATTCTTTTCCCGCCGTGGATAGAATAAAGTGAAAGTCAACCCCTGGTCTGCACGGGGCCCTGTCACAAAGGAACGGATACAGGAAGCTAAGTGATATTTTAATATATGCATTGATGATATTTGTATTACATACGCATGGGGGAGTGCTTGTATTCAGAAATGGTCGGTAACCTTGTCATTCGATATGATTACCCTGGGGAGATATGGGATACTCCTTAAGTTGGGTCTTATCTAGAACATTGCAGCATGCTGCCGTGCGACTACAAGAGGTATGGGACTCTTGGGTTCGCGGGCCAATTCCATGGCCGTCTCGACTAGGAGGGCGTTGTGGATTCACCAAGGGAACGCTGAGGCTGACTCCGAGAAATACTGGAGTATCTTCCTTATGAAGGTGTAACCTGGTTTTGGGGATGGCTTTGTTAAGTTGATCTCGGCAGATACCACTGGTAAGTCTACCTTCTTGAGCTATGTTCCCTCACAACGGTTGGTGACACATTTTTTGTAGGATGCAGTCATTTTGACCGGTTGGATACTGTTTTTTCCCCTTCTTTGCAGGTAGAGGAAGGTGAAAAGGTAAGAGGTCTGCAGCCTTTTCAAGTTTGCAGAAGCAGATATCGTCCTCTGTTTCTACCACATCCACCGCATGTCGCTGGGTCTATCTTGCTGGAGCCCACACCGGTGGGAACTTGTCTAATACTCTTCAGTCAGTCCTGGAATGGACTTGGACCAGTGAGTTAAGAATAGTGTCCAAAGGGGGACATACTGGAGTTTCCAGATGATTCCCCTCACTGATTTTTCAAATAGATCTTACCGATTCTCCTCTGGACGGGGAGGTAGTATGCGACGCCATACAAGAGTTGGGTCAGGATCAGGACATTGTCCTGCTGTCCCTGCCACAAAAAAAAAGAGGTTATTCAAGTTTTTTCGTGCTTCTGAGCCCGGACAGCTCGGTCAGAACAATCCCCAAAAGAGGGTTTAAAAATGCGGTTTCGTCTGCATTAAGCTTACCTGGGTTTGCTATTCAGGATTGTCATTGCCATTTCACCGGAGTGATGGCAGTATGATGGTTTTCCTTCAATAGTAAGAGCCATTATTATTCTGTCCTGGGACGCTCTCCTGACTAAGGCGAGGTCAAGAAACAAGTGGTACAAATCGTTGTTTCTCTCTGACAGTTCTTCAAAACAGAGAATCGCTGTTGATCCCAACGACGCAGATGTCGGGGTTGGGAATAAGATTAGATATTGTACTGTTGAGAGTTTGTTTTTTCCTGTGGAAAGAGAGCTGAGGATCCAGAGTCGGATCAGATTTGCAACAGTGTAAACCCATCAATACGTTCCGTTGATGGAGAAGATGGTTGCAGCCTACGAGGCCATTCAGTGAACAGGTCAACTGCCAGAGTGTTTTTTGCGGGACCAGTTGGACATGTGGTCCGGGTCTCACCTGCACATGCACCGGAAAATAATCCTATTTTCCAGGACCAGGATATCTCTCCTGTGGTGGCTTCACAGTTCTCACCTCCTAGAGGGACGAAGGTTCGGGATCCAGGATTAGATCCTGGTGTCCATGGATACGATACAAGTCTCCGAGGCTGGGGAGCAGTCTTTCCAGGGGAAGAATTTCCAGGGGAAAAGGTCAAGCCGGGAAGCTTGTCTGCAATAAGCATTCTTGAATTAAGAGCTATTTACAACTGAACATCTTTTTCTCGATCTGCCCGTCTTAATTCTGTCGGACGACTTAACAGCAGTGGCGTAAGTAAGCCGCTAGGGCAGAACGAGGAGCAAAGCGGCAATGGCAGAAGCCGAAAAAAGTTTTCCGCTGGGTGGAAAGGCATGTAAACGCTCTATTAGCGGTCTTCGTTCCGGGTGTAGACAGCGGAGAATTAGACTTCCTCAGCAGACACGATTTCCATCCAGGAGAGTGTGGTCTTCATCAAGAAGTTTTCACAGAAGTGACAAGTCTTTGGGGAATTCCTCAATTAGACATGATGACGTCTCGCCTCAACAAGAAACTTCAGGGATATTGTTCCAGGTCAAGGGACACTCAAGCAATAGCAGTGGACACCCTCGTGACACCGTGGGTGTTTCAGTCGGTCTAGGTGTTCCCTCCACTTTCACTCTTTCCGAAGGTGATAAACATAAGAAGAACAAAGGTTAAGGCGATCCTCATTGTTCGGGTCTAGCCAAGGAGGGCTTGGTATCCAGATCTTCAAGCCTTACTCATAGAAGATCCCTGGCCTCTTCCTCTACGAGAGGACCTGTTACAGCAAGGACCGAGCGTGTATCAAGACTTACCGCCGCTGCGTTTGACGGCATGGCGGTTGAACGCCGTATCCTAGCCCGAAAGGGTATTTCCGGTGAAGTCATTCCCACATTGCTTCAGGCTGGGAAAGGAGTAACGACGAAGCTTTACCACCGTATTTGGAGGAAGTATGTGTCTTGGTGTGAATCCAAGATGGCTCCTACGGAAGAATTTCAGCTTGGTCGTTTTCTCCATTTTTTGCAAGCAGGTGTGGATGCAGGCCTAACGTTAGTCTCCATTAAAGTGCAGATTTCGGCCTTATCAATTTTCTTTCAAAAAGAATTGGCCGCCCTTCCAGAAGTTCAGACTTTTGTGAAAGGAGTGCTGCACATCCAACCTCCATTTGTGCCCCTAGTGGCACCATGGGAACTTAACGTGGTGTTGCTGTTTCTTATGTCTAAAAGGTTGGAACCTTTACGAAAGGTTGAGTTAAAATTTCTCACTTGGAAAGTGGTCATGCTATTGGTCTTGGCATCCGCAAGGCGGGTGTCGGAATTAGCGGCTTTGTCTCACAAGAGCCCCCATTTGATCTTCCATGTGGATAGAGCGGAATTGAGAACTCGGCAACAATTTCTGCCAAAAGTGGTTTCTGCATTTCACATGAACCAACCTATTGGGGTGCCTGGGGCTACTGAAGCCTTGGCTGATTCGAAGTCTCTCGATGTAGTCAGAGCTTTGAATATTTATGTCGCCAGAGCGGCTCAGATTGGGGAAACAGAGGCTCTGTTTATCCTGTATGCTCCCAACAAAATTGGGGCTCCTGCTTCTAAGCAGACTGTTGCACGCGGGATCTGTGATACGATTCCGCATGCTCATTCTACGGCTGGATTGCCGTTACCGAAGTCGGTGAAGGCCCATTGTACCAGGAAGGTGGGCTCTTCTTGGGCGGATGCCCGAGGAGTCTCGACGGTTCAACTTTGCCGAGCAACTACTTGGTCGGGTTCAAACATTTTTGCTAAGTTCTACAAGTTTGATACCCTGGCTGATGAGGACCTCATGTTTGCTCAATCGGTGCTGCAGAGTCGTCCGCACTCTCCTGCCCGGTCTGGAACTTTGGTATAAACCCCATGGTCCTTTTGGAGTCCCCAGCATCCTCTAGGACGTATGAGAAAATAGGATTTTAATACCTACCAGTAAATCCTTTTCTCTTAGACCGTAGGGGATGCCCGTCCCAGTGCGTACTGTATCCGCAGCTATTGGTTGTGGTTATACTCATGTGGTGTTTCTTTTCAGTCAAATCTGTTGCTGACGTTATTCATGCCATGGCATGAGGTATGCTATTATTGGTCGTGTTTACACACAGGTTGTGTTACATTTTTGGTCAGCATATTGCTGTATATTTTTCATGCC
Organism: Pseudophryne corroboree; assembly: GCF_028390025.1. Taxonomy (NCBI): domain Eukaryota; kingdom Metazoa; phylum Chordata; class Amphibia; order Anura; family Myobatrachidae; genus Pseudophryne; species Pseudophryne corroboree. The sequence continues at coordinate 283,630,371 of NC_086454.1, read as the reverse complement.
GTCGGCTGGTGTTCTATTGAATGTCACGTTCTGCGGCATGTTCGAGGTGTGAGCTGGTATGACACTCACCGTGTTTAAACAATAAATTATTTCCTTGAAATGTCCATCTCCCTGGGCACAGTTTTCTAACTGGAGTCTGGAGGAGGGGCGTAGAGGGGGGAGCCAGTTCACTCCCATTCAAAGTCTTATAGTGTGCCCATGTCTCCTACGGATCCCGTCTTTACCCCATGGTCCTTTTGGAGTCCCCAGCATCCTCTACGGACTAAGAGAAAAGGATTTACCGGTAGGTATTAAAATCCTATTTTATTAGCTGTTATTTATTGAATTTATGCTCCATTATTTACCAATACTTTTGATTTGGCCACATGTACAGCGCTGCAGACACTTTGTGGCATCTTATAAATTAAAGTTAGTGACAATGATAGCTGATACATTACACAACACATGATTACCATGGGTTGGATATAGGTGACCGGTAGTTGTGATACCGCCGATCACCATACCGACTCTGGGATCCCAGTGATTAGATTGTCAGCGGAGAAGGGGGGGCGAGCGTAACAAAGCCCCTTGCGGGCTCGCTGTGCTCACCACAGGTTCTATTCCCACTCTAGTCCCTATAAATCGGCATATCGACCATCAGCTGGGCGTTGGAATAGTGATTGGTGGCCTCCCAGCCGCCGGTCACATAACCACATCCCGATTACCATTCTCACTGAGAGTAAACCCTTTGATACATAGGGCAAAGTAAAAATAAAGTGTTTTTGCTGGCATAACAGCACATTTTGCTTACTCTCTATCATTTTAAATGCGTTTTGTCAATTTTCTGACGCATCGATGACTAGTGAAAATTATAAAGGTTGTCCCAGACACATAAATTCACTCCTTTCTTAATTTTTTTCTTAACCTTAATTAGTGATGAGCGGGTTCGGTTTCTCGGAAACCGAACCCCCCCGAACTTCAGCCTTTTTACACGGGTCCGAGGCAGACTCGGATCTTCCCGCCTTGCTCGGTTAACCCGAGCGCGCCCGAACGTCATCATCCCGCTGTCGGATTCTCGCGAGACTCGGATTCTATTGCGAGACTCGGATTCTATATAAGGAGCCGCGCGTCGCCGCCATTTTCACACGTGCATTGAGATTGATAGGGAGAGGACGTGGCTGGCGTCCTCTCCGTTTAGATAGAGAGTGAGACACTTGATTTACTGGAGCATTAGGAGTACTCAGAGAGTGCAGAGTTTTGCTGATAGTTATACTAGTGACCACCAGTTTTATTTATTATTTAATATAATCCGTTCTCTGCCTGAAAAAAAACGATACACAGTCACATACCATATCTGTGCTCAGCCTCAGTGTGCTGCATGATAATATCATCTATGTATATCTGACTGTGCTGAGTGCTCACTGCTCACACAGCTTAATTGTGGGGGAGACTGGGGAGCAGTTATAGCAGGAGTACATATTTAACAGTGCACACTTTTGCTGCCAGTGTGACTGACCAGTGACCACCAGTATATTGTCTGCCTGAAAAAGTTAAACACTCGTGTGGTGTTTTTTTTTTTTATTCTATAACCGCATTCTGCTGACAGTGTCCAGCAGGTCCGTCATTCATTATATTACAATATATACCTGCAGTAGTGATATATATATATTTTTTATATCATTATCATCCAGTCTATACTAGCAGACGCAGTACGGTAGTCCACGGCTGTAGCTACCTCTGTGTCGGCAGTCGCTCGTCCATAATTGTATTCCTACCTGTGGTGGTTTTTTTTTTTCAATCTACTTCATACTAGTAGTTTAGGAGTCTGCAGTGCTGACAGTGTCCAGCAGGTCCGTCATTATATAATATATACCTGTCCTGCAGTAGTGATATATATATATTTTTTATATCATTATCATCCAGTCTATACTAGCAGACGCAGTACGGTAGTCCACGGCTGTAGCTACCTCTGTGTCGGCAGTCGCTCGTCCATAATTGTATTCCTACCTGTGGTGGTTTTTTTTTTTCAATCTACTTCATACTAGTAGTTTAGGAGTCTGCAGTGCTGACAGTGTCCAGCAGGTCCGTCATTATATAATATATACCTGTCCTGCAGTAGTGATATATATATATATTTTATATCATTATCATCCAGTCTATACTAGCAGACGCAGTACGGTAGTCCATGGCTGTAGCTACCTCTGTGTCGGCAGTCACTCCTCCATAATTGTATACCTACCTGTGGTGGGGTTTTTTTTTCTATCTTCTTCATACTAGTAGTTTAGGAGTCTGCAGTGCTGACAGTGTCCAGCAGGTCCGTCATTATATAATATATACCTGTCCTGCAGTAGTGATATATATATATTTTTTATATCATTATCATCCAGTCTATACTAGCAGACGCAGTACAGTAGTCCACGGCTGTAGCTACCTCTGTGTCGGCAGTCGCTCGTCCATAATTGTATACCTACCTGTGGTGGGTTTTTTTTTTCTATCTTCTTCATACTAGTAGTTTAGGAGTCTGCAGTGCTGACAGTGTCCAGCAGGTCCGTCATTATATAATATATACCTGTCCTGCAGTAGTGATATATATATATATATTTTATATCATTATCATCCAGTCTATACTAGCAGACGCAGTACGGTAGTCCACGGCTGTAGCTACCTCTGTGTCGGCAGTCGCTCGTCCATAATTGTATACCTACCTGTGGTGGTTTTTTTTTTCTATCTTCTTCATACTAGTAGTTTAGGAGTCTGCAGTGCTGACAGTGTCCAGCAGGTCCGTCATTATATAATATATACCTGTCCTGCAGTAGTGATATATATATATTTTTTATATCATTATCATCCAGTCTATACTAGCAGACGCAGTACGGTAGTCCACGGCTGTAGCTACTAGAGATGAGCGGGTTCGGTTTCTTTGAATCCGAACCCGCACGAACTTCACTTTTTTTTTCACGGGTCCGAGCGACTCGGATCTTCCCGCCTTGCTCGGTTAACCCGAGCGCGCCCGAACGTCATCATGACGCTGTCGGATTCTCGCGAGACTCGGATTCTATATAAGGAGCCGCGCGTCGCCGCCATTTTCACACGTGCATTGAGATTGATAGGGAGAGGACGTGGCTGGCGTCCTCTCCATTTAGATTAGATTTAGAAGAGAGAGAGAGAGAGAGAGATTGCTGTGATACTGTAGATTAGAAGAGAGTGCAGACAGAGTTTAGTGACTGACGACCACAGTGACCAGTGACCACCAGAGACAGTGCAGTTGTTTGTTTTATTTAATATATCCGTTCTCTGCCTGAAAAAAACGATACACAGTCACACAGTGACTCAGTCTGTGTGCACTGCTCAGCCCAGTGTGCTGCACATCAATGTATTGTATATAAAGCTTATAATTGTGGGGGAGACTGGGGAGCACTGCAGGTTGTTATAGCAGGAGCCAGGAGTACATGATAAATAATATTATATTAAAATTAAACAGTGCACACTTTTGCTGCAGGAGTGCCACTGCCAGTGTGACTAGTGGTGACCAGTGCCTGACCACCAGTATATTAGTAGTATTGTATACTATCTCTTTATCAACCAGTCTATATTAGCAGCAGACACAGTACAGTGCGGTAGTTCACGGCTGTGGCTACCTCTGTGTCGGCACTCGGCAGGCAGTCCGTCCATCCATAATTGTATTATAATATATACCACCTAACCGTGGTTTTTTTTTCATTCTTTATACCGTCGTCATACTAGTTGTTACGAGTATACTACTATCTCTTTATCAACCAGTGTACAGTGCGGTAGTTCACGGCTGTGGCTACCTCTGTGTCGGCACTCGGCAGGCAGTCCGTCCAACCATAATTGTATTATATACCACCTAACCGTGGTTTTTTTTTCATTCTTTATACCGTCGTCATACTAGTTGTTACGAGTATACTACTATCTCTTTATCAACCAGTGTACAGTGCGGTAGTTCACGGCTGTGGCTACCTCTGTGTCGGCACTCGGCAGGCAGTCCGTCCATCCATAATTGTATTATAATATATACCACCTAACCGTGGTTTTTTTTTCATTCTTTATACCGTCGTCATACTAGTTGTTACGAGTATACTACTATCTCTTTATCAACCAGTGTACAGTGCGGTAGTTCACGGCTGTGGCTACCTCTGTGTCGGCACTCGGCAGGCAGTCCGTCCAACCATAATTGTATTATAATATATACCACCTAACCGTGGTTTTTTTTTCATTCTTTATACCGTCGTCATACTAGTTGTTACGAGTATACTACTATCTCTTTATCAACCAGTGTACAGTGCGGTAGTTCACGGCTGTGGCTACCTCTGTGTCGGCACTCGGCAGGCAGTCCGTCCAACCATAATTGTATTATATACCACCTAACCGTGGTTTTTTTTTCATTCTTTATACCGTCGTCATACTAGTTGTTACGAGTATACTACTATCTCTTTATCAACCAGTGTACAGTGCGGTAGTTCACGGCTGTGGCTACCTCTGTGTCGGCACTCGGCAGGCAGTCCGTCCAACCATAATTGTATTATAATATATACCACCTAACCGTGGTTTTTTTTTCATTCTTTATACCGTCGTCATACTAGTTGTTACGAGTATACTACTATCTCTTTATCAACCAGTGTACAGTGCGGTAGTTCACGGCTGTGGCTACCTCTGTGTCGGCACTCGGCAGGCAGTCCGTCCAACCATAATTGTATTATATACCACCTAACCGTGGTTTTTTTTTCATTCTTTATACCGTCGTCATACTAGTTGTTACGAGTATACTACTATCTCTTTATCAACCAGTGTACAGTGCGGTAGTTCACGGCTGTGGCTACCTCTGTGTCGGCACTCGGCAGGCAGTCCGTCCAACCATAATTGTATTATAATATATACCACCTAACCATGGTTTTTTTTTCATTCTTTATACCGTCGTCATACTAGTTGTTACGAGTATACTACTATCTCTTTATCAACCAGTGTACAGTGCGGTAGTTCACGGCTGTGGCTACCTCTGTGTCGGCACTCGGCAGGCAGTCCGTCCATCCATAATTGTATTATAATATATACCACCTAACCGTGGTTTTTTTTTCATTCTTTATACCGTCGTCATACTAGTTGTTACGAGTATACTACTATCTCTTTATCAACCAGTGTACAGTGCGGTAGTTCACGGCTGTGGCTACCTCTGTGTCGGCACTCGGCAGGCAGTCCGTCCAACCATAATTGTATTATAATATATACCACCTAACCGTGGTTTTTTTTTCATTCTTTATACCGTCGTCATACTAGTTGTTACGAGTATACTACTATCTCTTTATCAACCAGTGTACAGTGCGGTAGTTCACGGCTGTGGCTACCTCTGTGTCGGCACTCGGCAGGCAGTCCGTCCATCCATAATTGTATTATATACCACCTAACCGTGGTTTTTTTATACCACCTAACCGTGGCAGTCCGTCCATAATTGTATACTAGTATCCAATCCATCCATCTCCATTGTTTACCTGAGGTGCCTTTTAGTTCTGCCTATAAAATATGGAGAACAAAAAAGTTGAGGTTCCAAAATTAGGGAAAGATCAAGATCCACTTCCACCTCGTGCTGAAGCTGCTGCCACTAGTCATGGCCGAGACGATGAAATGCCAGCAACGTCGTCTGCCAAGGCCGATGCCCAATGTCATAGTACAGAGCATGTCAAATCCAAAACACCAAATATCAGAAAAAAAAGGACTCCAAAACCTAAAATAAAATTGTCGGAGGAGAAGCGTAAACTTGCCAATATGCCATTTACCACACGGAGTGGCAAGGAACGGCTGAGGCCCTGGCCTATGTTCATGGCTAGTGGTTCAGCTTCACATGAGGATGGAAGCACTCAGCCTCTCGCTAGAAAACTGAAAAGACTCAAGCTGGCAAAAGCACCGCAAAGAACTGTGCGTTCTTTGAAATCCCAAATCCACAAGGAGAGTCCAATTGTGTCGGTTGCGATGCCTGACCTTCCCAACACTGGACGTGAAGAGCATGCGCCTTCCACCATTTGCACGCCCCCTGCAAGTGCTGGAAGGAGCACCCGCAGTCCAGTTCCTGATAGTCAGATTGAAGATGTCAGTGTTGAAGTACACCAGGATGAGGAGGATATGGGTGTTGCTGGCGCTGGGGAGGAAATTGACCAGGAGGATTCTGATGGTGAGGTGGTTTGTTTAAGTCAGGCACCCGGGGAGACACCTGTTGTCCGTGGGAGGAATATGGCCGTTGACATGCCAGGTGAAAATACCAAAAAAATCAGCTCTTCGGTGTGGAGGTATTTCACCAGAAATGCGGACAACAGGTGTCAAGCCGTGTGTTCCCTTTGTCAAGCTGTAATAAGTAGGGGTAAGGACGTTAACCACCTCGGAACATCCTCCCTTATACGTCACCTGCAGCGCATTCATAATAAGTCAGTGACAAGTTCAAAAACTTTGGGTGACAGCGGAAGCAGTCCACTGACCAGTAAATCCCTTCCTCTTGTAACCAAGCTCACGCAAACCACCCCACCAACTCCCTCAGTGTCAATTTCCTCCTTCCCCAGGAATGCCAATAGTCCTGCAGGCCATGTCACTGGCAAGTCTGACGAGTCCTCTCCTGCCTGGGATTCCTCCGATGCATCCTTGCGTGTAACGCCTACTGCTGCTGGCGCTGCTGTTGTTGCCGCTGGGAGTCGATGGTCATCCCAGAGGGGAAGTCGTAAGCCCACTTGTACTACTTCCAGTAAGCAATTGACTGTTCAACAGTCCTTTGCGAGGAAGATGAAATATCACAGCAGTCATCCTACTGCAAAGCGGATAACTGAGTCCTTGACAACTATGTTGGTGTTAGACGTGCGTCCGGTATCCGCCGTTAGTTCACAGGGAACTAGACAATTTATTGAGGCAGTGTGCCCCCGTTACCAAATACCATCTAGGTTCCACTTCTCTAGGCAGGCGATACCGAGAATGTACACGGACGTCAGAAAAAGACTCACCAGTGTCCTAAAAAATGCAGTTGTACCCAATGTCCACTTAACCACGGACATGTGGACAAGTGGAGCAGGGCAGGGTCAGGACTATATGACTGTGACAGCCCACTGGGTAGATGTATGGACTCCCGCCGCAAGAACAGCAGCGGCGGCACCAGTAGCAGCATCTCGCAAACGCCAACTCTTTCCTAGGCAGGCTACGCTTTGTATCACCGCTTTCCAGAATACGCACACAGCTGAAAACCTCTTACGGCAACTGAGGAAGATCATCGCGGAATGGCTTACCCCAATTGGACTCTCCTGTGGATTTGTGGCATCGGACAACGCCAGCAATATTGTGTGTGCATTAAATATGGGCAAATTCCAGCACGTCCCATGTTTTGCACATACCTTGAATTTGGTGGTGCAGAATTTTTTAAAAAACGACAGGGGCGTGCAAGAGATGCTGTCGGTGGCCAGAAAAATTGCGGGACACTTTCGGCGTACAGGCACCACGTACAGAAGACTGGAGCACCACCAAAAACTACTGAACCTGCCCTGCCATCATCTGAAGCAAGAAGTGGTAACGAGGTGGAATTCAACCCTCTATATGCTTCAGAGGTTGGAGGAGCAGCAAAAGGCCATTCAAGCCTATACAATTGAGCACGATATAGGAGATGGAATGCACCTGTCTCAAGTGCAGTGGAGAATGATTTCAACGTTGTGCAAGGTTCTGATGCCCTTTGAACTTGCCACACGTGAAGTCAGTTCAGACACTGCCAGCCTGAGTCAGGTCATTCCCCTCATCAGGCTTTTGCAGAAGAAGCTGGAGGCATTGAAGAAGGAGCTAACACGGAGCGATTCCGCTAGGCATGTGGGACTTGTGGATGCAGCCCTTAATTCGCTTAACAAGGATTCACGGGTGGTCAATCTGTTGAAATCAGAGCACTACATTTTGGCCACCGTGCTCGATCCTAGATTTAAAGCCTACCTTGGATCTCTCTTTCCGGCAGACACAGGTCTGCTGGGGTTGAAAGACCTGCTGGTGACAAAATTGTCAAGTCAAGCGGAACGCGACCTGTCAACATCTCCTCCTTCACATTCTCCCGCAACTGGGGGTGCGAGGAAAAGGCTCAGAATTCCGAGCCCACCCGCTGGCGGTGATGCAGGGCAGTCTGGAGCGACTGCTGATGCTGACATCTGGTCCGGACTGAAGGACCTGACAACGATTACGGACATGTCGTCTACTGTCACTGCATATGATTCTCTCAACATTGATAGAATGGTGGAGGATTATATGAGTGACCGCATCCAAGTAGGCACGTCACACAGTCCGTACTTATACTGGCAGGAAAAAGAGGCAATTTGGAGGCCCTTGCACAAACTGGCTTTATTCTACCTAAGTTGCCCTCCCACAAGTGTGTACTCCGAAAGAGTGTTTAGTGCCGCCGCTCACCTTGTCAGCAATCGGCGTACGAGGTTACATCCAGAAAATGTGGAGAAGATGATGTTCATTAAAATGAATTATAATCAATTCCTCCGCGGAGACATTGACCAGCAGCAATTGCCTCCATAAAGTACACAGGGAGCTGAGATGGTGGATTCCAGTGGGGACGAATTGATAATCTGTGAGGAGGGGGATGTACACGGTGATATATCGGAGGGTGAAGATGAGGTGGACATCTTGCCTCTGTAGAGCCAGTTTGTGCAAGGAGAGATTAATTGCTTCTTTTTTGGGGGGGGTCCAAACCAACCCGTCATATCAGTCACAGTCGTGTGGCAGACCCTGTCACTGAAATGATGGGTTGGTTAAAGTGTGCATGTCCTGTTTTGTTTATACAACATAAGGGTGGGTGGGAGGGCCCAAGGATAATTCCATCTTGCACCTCTTTTTTCTTTTCTTTTTCTTTGCATCATGTGCTGATTGGGGAGGGTTTTTTGGAAGGGACATCCTGCGTGACACTGCAGTGCCACTCCTAGATGGGCCCGGTGTTTGTGTCGGCCACTAGGGTCGCTAATCTTACTCACACAGCTACCTCATTGCGCCTCTTTTTTTCTTTGCGTCATGTGCTGTTTGGGGAGGGTTTTTTGGAAGGGACATCCTGCGTGACACTGCAGTGCCACTCCTAGATGTGCCCGGTGTTTGTGTCGGCCACTAGGGTCGCTAATCTTACTCACACAGCTACCTCATTGCGCCTCTTTTTTTCTTTGCGTCATGTGCTGTTTGGGGAGGGTTTTTTGGAAGGGACATCCTGCGTGACACTGCAGTGCCACTCCTAGATGTGCCCGGTGTTTGTGTCGGCCACTAGGGTCGCTAATCTTACTCACACAGTCAGCTACCTCATTGCGCCTCTTTTTTTCTTTGCGTCATGTGCTGTTTGGGGAGGGTTTTTTGGAAGGGCCATCCTGCGTGACACTGCAGTGCCACTCCTAGATGGGCCCGGTGTTTGTGTCGGCCACTAGGGTCGCTAATCTTACTCACACAGCTACCTCATTGCGCCTCTTTTTTTCTTTGCGTCATGTGCTGTTTGGGGAGGGTTTTTTGGAAGGGACATCCTGCGTGACACTGCAGTGCCACTCCTAGATGGGCCCGGTGTTTGTGTCGGCCACTAGGGTCGCTTATCTTACTCACACAGCGACCTCGGTGCAAATTTTAGGACTAAAAATAATATTGTGAGGTGTGAGGTATTCAGAATAGACTGAAAATGAGTGTAAATTATGGTTTTTGAGGTTAATAATACTTTGGGATCAAAATGACCCCCAAATTCTATGATTTAAGCTGTTTTTTAGTGTTTTTGGAAAAAAACACCCGAATCCAAAACACACCCGAATCCGACAAAAATAATTCGGTGAGGTTTTGCCAAAACGCGTTCGAACCCAAAACACGGCCGCGGAACCGAACCCAAAACCAAAACACAAAACCCGAAAAATTTCAGGCGCTCATCTCTAGTAGCTACCTCTGTGTCGGCAGTCACTCGTCATCCATAAGTATACTAGTATCCATCCATCTCCATTGTTTACCTGAGGAGCCTTTTAGTTGTGCCTATTAAAATATGGAGAACAAAAATGTTGAGGTTCCAAAAATAGGGAAAGATCAAGATCGACTTCCACCTCGTGCTGAAGCTGCTGCCACTAGTCATGGCCGAGACGATGATATGCCATCAACGTCGTCTGCCAAGGCCGATGCCCAATGTCATAGTTCAGAGCATGTAAAATCCAAAACACCAAATATCAGTAAAAAAAGGACTCAAAAATCTAAAATAAAATCGTCGGAGGAGAAGCGTAAACTTGCCAATATGCCATTTACCACACGGAGTGGCAAGGAACGGCTGAGGCCCTGGCCTATGTTCATGGCTAGTGGTTCAGCTTCACATGAGGATGGAAGCACTCAGCCTCTCGCTAGAAAAATGAAAAGACTTAAGCTGGCAAAAGCACAGCAAAGAACTGTGCGTTCTTCGAAATCACAAATCCACAAGGAGAGTCCAATTGTGTCGTTTGCGATGCCTGACCTTCCCAACACTGGACGTGAAGAGCATGCGCCTTCCACCATTTGCACGCCCCCTGCAAGTGCTGGAAGGAGCACCCGCAGTCCAGTTCCTGATAGTCAGATTGAAGATGTCAGTGTTGAAGTACACCAGGATGAGGAGGATATGGGTGTTGCTGGCGCTGGGGAGGAAATTGACCAGGAGGATTCTGATGGTGAGGTGGTGTCACAACTGAGGGCCTGAGCTGACGGGAGGCAGCCTCAGTTGTAGGGGCTGAGATGTACCGAAACCTGGGAGGTTGTATCAGACCCCTGGACATGTAAGTAACATGAATAATAACTGCCCGAAGGCGTGACCACGACAACTTGGATAAAAGTCAATGATGTTTATTATGACAACTCCGCAACACAGCAGCAGTAAAAGAAAACGTAAAAGTCAGCAAAGAATAAATACAGTTCCTGGGTACTACAGGATGGCAGGAGCCACAGGGCACTGGTAGTGTGAGATAGTTCTTATGATCTTCTAGATGGAAAGTCCTTACCAGGCCCGACTGTAGCAATGGAGATAACCCAGGATTGTGCCAGCTGGTGTTCCAGGAAAAGCTGGGTTGCTGAAGATAAAACAGCTGCTGTGGATACTGGCTGGAACCAGACTGTTGTTAGCACGGAGTGGATACTGGCTGGAACCAGTTAAATAATAAATGAACTTGCGAGCGATGAAATATGAACTGAAATGTAGAACTTGAGAGCGGAGAAATAATAATACCGGTGGAGAGTGGTAAAGTGTAGAAAGGACACCGGCCCTTTAAGGGAAGCTGTACTCTGCTGGAAGCTGAGCTGGAAGCAGGTAATGTTGTAGCTGGAAACAGATGAATCCACAATGGATTGGAGAGTCAGGCTACACCGCAGGTGGAATGCTGGTGCGGGTCTCTATGGTGGAAGTCTTGAGACAGGAGCTGGAACCTGGAAGACAATCACAGGAGAGAGACAAACAGGAACTAGGTTTGACAACCAAAGCACTGACGCCTTCCTTGCTCAGGCACAGTGTATTTATACCTGCAGCAAGGAAGGGATTGGCTAGGCAATTATGCAGATTATCAATACTGAGAACAGATTGGTGGAAATGATCAGCTGACAGAATCCAAGATGGCTGCGCCCATGCAGACACTTGGAGGGAAGTTTGGTTTGTAATCCATGTGGTAATGAAAACAGTAATGGTGGCGCCGGCCACTGGAGACAGGGGACGCCAGGCTGACAAGTGCACATCCAACCACGCGGACACAGCGGAGGCCGCGGCTGACGTAATCGCCACTCTGACACTCTGCATGCAGAAGCTCAGGGACGGCGGCGGAGGCCGCGGGAGACGCCATGCCAGATGTAATATGGCGTTTACTGTGACAGCGTCCCAGAGTGACAGGAGAGGATACAGGAATGTACACATCAGGATAACAGATGGGATCCGGTCCTGGAGCGCTGAGCCAGCCTTAGGAGGCATCTGATGGGTAAGAAATGGCGTCCAGATACCCGGATCGTGACAGCACCCCCCCCTTTAGGAGTGGCCCCAGGACACTTCTTTGGCTTTTGAGGAAACTTGGAATGGAACCTCCGGACCAAGGCAGGAGCATGGACATCAGAAGCATTGGTCCATGAACGTTCCTCAGGACCATAACCCTTCCAGTCAATAAGATACTGTAGTTGACCGTAACGGTGACGTGAGTCCAGGATCTTGGCCACTTCATACTCAACGCCTCGTTGAGTTTGGACTTTCGGAGTTGGAGGAAGTGAGGAATGAAACCGATTCAAGATCAGCGGTTTCAACAGGGAAACATGGAATGTCCTGGGTATTTTTAAGAAGGGAGGCAACTGAAGTCTGTAAGCAACAGGATTGATGACTTGTTCAATCTTGAAAGGACCGATATAGCGAGGTGCAAACTTCATACTGGGAACTCTTAACCTCAAATTCTTCGTGGATAACCATACCCGATCACCCACCTTGAGAGCAGGAACTGCTCGACGCTTCTTTTCCGCAAACTTCTTGTACCTGAACGATGCCTTGAGCAGAGCTGATCGTACGCTCTTCCAGATATTGGCAAACTGATGCAAGGTGATATCCACTGCGGGAACAGAAGTTGCTGGAAGCGGTTGGAACTCAGGGACTTTAGGGTGGAATCCAAAGTTAGTGAAGAATGGTGTTGAAGCAGATGAAGAATGATACTGGTTGTTATGACAGAACTCGGCCCAGGGAAGTAATTGAACCCAGTCATCTTGAGAGGAGGACACATAGATGCGGAGGAAGGCCTCCAAGTCCTGATTCACCCTCTCGGTTTGACCATTGGTCTGAGGATGGTAAGCCGTGGAAAACTTTAGCTTGACTTGGAGGACTTGACATAAACTTCGCCAGAATTTGGCTGTGAATTGAACTCCTCGATCTGAGATAATTTCTTCAGGAAGACCGTGGAGTCGGAAGATCTCTTGTATGAATACTTGAGCCAACTTGGAAGCTGACGGAAGACCGGTGAGAGGAATGAAGTGTGCCATCTTGGTGAACCGGTCAACTACCACCCAGATGGTATTGAACTTGTTACACATGGGTAAGTCTGTAATGAAATCCATCGACAAGTGGGTCCATGGTCGACGGGGAACGGATAGTGGAACCAGTTGCCCCGCAGGCGACTGGCGGGATACTTTATGTTGGGCACACTTTGGGCAAGATGCAATAAACTCCAAGACGTCCTTTTTCAGAGTTGGCCACCAATAGGACCTAGAGATAAACTCCAGGGTTTTTTGGATACCTGTATGTCCGGCAAAACGGGAAGCATGGGCCCAATGCATGAGCTTCTTCCTTAGCATCGGCTTCACAAAACTTTTCCCTGATGGGGGCGTAGAGTCCATCCCTACCGTGGAGAATGCCAACGGATTTATAATAGGATGCTTGTCTGAAGACTCTGACTCATTTTCTTGCTCCCATGAGCGGGAAAGGGCATCGGCCTTGCGATTCTGAGAGCCCGGACAGAACTGGAGTTTAAAGTCGAACCTGGAAAAGAAAAGTGCCCATCTGGCCTGACGAGGGTTGAGACATTGTGCGCCCTTCAGGTATAAAAGGTTCTTGTGGTCTGTAAGTATGGTGATTGAATGAGAAGCTCCCTCCAACAGATACCTCCACTCTTCTAGAGCGAGCTTGATGGCTAGCAACTCCTGGTCGCCAATGGCATAGTTGCGCTCAGCTGGGGAGAACTTCCGGGAGAAGAAACTGCAAGGGTGTAAATGGCCATCTTTAGCCCTCTGAGATAACACCGCTCCTTCTCCAACGGAGGAGGCATCCACCTCTAAGATGAAAGGAGAGTCGATGTCAGGCTGTTTCAGAACAGGCGCAGAGATGAACCTTTGTTTTAAAAGATGAAATGCTTGCATGGCTTCTTCAGACCACTTGGACGGGTTAGCACCCTTCTTAGTGAAAGCAGTAATAGGCGCCACAATGGTGGAAAAGTCTTGTATAAACTTTCGGTAATAGTTGGCGAACCCTAAGAACCTCTGGACCCCTTTGAGGGTTAAGGGTACCGGCCAATTTTGGATTGCTTGTAGTTTCTCAGGATCCATCTCTAGTCCGGAACCGGACACAATGTACCCTAGAAACGGAATGGACTTGACTTCAAAGACGCATTTTTCTAATTTGCAATAGAGATGATTGACACGGAGACGGGACAGAACCTCTTTAACCCAAAAACGATGTTCCTCTAAATCGTTGGCAAAAATGAGGATATCGTCTAGATAGACCACGACATGACGGTATAGAATGTCTCTGAAGATCTCATTGACAAAATGCTGGAAGACAGCTGGAGCATTGCTCAATCCGAAGGGCATGACGAGGTACTCATAATGTCCGTCACGGGTGTTAAAGGCGGTCTTCCACTCGTCACCCTCACGGATCCGGATGAGATTGTATGCAGCTCGCAAGTCCAGCTTTGTAAAGATGGTAGCTCCGCTAACTCTGTCAAAGAGCTCAGTAATCAGGGGTAAAGGATAACGGTTCTTGATGGTAATGTCGTTCAAACCTCTGTAGTCGATGCACGGCCGCAGACCACCATCTTTCTTTTTTACAAAAAAGAAGCCTGCGCCGGCTGGAGAAGAAGAAGGTCGAATGAACCCCTTTGCTAGGTTCTCTTTAATATATTCCTCCATAGAATGCGTCTCAGGCAGAGACAACGGATAAGTTCGGCCTCGAGGTGGAACCTTCCCTGGAACGAGATCAATCGGACAGTCCCATTCTCTATGAGGAGGAAGGATATCAGCAGAAGCTTTACTGAACACATCCGTGAAATCTTGATATGGAGGAGGTGGAACATCAGACGACCTGGGGGAGGAAGAACAGACAGGCAATACTTTAAACAAACATGTCTCAGCACAGGAGGAACCCCATGCCAGGATTTGCGTAGTCGTCCAATCAATTGTAGGATTGAGAAGACGGAGCCATGGAAGGCCCAGGACCACAGGATGTGTGGCTCTTGGAATCACTAAAAAAGAAATAAGTTCGGAATGAAGAACTCCCACTCTCAGACGAACTGGTAGAGTCCTTAAAGAAATAACTACATCAAAAATTTTGCTGCCATCCACGGCAGTTAAAGAAATGGACGAAGAAAGTCTCTCGGTGGGTAGGGACCACCGTTTAACATAGGCTTCGGTAATAAAGTTCCCAGCTGCTCCGGAATCAAGGAGGGCAATGACGTTCCGATAACGTTGAGCAACTTGAAGCGAGACTGGGAGATTACAATCTTGAGGAGATGGAGAGGAGATCATTACTCCTAGCCGGCCCTCTCCTTGGCGAGCTAGGATTTGGAGTTTCCCGGACGTTTGGGACAGGCATTAATGGTGTGAGACGGAGCTGCACAATAGAGACAGAGAAACTCGGAGAGACGTCTTCGGCGCTCAGCAGGAGTTAAACGGGAACGGCCAAGTTGCATGGGCTCATCTTTAGATGGTGACAGTTGACGAGGAGGAGGAGCAGAAGATTTTGGAGCAGATGATCTTCCACGCTCAGTTGCTCTCTCTCTGAAACGTAAATCAACTTTCGTGCAGAGTGAGATTAGCTCATCTAACTTAGAAGGTAAGTCTCTGGTAGCTAACTCATCTTTAATACGCTCAGATAAGCCATGCCAGAATGCAGCATACAGGGCCTCGTCGTTCCATGCCAGTTCGGATGCCAGGATCTGGAACTGTATCAGATATTGTCCTACAGTACGTGACCCCTGGCGTAAACGGAGAATCTCGGATGAAGCTGAGGTTACCCGGCCTGGCTCGTCGAAGATGCGCCTGAATGTTGACACGAAGGCAGTGTAGGAAAATAGCAGGGTGTCGGACCTCTCCCATAACGGTGATGCCCAATCAAGGGCTGAGCCACTGAGAAGAGAAATAATGTAGGCAATTTTTGTACGGTCACTGGGAAAATTGCCAGGTTGTAGCTCAAACTGAATCTCACACTGGTTGAGAAATCCCCTGCAGAATCTTGGAGATCCGTCAAATTTTGCTGGCGTTGGAAGATGAAGACGTGGAGCAGAAATGGGTAAGGTGGGTGGGGTTAAAGCTGGAGTCACTGTGGTTGATGCACCAGACGCGCCTGATCCACGGAGAGTTGTCTGAATCCCATCCAGCCGAGTAGAGAGATCCTGGAGACAGCGGATGATGTGGCCCTGTGCAGCCTCCTGATGTTCTAGTCGGGCTGCCAGTTCTTGCATCGGCCTGGCCGCTTGATCCTGGTCTCCGGCTGGATTCATTAGGTCAGTGCTTACTGTCACAACTGAGGGCCTGAGCTGACGGGAGGCAGCCTCAGTTGTAGGGGCTGAGATGTACAGAAACCTGGGAGGTTGTATCAGACCCCTGGACATGTAAGTAACATGAATAATAACTGCCCGAAGGCGTGACCACGACAACTTGGATAAAAGTCAATGATGTTTATTATGACAACTCCGCAACACAGCAGCAGTAAAAGAAAACGTAAAAGTCAGCAAAGAATAAATACAGTTCCTGTGTACTACAGGATGGCAGGAGCCACAGGGCACTGGTAGTGTGAGATAGTTCTTATGATCTTCTAGATGGAAAGTCCTTACCAGGCCCGACTGTAGCAATGGAGATAACCCAGGATTGTGCCAGCTGGTGTTCCAGGAAAAGCTGGGTTGCTGAAGATAAAACAGCTGCTGTGGATACTGGCTGGAACCAGACTGTTGTTAGCACGGAGTGGATACTGGCTGGAACCAGTTAAATAATAAATGAACTTGGGAGCGATGAAATATGAACTGAAATGTAGAACTTGAGAGCGGAGAAATAATAATACCGGTGGAGAGTGGTAAAGTGTAGAAAGGACACCGGCCCTTTAAGGGAAGCTGTACTCTGCTGGAAGCTGAGCTGGAAGCAGGTAATGTTGTAGCTGGAAACAGATGAATCCACAATGGATTGGAGAGTCAGGCTACACCGCAGGTGGAATGCTGGTGCGGGTCTCTATGGTGGAAGTCTTGAGACAGGAGCGGGAACCTGGAAGACAATCACAGGAGAGAGACAAACAGGAACTAGGTTTGACAACCAAAGCACTGACGCCTTCCTTGCTCAGGCACAGTGTATTTATACCTGCAGCAAGGAAGGGATTGGCTAGGCAATTATGCAGATTATCAATACTGAGAACAGATTGGTGGAAATGATCAGCTGACAGAATCCAAGATGGCTGCGCCCATGCAGACACTTGGAGGGAAGTTTGGTTTGTAATCCATGTGGTAATGAAAACAGTAATGGTGGCGCCGGCCACTGGAGACAGGGGACGCCAGGCTGACAAGTGCACATCCAACCACGCGGACACAGCGGAGGCCGCGGCTGACGTAATCGCCACTCTGACACTCTGCATGCAGAAGCTCAGGGACGGCGGCGGAGGCCGCGGGAGACGCCATGCCAGATGTAATATGGCGTTTACTGTGACAGCGTCCCAGAGTGACAGGAGAGGATACAGGAATGTACACATCAGGATAACAGATGGGATCCGGTCCAGGAGCGCTGAGCCAGCCTTAGGAGGCATCTGATGGGTAAGAAATGGCGTCCAGATACCCGGATCGTGACAGGTGGTTTGTTTAAGTCAGGCACCCGGGGAGACACCTGTTGTCCGTGGGAGGAATATGGCCATTGACATGCCTGGTGAAAATACAAAAAAAATCAGCTCTTCAGTGTGGAAGTATTTCAACAGAAATGCGGACAACATTTGTCAAGCCGTGTGTTGCCTTTGTCAAGCTGTAATAAGTAGGGGTAAGGACGTTAACCACCTCGGAACATCCTCCCTTATACGTCACCTGCAGCGCATTCATCATAAGTCAGTGACAAGTTCAAAAACTTTGGGTGACAGCGGAAGCAGTCCACTGACCAGTAAATCCCTTCCTCTTGTAACCAAGCTCACGCAAACCACCCCACCAACTCCCTCAGTGTCAATTTCCTCCTTCCCCAGGAATGCCAATAGTCCTGCAGGCCATGTCACTGGCAATTCTGACGAGTCCTCTCCTGCCTGGGATTCCTCCGATGCATCCTTGCGTGTAACGCCTACTGCTGCTGGCGCTGCTGTTGTTGCTGCTGGGAGTCGATGGTCATCCCAGAGGGGAAGTCGTAAGACCACTTTGACTACTTCCTCCAAGCAATTGACTGTCCAACAGTCCTTTGCGAGGAAGATGAAATATCACAGCAGTCATCCTGCTGCAAAGCGGATAACTGAGGCCTTGGCATCCTGGGCGGTGAGAAACGTGGTTCCGGTATCCATCATTACTGCAGAGCCAACTATAGACTTGTTGGAGGTACTGTGTCCCCGGTACCAAATACCATCTAGGTTCCATTTCTCTAGGCAGGCGATACCGAAAATGTACACAGACCTCAGAAAAAGACTCACCAGTGTCCTAAAAAATGCAGTTGTACCCAATGTCCACTTAACCACGGACATGTGGACAAGTGGAGCAGGGCAGACTCAGGACTATATGACTGTGACAGCCCACTGGGTAGATGTATGGACTCCCGCCGCAAGAACAGCAGCGGCGGCACCAGTAGCAGCATCTCGCAAACGCCAACTCTTTCCTAGGCAGGCTACGCTTTGTATCACCGCTTTCCAGAATACGCACACAGCTGAAAACCTCTTACGGCAACTGAGGAAGATCATCGCAGAATGGCTTACCCCAATTGGACTCTCCTGTGGATTTGTGGCATCGGACAACGCCAGCAATATTGTGTGTGCATTAAATCTGGGCAAATTCCAGCACGTCCCATGTTTTGCACATACCTTGAATTTGGTGGTGCAGAATTATTTAAAAAAACGACAGGGGCGTGCAAGAGATGCTGTCGGTGGCCAGAAGAATTGCGGCACACTTTCGGCGTACAGGCACCACGTACAGAAGACTGGAGCACCACCAAAAACGCCTGAACCTGCCCTGCCATCATCTGAAGCAAGAAGTGGTAACGAGGTGGAATTCAACCCTCTATATGCTTCAGAGGTTGGAGGAGCAGCAAAAGGCTATTCAAGCCTATACAACTGAGCACGATATAGGAGGTGGAATGCACCTGTCTCAAGCGCAGTGGAGAATGATTTCAACGTTGTGCAAGGTTCTGCAACCTTTTGAACTTGCCACACGTGAAGTCAGTTCAGACACTGCCAGCCTGAGTCAGGTCATTCCCCTCATCAGGCTTTTGCAGAAGAAGCTGGAGACATTGAAGCAGGAGCTAACACAGAGCGATTCCGCTAGGCATGTGGGACTTGTGGATGGAGCCCTTAATTCGCTTAACAAGGATTCACGGGTGGTCAATCTGTTGAAATCAGAGCACTACATTTTGGCCACCGTGCTCGATTCTAGATTTAAAACCTACCTTGGATCTCTCTTTCCGGCAGACACAAGTCTGCAGGGGTTCAAAGAACTGCTGGTGAGAAAATTGTCAAGTCAAGCGGAACGCGACCTGTCAATATCTCCTCCTTCACATTCTCCCGCAACTGGGGGTGCGAAGAAAAGGCTCAGAATTCCGAGCCCACCCGCTGGCGGTGATGCAGGGCAGTCTGGAGCGACTGCTGATGCTGACATCTGGTCCGGACTGAAGGACCTGACAACGATTACGGACATGTCGTCTACTGTCACTGCATATGATTCTCTCCCCATTGAAAGAATGGTGGAGGATTATATGAGTGACCGCATCCAAGTAGGCACGTCAGACAGTCCGTACTTATACTGGCAGGAAAAAGAGGCAATTTGGAGGCCCTTGCACAAACTGGCTTTATTCTACCTAAGTTGCCCTCCCACAAGTGTGTACTCCGAAAGAGTGTTTAGTGCCGCCGCTCACCTTGTCAGCAATCGGCGTACGAGGTTACATCCAGAAAATGTGGAGAAGATGATGTTCATTAAAATGAATTATAATCAATTCCTCCGTGGAGACATTCACCAGCAGCAATTGCCTCCACAAAGTACACAGGGAGCTGAGATGGTGGATTCCAGTGGGGACGAATTGATAATCTGTGAGGAGGGGGATGTACACGGTGATATATTGGAGGATGATGATGAGGTGGACATCTTGCCTCTGTAGAGCCAGTTTGTGCAAGGAGAGATTAATTGCTTCTTTTTTGGTGGGGGTCCAAACCAACCCGTCATTTCAGTCACAGTCGTGTGGCAGACCCTGTCACTTAAATGATGGGTTGGTTAAAGTGTGCATGTCCTGTTTATACAACATAAGGGTGGGTGGGAGGGCCCAAGGACAATTCCATCTTGCACCTCTTTTTTCTTTCATTTTTCTTTGCATCATGTGCTGTTTGGGGAGTAGTTTTTGGAAGGGCCAGCCTGCGTGACACTGCAGTGCCACTCCTAGATGGGCCAGGTGTTTGTGTCGGCCACTAGGGTCGCTTAGCTTACTCACACAGCTATCTCATTGCACCTCTTTTTTTTCTTCTTTGCGTCATGTGCTGTTTGGGGAGTAGTTTTTTGAAGGGCCAGCCTGCGTGACACTGCAGTGCCACTCCTAGATGGGCCAGGTGTTTGTGTCGGCCACTAGGGTCGCTTAGCTTACTCACACAGCTACCTCACTGCGCCTCTTTTTTTTCTTCTTTGCGTCATGTGCTGTTTGGGGAGTGTTTTTTGGAAGGGCCATCCTGCGTGACACTGCAGTGCCACTCCTAGATGGGCCAGGTGTTTGTGTCGGCCACTTGGGTCGCTTATCTTAGTCACACAGCTACCTCATTGCGCCTCTTTTTTTCTTTGTGTCATGTGCTGTTTGGGGGGTGTTTTTTGGAAGGGCCATCCTGCGTGACACTGCAGTGCCACTCCTAGATGGGCCAGGTGTTTGTGTCGGCCACTTGGGTCGCTGAGCTTAGTCATCCAGCGACCTCGGTGCAAATTTTAGGACTAAAAATAATATTGTGAGGTGTGAGGTGTTCAGAATAGACTGAAAATGAGTGGAAATTATGGTTATTGAGGTTAATAATACTATGGGATCAAAATTACCCCCAAATTCTATGATTTAAGCTGTTTTTTAGGGTTTTTTGAAAAAAACACCCGAATCCAAAACACACCCGAATCCGACAAAAAAAATTCGGTGAGGTTTTGCCAAAACGCGTTCGAACCCAAAACACGGCCGCGGAACCGAACCCAAAACCAAAACACAAAACCCGAAAAATTTACGGTGCTCATCACTAATGCATACATGGCATTTTGCTGTCTATGTGCTGCAGGGGATTGCAGAGCATTAATTGGGAAAACATTGAAAAGCCCTCAAGCTTCCAAGCATTTAAAGAGTCAACTGAGATTGTGTCAGTTTGTATATTTATCATATGCCTCATTCATTTACTTGGTATAGTTTTGATTTGGACAGTGTTCTCACTGCAATTCAGTTGCTAGGCGACGAGTTGTTATCAATGACATGAATGTCCAGCTTTTGTGAATGAAAATCTTGTTTTGTGTCAAGATTTCTCAAGTGGTGTTATTGTAGAACCCTGTAATTTGTGGAACTACAAGTCACAGATGTCTGCTTGAGAATTACTGGGGCGGGCTGTACATAACCCAGCACAGCCTTTTCCCTAGGAGAAAATACAGGGACTGTATGGGTTAATGCAGCTGAGTGTGTTATACTGCTGAACATGCACAGGTCTCCTTGTTTGCACCTGAATGGCTCCTCCAAGAGCGGGAACCCTGGTTGTGGAATGTTGGCCTGGACAGGGGGAGACGATATATGCCCTTGCTCATGCTTGTAGACTCAGAGAGGACCCACGTGTGCTGCTGACAGGATCACAGAAGCCAGGACTGGTGATGCGTATGGGATCAGAACGGAGCCAGCGCCACAGACAGAGTGTCATTACAGCTCCTCAGACAGCATGCCATTACAGCGTCTCAGACAGCGCATACATCCCAACTTTCTCCTTGGGCAAAGCGGGACCGCTCCCGAAAAGGGGGTGTGACCTATGAAAAGGGGGTGTGGCTTTTCGGGAGGACCCGCGATCGCGAGCCACGCCCCTGTTTTCGTCACTGAGGGGGCATGCCAAGCGCTCCGTGAGCTGCTGGCATGCCCCCTCTCCTCCTATCTGCACTGAATAGACACTGCGCGCAAGCACACAGTGTCTATTCATCGCCAGTGCAGGAGCCTCCCAACTGCCCCCCCTTCACCGCGGGACACTGTGGCCCGCGGGTGGGACAGCGGGACAGTCCCAAAAAAATGGGACTGTCCCGCGAAAATCGGGACAGTTGGGAGGTATGGACAGCGTGTCATAACAGCGCCTCAGACAGAGTGTCATCACAGCGCCACAGACAAAGTAGGAGCTGCACACTTGGTCCCACATCTCAAGTGTGCAGTAGCATGACCCAGGGAGAGGTGAGAGAGTGCGGAGTGTCCGCGGTAACCGGTGGCGGAACAGAGGGGACAACCCGCCAGGAGAAGGGTGACGGCGGCCAGAGGAATCCATGCTGCATGGTCCTTGCTAGCAGCAGTGTCAATGCGACCAGAGGAGAGCAGCCCCAGAGGTACGGCGCAGAAAACAGGGGAACAGGGCCGCCATCAAGGGGGTGCCCTGTGTGCTGTTGTCCTGGGCCCGGCCACTCTGACAGAGTGGAGGGCCCGGGCTGCTCAAACAGACAGCCGTGGCTATTCCCGGTGGCCGCCGCAGCCAGTGACACTGACCGCGGCTGCTACAGACAGTCATTCACCACCGCCGCCCACCCACTGCCGCTACCCCTGCCGCCGCGCGTTGCCGTTCACAATCACTCAACAAGCAGCAGCTTGCTGTTTAATAAAGTTTTTTTCTATCCGGATGCGGCGCGGCGTGACGTCATGACGTCTCGCCGATTCAGTGAAGAGGAGGCGCAAAGAGCTAGGGACAGGAGGCCAGGAGCAGACAGCGTGGCAGAGAGGACTCTCAGGACAGATTTGGAAAGGTAAGTAATGTATCTGTTTGTTGTGTGTTTCTGACTCTGAGAAGTGGGTCCGGGGCTGGCTGAGCAATACATGGTGCAATACCCGGTGCAATGTGTCTCAGTGCTCTACCTGGTGCAATATGTCTCAGTGCTTTACATGGTGCAATGTGTCTCAGTGCTCTACCTGGTGCAATATGTCTCAGTGCTTTACATGGTGCAATGTGTCTTAGTGCTCTACCTGGTGCAATACATGGTGCAATGTGTCTCAGTGCTCTACCTGGTGCAATACATGGTGCAATGTGTCTCAGTGCTCTACCTGGTGCAATACATGGTGCAATGTGTCTCAGTGCTCTACCTGGTGCAATACATGGTGCAATGTGTCTCAGTGCTCTACCTGGTACAATGTGTCTCAGTGCTCTACCTGGTGCAATATGTCTCAGTGCTTTATATGGTGCAATGTGTCTCAGTGCTCTACCTGGTGCAATACATGGTGCAATGTGTCTCAGTGCTCTACCTGGTACAATTAGAGATGAGCGCCGGAAATTTTTCGGGTTTTGTGTTTTGGTTTTGGGTTCGGTTCCGCGGCCGTGTTTTGGGTTCGACCGCGTTTTGGCAAAACCTCACCGAATTTTTTTTGTCGGATTCGGGTGTGTTTTGGATTCGGGTGTTTTTTTCAAAAAACCCTAAAAAACAGCTTAAATCATAGAATTTGGGGGTCATTTTGATCCCAAAGTATTATTAACCTCAAAAACCATAATTTACACTCATTTTCAGTCTATTCTGAATACCTCACACCTCACAATATTATTTTTAGTCCTAAAATTTGCACCGAGGTCGCTGTGTGAGTAAGATAAGCGACCCTAGTGGCCGACACAAACACCGGGCCCATCTAGGAGTGGCACTGCAGTGTCACGCAGGATGTCCCTTCCAAAAAACCCTCCCCAAACAGCACATGACGCAAAGAAAAAAAGAGGCGCAATGAGGTAGCTGTGTGAGTAAGATAAGCGACCCTAGTGGCCGACACAAACACCGGGCCCATCTAGGAGTGGCACTGCAGTGTCACGCAGGATGGCCCTTCCAAAAAACCCTCCCCAAACAGCACATGACGCAAAGAAAAAAAGAGGCGCAATGAGGTAGCTGACTGTGTGAGTAAGATAAGCGACCCTAGTGGCCGACACAAACACCGGGCCCATCTAGGAGTGGCACTGCAGTGTCACGCAGGATGGCCCTTCCAAAAAACCCTCCCCAAACAGCACATGACGCAAAGAAAAAAAGAGGCGCAATGAGGTAGCTGACTGTGTGAGTAAGATAAGCGACCCTAGTGGCCGACACAAACACCGGGCCCATCTAGGAGTGGCACTGCAGTGTCACGCAGGATGGCCCTTCCAAAAAACTACTCCCCAAACAGCACATGACGCAAAGAAAAAAAGAGGCGCAATGAGGTAGCTGACTGTGTGAGTAAGATAAGCGACCCTAGTGGCCGACACAAACACCGGGCCCATCTAGGAGTGGCACTGCAGTGTCACGCAGGATGGCCCTTCCAAAAAACCCTCCCCAAACAGCACATGACGCAAAGAAAAATAAAAGAAAAAAGAGGTGCAAGATGGAATTGTCCTTGGGCCCTCCCACCCACCCTTATGTTGTATAAACAGGACATGCACACTTTAACCAACCCATCATTTCAGTGACAGGGTCTGCCACACGACTGTGACTGATATGACGGGTTGGTTTGGACCCCCCCCAAAAAAGAAGCAATTAATCTCTCCTTGCACAAACTGGCTCTACAGAGGCAAGATGTCCACCTCATCATCATCCTCCGATATATCACTGTGTACATCCCCCTCCTCACAGATTATCAATTCGTCCCCACTGGAATCCACCATCTCAGCTCCCTGTGTACTTTGTGAAGGCAATTGCTGCTGGTCAATGTCTCCGCGGAGGAATTGATTATAATTCATTTTAATGAACATCATCTTCTCCACATTTTCTGGATGTAACCTCGTACGCCGATTGCTGACAAGGTGAGCGGCGGCACTAAACACTCTTTCGGAGTACACACTTGTGGGAGGGCAACTTAGGTAGAATAAAGCCAGTTTGTGCAAGGGCCTCCAAATTGCCTCTTTTTCCTGCCAGTATAAGTACGGACTGTGTGACGTGCCTACTTGGATGCGGTCACTCATATAATCCTCCACCATTCTTTCAATGTTGAGAGAATCATATGCAGTGACAGTAGACGACATGTCCGTAATCGTTGTCAGGTCCTTCAGTCCGGACCAGATGTCAGCATCAGCAGTCGCTCCAGACTGCCCTGCATCACCGCCAGCGGGTGGGCTCGGAATTCTGAGCCTTTTCCTCGCACCCCCAGTTGCGGGAGAATGTGAAGGAGGAGATGTTGACAGGTCGCGTTCCGCTTGACTTGACAATTTTCTCACCAGCAGGTCTTTCAACCCCAGCAGACTTGTGTCTGCCGGAAAGAGAGATCCAAGGTAGGTTTTAAATCTAGGATCGAGCACGGTGGCCAAAATGTAGTGCTCTGATTTCAACAGATTGACCACCCGTGAATCCTTGTTAAGCGAATTAAGGGCTCCATCCACAAGTCCCACATGCCTAGCGGAATCGCTCCGTGTTAGCTCCTCCTTCAATGTCTCCAGCTTCTTCTGCAAAAGCCTGATGAGGGGAATGACCTGACTCAGGCTGGCAGTGTCTGAACTGACTTCACGTGTGGCAAGTTCAAAGGGCATCAGAACCTTGCACAACGTTGAAATCATTCTCCACTGCACTTGAGACAGGTGCATTCCACCTCCTATATCGTGCTCAATTGTATAGGCTTGAATGGCCTTTTGCTGCTCCTCCAACCTCTGAAGCATATAGAGGGTTGAATTCCACCTCGTTACCACTTCTTGCTTCAGATGATGGCAGGGCAGGTTCAGTAGTTTTTGGTGGTGCTCCAGTCTTCTGTACGTGGTGCCTGTACGCCGAAAGTGTCCCGCAATTCTTCTGGCCACCGACAGCATCTCTTGCACGCCCCTGTCGTTTTTAAAAAAATTCTGCACCACCAAATTCAAGGTATGTGCAAAACATGGGACGTGCTGGAATTTGCCCATATTTAATGCACACACAATATTGCTGGCGTTGTCCGATGCCACAAATCCACAGGAGAGTCCAATTGGGGTAAGCCATTCTGCGATGATCTTCCTCAGTTGCCGTAAGAGGTTTTTAACTGTGTGCGTATTCTGGAAAGCGGTGATACAAAGCGTAGCCTGCCTAGGAAAGAGTTGGCGTTTGCGAGATGCTGCTACTGGTGCCGCCGCTGCTGTTCTTGCGGCGGGAGTCCATACATCTACCCAGTGGGCTGTCACAGTCATATAGTCCTGACCCTGCCCTGCTCCACTTGTCCACATGTCCGTGGTTAAGTGGACATTGGGTACAACTGCATTTTTTAGGACACTGGTGAGTCTTTTTCTGACGTCCGTGTACATTCTCGGTATCGCCTGCCTACAGAAGTGGAACCTAGATGGTATTTGGTAACGGGGGCACACTGCCTCAATAAATTGTCTAGTTCCCTGTGATCTAACGGCGGATACCGGACGCACATCTAACACCAACATAGTTGTCAAGGCCTCAGTTATCCGCTTTGCAGCAGGATGACTGCTGTGATATTTCATCTTCCTCGCAAAGGACTGTTGGACAGTCAATTGCTTACTGGAAGTAGTACAAGTGGGCTTACGACTTCCCCTCTGGGATGACCATCGACTCCCAGCAGCAACAACAGCAGCGCCAGCAGCAGTAGGCGTTACACGCAAGGATGCATCGGAGGAATCCCAGGCAGGAGAGGACTCGTCAGAATTGCCAGTGACATGGCCTGCAGGACTATTGGCATTCCTGGGGAAGGAGGAAATTGACACTGAGGGAGTTGGTGGGGTGGTTTGCGTGAGCTTGGTTACAAGAGGAAGGGATTTAGTGGTCAGTGGACTGCTTCCGCTGTCGCCCAAAGTTTTTGAACTTGTCACTGACTTATTATGAATGCGCTGCAGGTGACGTATAAGGGAGGATGTTCTGAGGTGGTTAACGTCCTTACCCCTACTTATTACAGCTTGACAAAGGGAACACACGGCTTGACAAATGTTGTCCGCATTTCTGGTGAAATGCTTCCACACCGAAGAGTTGATTTTTTTGGTATTTTCACCAGGCATGTCAACGGCCATATTCCTCCCACGGACAACAGGTGTCTCCCCGGGTGCCTGACTTAAACAAACCACCTCACCATCAGAATCCTCCTTGTCAATTTCCTCCCCAGCGCCAGCAACACCCATATCCTCCTCATCCTGGTGTACTTCAACACTGACATCTTCAATCTGACTATCAGGAACTGGACTGCGGGTGCTCCTTCCAGCACTTGCAGGGGGCGTGCAAATGGTGGAAGGCGCATGCTCTTCACGTCCAGTGTTGGGAAGGTCAGGCATCGCAACCGACACAATTGGACTCTCCTTGTGGATTTGGGATTTCGAAGAACGCACAGTTCTTTGCGGTGCTTTTGCCAGCTTGAGTCTTTTCAGTTTTCTAGCGAGAGGCTGAGTGCTTCCATCCTCATGTGAAGCTGAACCACTAGCCATGAACATAGGCCAGGGCCTCAGCCGTTCCTTGCCACTCCGTGTGGTAAATGGCATATTGGCAAGTTTACGCTTCTCCTCCGACAATTTTATTTTAGGTTTTGGAGTCCTTTTTTTACTGATATTTGGTGTTTTGGATTTGACATGCTCTGTACTATGACATTGGGCATCGGCCTTGGCAGACGACGTTGCTGGCATTTCATCGTCTCGGCCATGACTAGTGGCAGCAGCTTCAGCACGAGGTGGAAGTGGATCTTGATCTTTCCCTAATTTTGGAACCTCAACATTTTTGTTCTCCATATTTTAATAGGCACAACTAAAAGGCACCTCAGGTAAACAATGGAGATGGATGGATACTAGTATACAATTATGGATGGACTGCCGAGTGCCGACACAGAGGTAGCTACAGCCGTGGACTATTGTACTGTACTGTGTCTGCTGCTAATATAGACTGGATGATAATGAGATGTAGTATGTATGTATAAAGAAGAAAGAAAAAAAAACCACGGGTAGGTGGTATACAATTATGGATGGACTGCCGAGTGCCGACACAGAGGTAGCTACAGCCGTGGACTACTGTACTGTGTCTGCTGCTAATATAGACTGGTTGATAAAGAGATGTAGTATGTATGTATAAAGAAGAAAGAAAAAAAAACCACGGGTAGGTGGTATACAATTATGGATGGACTGCCGAGTGCCGACACAGAGGTAGCTACAGCCGTGGACTACCGTACTGTGTCTGCTGCTAATATAGACTGGTTGATAATGAGATGTAGTATGTATAAAGAAGAAAGAAAAAAAAAACCACGGGTAGGTGGTATACAATTATGGACGGACTGCCGAGTGCCGACACAGAGGTAGCTACAGCCGTGGACTACCGTACTGTACTGTGTCTGCTGCTAATATAGACTGGATGATAATGAGATGTAGTATGAATAAAGAAGAAAGAAAAAAAAAGCCACGGGTAGGTGGTATACAATTATGGATGGACTGCCGAGTGCCGACACAGAGGTAGCTACAGCCGTGGACTACCGTACTGTGTCTGCTGCTAATATAGACTGGTTGATAATGAGATGTAGTATGTATAAAGAAGAAAGAAAAAAAAACCACGGGTAGGTGGTATACAATTATGGACGGACTGCCGAGTGCCGACACAGAGGTAGCTACAGCCGTGGACTACCGTACTGTGTCTGCTGCTAATATAGACTGGTTGATAATGAGATGTAGTATGTATAAAGAAGAAAGAAAAAAAAAACCACGGGTAGGTGGTATACAATTATGGATGGACTGCCGAGTGCCGACACAGAGGTAGCTACAGCCGTGGACTACTGTACTGTGTCTGCTGCTAATATAGACTGGTTGATAAAGAGATGTAGTATGTATGTATAAAGAAGAAAGAAAAAAAACCACGGGTAGGTGGTATACAATTATGGACGGACTGCCGAGTGCCGACACAGAGGTAGCTACAGCCGTGGACTACCATACTGTACTGTGTCTGCTGCTAATATAGACTGGTTGATAAAGAAATGTAGTATGTATGTATAAAGAAGAAAGAAAAAAAAACCACGGGTAGGTGGTATACAATTATGGATGGACTGCCGAGTGCCGACACAGAGGTAGCTACAGCCGTGGACTACTGTACTGTGTCTGCTGCTAATATAGACTGGTTGATAAAGAGATGTAGTATGTATGTATAAAGAAGAAAGAAAAAAAAACCACGGGTAGGTGGTATACAATTATGGACGGACTGCCGAGTGCCGACACAGAGGTAGCTACAGCCGTGGACTACCGTACTGTACTGTGTCTGCTGCTAATATAGACTGGTTGATAAAGAGATGTAGTATGTATGTATAAAGAAGAAAGAAAAAAAAACCACGGGTAGGTGGTATACAATTATGGATGGACTGCCGAGTGCCGACACAGAGGTAGCTACAGCCGTGGACTACTGTACTGTGTCTGCTGCTAATATAGACTGGTTGATAAAGAGATGTAGTATGTATGTATAAAGAAGAAAGAAAAAAAAACCACGGGTAGGTGGTATACAATTATGGACGGACTGCCGAGTGCCGACACAGAGGTAGCTACAGCCGTGGACTACCGTACTGTACTGTGTCTGCTGCTAATATAGACTGGTTGATAAAGAGATGTAGTATGTATGTATAAAGAAGAAAGAAAAAAAAACCACGGGTAGGTGGTATACAATTATGGATGGACTGCCGAGTGCCGACACAGAGGTAGCTACAGCCGTGGACTACTGTACTGTGTCTGCTGCTAATATAGATTGGTTGATAAAGAGATGTAGTATGTATGTATAAAGAAGAAAGAAAAAAAAACCACGGGTAGGTGGTATACAATTATGGATGGACTGCCGAGTGCCGACACAGAGGTAGCTACAGCCGTGAACTACCGTACTGTGTCTGCTGCGACTGGATGATAAATAATGATATAAAAAATATATATATATCACTACTGCAGCCGGACAGGTATATATTATATAATGACGGACCTGCTGGACACTGTCTGTCAGCAGAATGAGTTTTTTATAGAATAAAAAAAAAAACACCACACAAGTCACACGACGAGTGTTTAACTTTTTCAGGCAATCACAATATAGTATACTACTAACTATACTGGTGGTCAGTGTGGTCAGGTCACTGGTCAGTCACACTGGCAGTGGCACTCCTGCAGCAAAAGTGTGCACTGTTTAATTTTAATAATATGTACTCCTGGCTCCTGCTATAACCTATAACTGGCACTGCTCCCCAGTCTCCCCCACAATTATAAGCTGTGTGAGCACAGTCAGATATATACATAGATGATGCAGCACACTGGGCTGAGCAGTGCACACAGATATGGTATGTGACTGAGTCACTGTGTATCGTTTTTTTTCAGGCAGAGAACGGATTATATTAAATAAAACTGCACTGTCTGGTGGTCACTGTGGTCAGTCACTACTAAACTCTGCACTCTCTACAGTACTCCTAAGCTCCAGTAAATCAAGTGTCTCTGTCTCAAATCAATCTCACTCTCTCTCTTCTAATCTAAATGGAGAGGACGCCAGCCACGTCCTCTCCCTATCAATCTCAATGCACGTGTGAAAATGGCGGCGACGCGCGGCTCCTTATATAGAATCCGAGTCTCGCGAGAATCCGACAGCGTCATGATGACGTTCGGGCGCGCTCGGGTTAACCGAGCAAGGCGGGAAGATCCGAGTCGCTCGGACCCGTGAAAAAAAACATGAAGTTCGGGCGGGTTCGGATTCCGAGGAACCGAACCCGCTCATCTCTAGGTACAATGTGTCTCAGTGCTCTACCTGGTGCAATATGTCTCAGTGCTTTACATGGTGCAATGTGTCTAAGTGCTCTACCTGGTGCAATACATGGTACAATGTGTCTCAGTGCTCTACCTGGTGCAATATGTCTCAGTGCTTTACATGGTGCAATGTGTCTCAGTGCTCTACCTGTTGCAATACATGCTGCAATGTGTCTCAGTGCTCTACCTGGTGCAATGTGTCTCAGTACTCTACCTGGTGCAATGTGTCTCAGTGCTCTACCTGGTGCAATGTGTCTCAGTGCTTTACATGGTGCAATGTGTTTCAGTGCTTTACCGGGTGCAATGTGTCTCAGTGCTCTACCTGGTGCAATGTGTCTCAGTGCTCTACCTGTTGCAATACATGGTGCAATGTGTCTCAGTGCTCTACCTGGTGCAGTGTGTCTCAGTGCTTTGCCTAGTGCAATGTGTCTCAGTGTCAACCTGGTGCAATGTGTCTCAGTACTCTACCTGGTGCAATGTGTCTCAGTGCTCTACCTGTTGCAATACATGGTGCAATGTGTCTCAGTGCTCTACCTGGTGCAGTGTGTCTCAGTGCTTTACCTAGTGCAATGTGTCTCAGTGCTCTACCTGGTGCAGTGTGTCTCAGTGCTTTGCCTAGTGCAATGTGTCTCAGTGTCTACCTGGTGCAATGTGTCTCAGTGCTCCACCTGGCACAATGTGTATAGCGTGCTCTGCCTGGTGCAAAGTGTATAACGTGCTCTGCCTGGCGCAAGTGTATAACGTGTGTGTTTGGGGGGGGGGGGCTGCCTATTTTGTCAGTCCCGGGCCTCACAATTTCTGGTGGCAGCCCTGCAGGGGAAACCCCTGTATCAGTGTGTTATTAACAGCTGGTGTAGAGTGGGAGGCCCTGTACACAGAGAGAGATCTCGCAGCTAGATGCAGCAGTGTGTGGGAGGCCAGAGTAACCAGTACATACTGTGACTGAGTGAGTACCTGTCTACGCCATATAGTATAAGCTTGGGGTCCTGGTCAAACCATTCATGGGGAGTTGTGTTTGGGACAGTTATGGGACAACCAGTCTGTGATTAAATTAAAGCAGACTTACACCAATTTATGGAGAAGCACTTACCAGTTTGGGAGATAAAGCGTATTATTATTAGTACCGCAGGGGACCACCCCTGTCACTGTGTTCATTCTCGTAATTAACTTTATACTTTGGGGTTTTATATATATATGCATATATATCACTATTTCAGCTACGTTGACATATATATTGGGAAACTGTTATTCTACCCTGAGCTCAGGTATATTGAAACTCTGCCCCAGGAACATTGATACAGAGAACTACTTCAGTGTATTGCTAAAAGACACTTATAGACTGCATGGGTAAAGTACTATTAGGTTGGGAAGCTACCCATGACCATAGAGTGGAATATTTGCATTGTGATATATGCTATTGTATGTGGTATTCTCAGAGTGACATGTGTTATTGACTACCAGTATTTCAAAGTGGTATATGTGCCGAGAATTGTTAAGAAGGATTATTGCTGCACTCAGATCTTCTGCATAAACGTGTTACATTTGTTTGTTGTGAACCCGCCATATGGGTAGTGTTTCCCTCACCTAACTTACCTCTTCCATATTCAAATAAACTGGCTTCAGTGAGGCCGGAAGTATCATTGCACAGTTTTGGTCCATGTCTTAATACCACCGCTACTATTTAGCGAACCTGAAGCAGAAGCCATCACAGCAGAAGTGCCGGGAAGATCAAGAAAGGTCAGTGAGTAACCCCTATACCGTGAACCGTACTTACCA
This sequence comes from Pseudophryne corroboree, assembly GCF_028390025.1. Taxonomy (NCBI): domain Eukaryota; kingdom Metazoa; phylum Chordata; class Amphibia; order Anura; family Myobatrachidae; genus Pseudophryne; species Pseudophryne corroboree. The sequence goes on along the minus strand of NC_086454.1, from coordinate 283,597,853 downwards.
GTGCACCACAATATTGCAGAATTTACATGAATACGGAATAAAAAGGGGCTTGTTACCGTTAAAATAGACAAGTTGTTCACTCACACTTGATTGTCATCCCATAGATTGAAAATACCTGACTCTAATTTCAACTTCAAAATATCTGCTAAGCCTAAAGGTTCACATACTTTTTCCACTCATAGATATGTGATGTTGGATAATTTTCCTAAATAAAGAAATGAGCATGTCTATTTTTTTGTCTCATTTATTTGATTTGGTACTCTTTGTCTACTTTGAGGACTTGTATGGAAAATCTGATGTACTGTAGTTTTAGGCCAAATTTCTGCAGAAATATAGAAATTCTGAAGGGTTCAGAATCTTTCAAGTACCACTGTGCACACATACACACACATTTATGTAAAAAACAAAACAAAACAAAAAAAACATAGAGAGAACTATGGGGGATGCAGATAATTGTGTATTAGGAGATAATTACAACATTAAGGGGCTCATTTACTGTTTATTGAGGTTTAGACTCGATAAATAGAATTTCTTATTGCTGTTATTCGGGCAATAAGAAATTAATTTCCGCCAAGATGTATTAAAAATCACACCCAGGAACAGATGCTGCCATAGGAGCCCATCCTAGCAATGTGTAAGCTAAAGTGATTGCATCAGGGATCACTTTACTTTATGCTGCAGATGTACTGCACATGTGGGGTCATAAGACAGTGCATGCACCATTGGCTGTTACCAGAGAGGGATCCAAACAATCGTGTTATGTAGCCCATAGACTACAATGACTAATGCCATTGCTATTGTCATGAAGAAAGGAGGTGGGAGGACAAAGGGGAACAGAGGGGGAATAGATGAGGAACATATGAAGTGGGAGGTGAGAAGGGCACAGAGCTGTTTCCAACCCACATTAACTAACCACAGACTGTAGGGGTTAGAGCTGGGTGCAGGGGGGAGTAGGGCTGTGGGGAGGGAGAATGTGGAGGAGCCAGAAAGGGTATTATCTCTGTCCTGACACTGAGCATGATAAGCATACATGGTGCACCTGAAATATCCCCCCCCCCTCCCCTTTCCCCTTCCCTATTACAGTGCCTATGAGTAGCATAATACATGATATTCACACCTTGGATGCCAATTTACTCCCAGATGTCGGACCCATTTTCTCCACATTTCAGATGAATTATAAGGAAAGAGATTTTCATGGTAATAAACACATTTCTCATTTTACGTTTAAAATCTTGATTTTCTAACTTACAAATATAACAATTCAAAGCCATCAAAAATATTTATTGCCATCAATAGAATACTAGGATATCTCCTTAGAAGGCTAAAAGGCTAAAAAAACACCTGACCATCAACATTCCCCAGCTGTTGCACATGATATATACAAATGGAAGGAAGCAACTTATGAGCCAATTAATTTAGTGGCCTCAGTGTGATTTGGTAATTTTCTATGACTCTGTTAGTATTTCCCTTCAGACTTGGTGGCACGTGGCTGGCAGAGATATTTGTGGCCCTGAAGACTTTTCATCAGTATCCCCTTACATTTGTAGGACTCGGATATTTTGTACTCCAAGGTTTCTGGTCCTCATGGCTTTCATCCAGGCTTCCTCTGTCTCTTCATACTGTGTACTTATTCCCAGCATTCCCAAAAGTTGTCAGCAGGAGTTAGGGATGGGCTAAACATGGTTTTCCATGTTTAGGGGTGGTCAAGGGGTGGCTATTTTGACTCCTCCTCTGATGAAACATCAGCACATAAAGGAAGGCGGTCCTGTGCATTAAGCATTCTTTATCACTCCTCCAGTGGGTTCCTCTTAAGAGGATACTGCCTTACATCTATATACGGTCTCCTTCCACAGAATAGGATGGCATTGGCAATGGGTACATTATCATCAACATTCCTCATTGCATGGTTTAAGGCCACCTCTCTTCCACAACAACTGCTCCCAATTGACAAGACACACTGCCCTTTTGGATAAAAAAGCTGTCTATTGCATTTCGTGCACCAGTCACCACGTACAGGTGGTGCAGCCAGATCATTCCAAGTCCAGTAGAACAGTCTTACCATGACATAGATTGTATACCAGGCAGGCGCTTGATAACAGAGACAATTATTTAAAAAGTACACAATTTATTCCGCATTTAAAAACACTTAGGGGCCTATTTATCACCATCCGCATCCAGGATGCGGATGACAGGTGATAAAATCGCCCCAACTCGCACTGCGATAATTGATTACATCGCAGGGATGTATCAATTATCGCATGCAGGAACAGAGCTTGCGGTCAAGCTCTGTCCCTGCGATGCCTCTTCGCAGCATCATCTGGGTATTTTTCGTAAAAAATACCCCGATGTCCTGCTGTGCATGTGCCGCCCCGCAGACATCAGTGCTACCGCCGCCGCCCGGTCGACCCCCACCGTCGCGACTACCCCCGTGCACCATGGACACCCCCCCAGAAGATCAATATACTCACCTGTCCATGGAGTCGGTCCGCGCTGCTTCAGGAGGCTGCCGGGCACCGGGTCCTTCTCCTGCGCTGTGACCCCCGATACTGTAAAGTGTGCTGCCACTTTGCATATGGGGGACCCGGACTCAGCATATGGGGGACCCGGCGCCCGGCAGCGCTCACCGGAGCAGCAGACACCGGCTCCCTGGACAAGTGAGTATATTTTGTTTGTTTTTTTACTTTAAAAAAATAAATTTGACCCTGTGATCAGACACACATAGCTGATCACTCTGCCGGGTCCCCACTCAGCTTTCTCTGCCAGGGACAGAGAAAGCTGGGCAAATGCCACATTATCGCAGTGCTGCCTTGTGAACTCGCCAGCCTGAGCTGGCGAGATTATCACAGGGCACACGGAAGTATTTTTTCACTTTTTTTTTTAGTAGATTTGGCCACATCACATTTCCCATTATAAGTATGGGGAATGCGATGTGGGTTACTAAAAAAAGTGAAAAAAGGGTTTGGAGCAGTTTTTCATGAAAAACTGCTCCGAATGCCCTTTAATACATTCAGGTGATAATAAAATAATGTGAAAAGGGTGTGAAAACACCCTTTTTCACATTATTTTAGTAAAAATAATGTTAATAAATAGACCCCTTAATAATTGATTAAGTGTTTTTAACAGACTGTATGTACAATGATCACTCCAGGGATCTTCCATCTGCTTCCTCAATGCATTACCTATTGCCTATATGGTTCACCTTCACATATGATTGTGCTATTTCGGATGTATTATTCCGATTATGGGTAACACCTGATCAATATTATTGATATAATTTTAACTGTGTGTTAAGTGTTTAAATGTGGAATAAATTGTGTATTTTTTAAAATAATTGTCTCTTTTATCAAGCACCTACCTGGTATACAATCTATATTTTTTATTTTTTGTTATATTGTTCTTCTCCTGGTGTCAGCTGATATACAAGTCTCTTTGTAGATATACCCTCCTGCACAGCGCCAACAAACCTTATATTGTTTTACTGTTTTTACCATGACATAGGCTTACCATTTGTCCATTAACATTATAAAAGGTCATTACAGAATATTCACTTCTGGTCCTAAATGAGCTTGCTCTGGTACCCTCACATCTGGTCTTCACTGCACAGTTCTCTACTCTCACCACAGGTAATGTCTCCAATTGGTGTTCTCTTTCCTTCATATATTTATGAAGAATAGAATTTTGAGTTCCTCAATGGCTTTGACGTTCGTTCACTCATACTGTAGTTTATTTTGCCTGGTTTATCGCTCCTCACTCAAAGTCTTTGGTCATGATCCTAAGCTACTTACTTTTCCACCTGAATTTTGCTGAGGTCCATCATCCTGAGTGATGAGCGGATTCGGTTTTACTCGGTTTTACTCGGTTCTCAAAACCGAATCTTATTGGCTATCCAAAACACGTGACATCAGTGAGCCAATAAGATTCGGTTTTGAGAACCGAGTAAAACCGAGTAAAACCGAATCCGCTCATATCCTTTTCTATGGTCTTCTACTCCTCCCACTATGTACGATAGTTTGAATGGTTCACATGTTCTGTCAGAAGTTCTCCCAATCTTCATCCCCATCACTTTTTTGAGGAGAATGGCACATATACATTTCCTCTTGGCCAGGTCTATTGCATTGGGCCCACTTTGGTAGAGATACTGAGACCCCCATGTTAGAGAGAGGATTTTTTTCAATGCGTATTGCCTTATAAAAAGCTACATTCTGTAATTTTCCATATAGGTGGCTTCTTCTGTTCTTTTCTCAATGTCTGCATTTTTTCAACACTGCAGGCAATCCGGCAGTTCATTTATACTGCAGTGCATAAGTAAATGCAAATATAATAAGAAAATATTCTCCCTCAAGGGTCTGTTTATTGAAAAAGGTATATAACGTAATAAACCATGAGCTGCTATCTGACCTACCTCCCAGAAATATATCTGATTAAGGCAACCAAGAGGAGGAGTTATGAACACTACTGCACTGGTATCTGTGCAGAGAATTTGCTGTATCCCATAGAAACCAATTGTTTGCTTTTTTTTATAGGTGTTTAACACATGTTTCTCCAGCACTGGTATGGTTCCTTAAAATAGTGAAATTAGTCTTGGTTGAACTTGTAGATTTACTAAAGCATCTTAAACAGACAAGCTGTGATGTTGCCCATAGCAACCAATCAGATTCTTTCAATCATTTTGTAGAATGCAATACAAAATTGTTAGCTAAAATCTGATTGGTTGCTATTGGCAACACCATCACTTTTCTGTTTTAGAAGCTTTAGGGCCTAATTCAGCATGGATGGTTATTCTGAGAAATTGCAGTTGTCTGTGAGTAGAAAGACGCCGCCCCGAGAATAAGAACCCCATTCCCATTCAAGTTTGCGAAAGCATTGCAGTTCGCTCTCCACTCACAGATGCATACGCAATTTCTGGAGCATCGAAGACTTTTTTGGCGTCTGTGCAAATGTGAGAAGGTCTGAGGCTGCCACAGATACCCCTTTCACACTGCAAACCCGGGTCCGACCCAGTATTTTGAACCCGGGTCCAACCTGGGTCCGACACGGGTCAGGCCGTTTCACACTACACTTTCAACCCGAGTTATGGCAGGGTTGGCTCCTTTTAACTCAACCCGGGTCAGCAATTACAACACCATGGATTTCATTAAACAGAGCTACTGTATGTTTTTATATACCATTGCATCTTTAACTGTTCCAGTAACATACCTCCCAACTGTTCCGATTTTCGCGGAACAGTCCCGTTTTTTGGGACTGTCCCACCCATGGGCCACAGTTTCCCGCGGTTGGGGTGGGGGTGGGGGGCAGTTGGGAGGCTAGTGTCACTGCTGCACTGCTTAGCAGGTGACAGAGGGAGAGGGGGCATGCCAGCAGCTCAGAGAGCGCTGGGCATGCCCCCTCAGTGACGGTACAAGGAGGGCGTGACTTGCGATTGCGGCTCTGCCACGAGACCATGCCTCTTTCATATAGGCTACGCCCCCTTTTTGGCCGTGCCCCAAGGTCCCTCTTTGTACTTTTAATAAGTTGGGAGGTATGCAGTAAGCTGCCTAGCAATCTCTGCCTCACACCTAATTCTTAACAGCTCTAATTTTTAATGCTCTCTGTTATTTCCTGTGTAGCAGGGGTCAGGCTGCTGACATCATCAAGGCACACACAGAACAGCCAATCAGCACTTTTACATGAATGCAGGGTTGAATAACCCGGGTTGGACACATTAGAGTCACATTGACCCAGGTCCAACCCGTGTATAACACTGCTTTTATACCGGGTTGAAAAAATGCAGGGTTACTCGACCCGGGATATTTAAAAGTGGTGCTTGTAGACCGCACCTCGACCCGGGTTATATTTGCGGTGTGAAAGGGGTATAATCTACAACTGAGAGGGGCTGGAAGTTGTCTGCGCTGACGTCAGAGACCCTCCCCAAAAACGTCTGGGCATGCCTGCGTTTTTTCTGACACACCCAGAAAATGGCAGGTTCCACCCAGTAATGCCGGCTTCCTGTCAAGCAAACAGCGGCTACATTGCGCTTACAATCTGAATGTAATTTATGTTGCTATTACCCCTCACGCGTGCGCAGTGCGAACACTACACATGCACAGTCGTTCGATAAGCGCTCAATTTGCGATTTCTCTGAATAGCGATCCATGCTGAATTAGGCCCTTGGTACTGTAAAATTACCTCATAGAATAACAAACCCTTCAGGTAAGTAGGGCAATTCTTTCAAAAACAACCAATGTACAGTGCTTGGAAAAAGATGTCCGAGCCTGAACAGAGGAATAAATTCTTACTCACTCCAGATTCAGTGAGCTTCAACTACGGTATATCAGGATGTCCTTCTGATTTTTCAGGGTCAAACAAATCAACCATCATTGTAATATCCTAGAGCAGCACTCACATCTCCAGATACAGGCAGTGCACTTTCCAAGGTGATGTAGTATCTGTAGTTTAGTATCAAAAACAAAAAAATCAATTTCAAAATAAAATATTAATAGTATGGAACAGGGCCGGCTCCAGGCATGTTCCAATAGAGCGGCCGCGCAGGGCGCCACCCTTAATGGGAGCCGCATGCTTGCGCCGCCATATTGGAACCTGGCTGGAGCACCTGTGACTGCAGCACACAGCGATCCGTCCCTTTATCCATTCCCGGCCCGGCCCGCCCGCCTCCTAATAGTGGTAGTATAGTAGTAGCCTCGAGTAGCAGTGGACGGCCGCGGCTGACTGTGTGTGGTGTGTGCGTGCCGCCCTGCTGCCCCGTACCGATGACTCGTCATCATGAGGGGGGAGTGCTGCCTGTGGGCGGGTCGCGGACTGAATGTAAACTACACAGGCTGTGCGCGCTGACGCTATACGGCGGCAGCAGCTCCGGCGTCTGACGTCAGACGCCGGGCGCCGCCGCACAGCGCACATAGCCGAATCGATCATCAGACCTTACAGCTAAGTCTCTGCCTCTGCCGTCTGCGGACCGCCCACAGACCACAGTACTCCCCCTCAGAGATGAGTCATCGGCACAGGCAGCTACTGATAGCCTGGAGGCGGGACGCTGCTGCAGACTGCCTGGCCGCCGCCTTCCCTTCCTCCTGCTGCAGCTGCTTAACACGTGAGTCACACAGAGACCAATCCAGACCAGTTCTGCTTAGTCACAGCCACCCACAGTGTGGGGGCATATCTGTCACTGTGGGGGCATTTATATATCTGGCACTGTGGGGGCATATCTGCACTGTGGGGGCATATCTGCACTGTGGGGCATTTATGTATCTGGCGCTGTGGGGGTATATCTGCACTGTGGGGGCATTAATGTATCTGGCACTGTGGGGGCATATCTGCACTGTGGGGGCATTTATGTATCTGGCACTGAGGGGGCATATCTGCACTGTGGGGGCATTAATGTATCTGGCACTGTGGGGGCATATCTGCACTGTGGGGGCATTAATGTATCTGGCACTGTGGGGGCATATCTGCACTGTGGGGGCATTTTATGTATCTGGCACTGTGGGGGCATTTATGTATCTGGCACTGTGGGGGTATATCTGCACTGTGGGGGCATTGATGTATCTGGCACTGTGGGGGCATATCTGCACTGTGGGGGCATTTATGTATCTGGCGCTGTGGGGGTATATCTGCACTGTGGGGGCATTAATGTATCTGGCACTGTGGGGGCATATCTGGCACTGTGTGGCCATTTATGTAGCTGGCACTGCTGGGGGGGGCATGTCGCGTGTAGCTGGCACTGCTGGGGGGGGCATGTCGCGTGTAGCTGGCACTGCTGGGGGGCATGTCACGTGTAGCTGGCACTGCTGGGGAGCATGTCATGTAGTGTTCCCGCTAGGCGTCTGTGGCTAGGCAATGTGTCTCAGTGCTCTCCCTGGTGCAATGTGTCTCAGTGCTGTGCCTGGCGCAAAGTGTATAGGAGGTTCTTCCTGGTGCAGTGTGTATTAGCTGCACTACTGTGTGGTGTAATGCAAATTGCCACTATTATGTGGCCACGTACCTTCCCCACGAAGTAACTTCCCTTAATTTTTGCTGCGCGCCTTAGGCGCGCACTGTCCATGCTTTAACGTATGGGTATGGGAACAACAAGCAGTATGTACATCATTTTGCCCTCCTAACTTAAAAATGTGCCCTCCCTGTGATCAGCACCAGCCCTAAAAAGTGAACACTATCATGTGTAGCTGGCACTGCTGGGGGGCATGTCATGTGTAGCTGGTACTGCTGGGGGGCATGTCATGTCTATCTGGCACTGCACATTATGTGTATCTGGCACTATACTGGAGACATTGTGTGTAAGGAACACTACTGTGGCTATGTGTAAGGCTGCTAATTGTGTGAAAATATGTTTATAGTTTGATGATATGAAGTTACGAGGCCACGCCCACTTTTCCAGAGACCACACCCACTTTTCCGGGAGCGCGCGCGCCTTCGACGCGCGCATGGGGGTGGGGGGGGGGGGGCGCTTTTACATTTTCTCGCTCAGGGTGCTAGTAGGCCTGGAGCCGGCCCTGGTATGGAAAGTAAGCAGATAGAAGAATCACTAAAACAAAAATAAAGCATACAGTATAAACAAAATAAAGGAATCCTAAAGTGTCTCACTTTTTAGATTCCTTTATTTTGCTTCTGTGAATACTGAACTAGACAGATATATCACCTGGGAAAACGATACATTTTCTGTATTTACTTACTTCCAGGGTTATTTACCATAAGTGACACACCAGGACACTGGAGCTCCACTTGGTAAATTTTAAATTGATCATGATAACTTTACTTCTGGGTTTCAGACCTTGCTGAGAGACTGTGCATGCCCGTCTAGTTGGCTGCGCATGCGCAAAGGATAATCGTCCTTCAAATTCCTCTCAATAGTAGTATGAGTATCGGGATCGGCAACAAAAATCTCGGGGCCCGGCACACTTCTGTCTCTGGGGACCCACTGCATCACACTTTGGGATTTTACCAAGGAAAGATGTTGTATACCTACATATATATAAATTTTTATATATATATATATATATATATATATATATATAAAATCATGTAGTTGAAGCCGCACACACATAATTTGATGATTCAATGTAGTTGATTCCTGGGGTACTTATAACCCAGGAGGCATCCAGTAGTGTGGAAGTCACCTTCTATATGTAATAGTAGAGAGCACTTACCAGTCTTCATTAGGTACTTATAGGCCAGTATGGGCACACAGTGGGGTTTGGATCTCTCCTGTCTGGTTCTGGTGGTCTTGATAAAGGTCCCTGCGAGGACCGAAACGTTGACAGCAATGTTTCTATCTGTGATGTGTTAATTAATGTTTGGTGAATTTATACTTGAACACTGGTGAGTGCTCTCTACTAATATATATATATATATATATATATAGTATGTCCAACCTGGCACCCCTGCAGGGCAGCAGAACCCCCAAATGCAATGCTTGCTTGTGTGCCCTCCTGGGGTATAGCAACCCCAAATACAACCAGAAAAAAGCAGGCGGCACTCCAGGACTTTGAAAGTCTTGGAGTGCCGCCTGCTTTTTTCTGGTTTTATATATATATATATATATATATATATAATACTAGCTGAATACCCATGCTTCACTACGGAATTTCAAGTATTTCCGTGCTTCGCTAGGGAAGTTCAAGTATTTATGTGTGTATAACTTTAATTTTGAAGGACTTCCTGGTAAACTAATTAGACATACAACAGGACATGCTCTGCCCGCCGCTGCAAATCTTTGTCAAAAGGTTGGCACTGAGGAGAAAAATCCGCCTCCTTCTCCATCTGTCCCGCCTGTGATGCTGCCCTGCTCAGTGCTGTAATGCTGGGATGACAGGCCAAGCTCCGCCCGCTGTATGTTAATATGTAAGGTTTGCAGGGATAGACTGACTCAATTTCAGGGAGCCCTAGGTCTCCTTGCTTAGCTTCTCAATCTCCATGGGGCTCCTTCTTTGAGGTAAAAAGGTAAAGATTTTCACACAACACTTGAGGTCACTGGGAGAGCTGTCAGTACCCTTTACACAGCAGATCAGCAGATGCTGACTATCAAGATTTCCTTCAATCAATTTAAGAATCAAAATATCTATGTTTCCTTTCTTCCTATTGCGCTCTGAGAGGTTCGGCAATGTCTAGTTCAAGTGACAGGTTAATCTAATTGAGACACTATCCTCTCCTGACTGGAAATAGGTTGGTTAATTACTTATATCTAAAATATATATATATATATATATATATATATGTAAAAGGCAAATACCACTGACTCATCACAAAATCTCCTGAACCATAAGGCTGCACTTCCTTGCCAGTGGCAGTTTTAGAGCAGTCCGTTATTCAAATAGGGAAGACACACCCAGCGATGTTTCACAGTGTTTAGGGGTTGCAGTTCATGTGGCTCCCCTATTTGAATAATAAAGTGCTCTGCAACTGCCACAGCAAGGAAGTTCAGGAACAGTATTGTGTCCTCCCCCCTCCGTGACTTGGAATCGCCGGTACCATGCATGCTTTATAGCCCCGGCTGGGTGGGCTGACTTAACTCTTCTCTGTGAGGGGGGAATAATATCACCCCTTTTAACCCATTTATGGGTGGAATTTTGACAAATCCCTTGTGGGTGTCTGCATCACAATAGCAAGCTACTGTCCAAATTTCAAGTTCCTAGTCCTAGTCCTTATGGTTCAGGAGATTTTGTGATGAGTCAGTGTTATTTGCCTTTAGAAAAAAATAATAATTTTATATATATATATATATATATATATATATATATATATATATACAAGAATGTCAATTTAATAAACTGCATGTACACTTACAGTACCAGACAGTTGTCTGTCTCCCCCAGTTGTTCCAGTGCTGTTGCGGCTGCCTCCAGAGGGGAAAGGGGATGGGGGGCGAGTGCAGCAGTCAGCAGAGCAGACAGACAGTGCTGCTGCAGCTTGCTATGCTGGGCTTGCCGTCAGCCAGTGGGGGGGAGTGCCGGCGGCATCATTCATTGCTACACCACCAGGTGACACAGGTGACGGTTTTGCTGGGGAGAAGGGGTCGCTGGGAGAGAGGAGGTCACCGGGGGTGGAGGTTTTACCTTGGACGGTGTGCCTGTCGGGAGGTCTGGCGCAGCATCATACGTCAGCAGCGCAGGACCGGACCAAGTGACAGGTTAAGGTCTGGGCCACACATAACGGCCAAGCAGGTCCCGCTGAACGGGACCCGCTTTGCCAGGAGGGGGGTTCTGTGTGCACACGGATACCGCAGAACAGGATCCGGCCAGTGACACACAGGATTTCAATGGAACACATTGCGGCCGTGCTGCACTGTGTGAACACATGCATTAAAATACATGTGTTCTCATTAAAATCCCGCAGTCCTGTCATCCGGCCCGACTGCAGCATGCTGCGGTTGGAGCCGGCAGCGGCGGGACTGCCGCACATGTGTGGGCGCCTACAGTACATAGGTGCCCATGTGCAGTCTCCTTGCAGCCAAGCGGGTCCCGCTGAATAGTCACTATTTATTATAGGACTACACTTATGTGACCTGGGCACTAGTTCTCCAAAATGTGCCCAAAGACTAAAATTTAAAAAGTCCCAAAAGTTTTTATCATTAATCCTGCAGTTCACCCACACAGAGGTTCTGCTGAATTGCCTTCACATGCACAATTCTGGAGACAGTTTTTCAATGAAACATCCTGCGACCTGGAAACCTTGAAATGAAGTATGGAGCTGCAATTAAAGTATACATCACTTTGAAGGCCATGATATATCTTTTATATATATATATATATATATATATATATATATATATATAAAATAGGCTTGCAGATATGTTACATCTTGCCAGCAAGTCAAGAGGAGGATTAGGTTCCTGCAATATAACCCTTAAGTTGTTTGAAATGAAGGAATCCCCATTTCTTTGCCAAGAGCTGTGTATAATATATTTGCAAAGGATGGTTTACTTTGATGCTGAGAACTCTTCCCTTTGATCAAAAGCATCAAGCCTAACTCATGACTGCAAGTAAATAGCAGAAGTTGGCATTCTTTGCAGTTATGGACATTAGAATCTGAAGATTTGTACATGACACAATGTGCTGGAGTGTTACATTTCAGACTCTTTAAAATCAAATCCAACTTCCAGTAAAATAAAGTGTTTTGCATTATCTTTCCCTACCTGTCGATAGTTAGAAAATTGATAAAAGAGCTATGTTAGAATTAACAGGATAAAACCCAAACACAGACTTTTATTTGCAAGATGAAAGTGCAATTAATCTTTATTATAACAAGATTTCACTGAGCAGAATATTTGGCTATTCCTCATCACTGCCTCGAAACGCGTTGGTAATTTGCACACATATGAGAACCAGAGAGAGAGAGAGAGAGAGAGAGAGAGAAATGAAAATTGTAAGATGATTTCAAAAGCTATTGCCTGGTATAAAAATTGCTTGAAACAAATAACATTCATGCAGTTAATGAATATTAATGCATGTTGTATCAAGGAATCATTATCTTTTTTTTTTTTTTTTTGCTGTGAATTTTAGATCTCAGTACAGAATGTTGTTTAAATTACTTCTCATGCAATGAACATGTGCAATTACATAATTATCTAGACTCAGTTCATCTAAAAAGAAATGAACAGCAATCAAATATTTTTTTTATTTCTGAGTCATTCTGCAAATTGAAATAATGTTCAACCTAGAATATTATATGTGTGCCGTCATCAAGTTCTGCCAGTTGCAAACATTTACTTTAGCATTTTGCAATTTTATATATTGTTATTAACCCCTTACTTCAGTGTTGCACAGAAATACAATATGCTATGAATTAACTACATGTATAAAACACTTTTTATGTCATAAATACATTATCTGTTTTCAATATCTATACATTTGAACAACGGTTTTGAGTCTTGAGCAGATCTACAGTAATCACAAGTAGGGGGCGCTAGAGCTAAATGAAGTGGCTCTATGTAGTTTGCATTTCACGCAATATTAATTAAACAAGGCTACAGAGAAATGTAAGCACTGTCTTACCTCAAGGAAAAATAAGGCAAAATGTGGGAATCACTGGACCATAAAGCAGCAACAATTCAGCAGTACAGAATGGAACAGCAAGCAGAGAAAAGTCATTTAAAAACAATTCTACTAAATGCTATAGCACTAGTGAAAATAGCACATACAGTACTGTAATTAAAAATGATCATATTAATTTGTACGTTTTCATAATCCACTATCTACTTGGCTTTCAGGGCTTAAATACACTTTTTAAATACATATAGGGGGTAATTCTGAGTTTATCGCAGCAGGAATTTTGTTAGCAATTGGGCAAAACCATTTGCACTGCAGGTGGGGCAGATGTAACATGTGCAGAGAGAGTTAGATTTGGGTGTGGTGTGTTCAATCTGCAATCTAAATTGCATCGTAAAAATAAAGCAGCCAGTATTTACCCTGCACAGAAACAAAATAACCCACCCAAATCTAACTCTCTCTGCACGTTATATCTGCCTCCCCTGCAGTGCACATGGTTTTGCCCATTTGCTAACAAAATTCCTGCTGCGATCAACTCAGAATTTCCCCCATAATTTGTAACAACATGATCATTCCAAATTTTATTTTTCTTGAAATATTGTCTACATTCTACTGGAAACATTTAAAAAAAAAAAAATCAGCAACAACCATGTAACAAATTTGCAGTTTTTGTTTTTGTTAAAGATAATGGCGCTATATAGATAAACAATGCTAGCAATGTATTTTGCATGTGTTTTCTTTAGTATTGAGCTTTTTTCGACAGTATTGTTAAAGTAAAGGTTTTTTTTTATACTTCTCTTCTTGTAAGTTACTTTGGATTCTGTTGCACCCTTACTTCCACCACTGACTGCTTACAGGTGGAGACACATTAGATGCTCTTTATTAGTCAGGCAATACAGGTGGTGTAATGGTTAACATTGCTGTCTCATAGCACTGAGGTCATGAACTCGTTACCAATAACTGTCATAACGGTTTGGAGTTTGTATATTCTCCCCTTGCTTGAGCGGGTTTCCTCCGAGTACTCCGGTTTCCTCCCACAATCCAAAAATATACTTTTAGGTCAACTGGCTCCCAACAAAAATTAACCAGAGTGTGTAGGTGTGTGCCTGTACATGGGCAGACAAGATTGGCCAAGTGGTTCTTATCTGCTGTCAAATTCTGTGTTTCTATGTTTCTATGCTAAGGATAAATGTCCATCCCCAATACTACAACATTGGGGAGGGTTATCGAAGAAAAACTCAGACCCTTCCCAACAAGTTCCTGTTGCCTTCCCTTCCCAAAGCTGCATGCATAGCCACTGTGAAAACAACTGCCAAAAGATATTTGTCCCTCATGTTAACCCTGATTATAAGGCTAGAATGAGTCAATTGATGAGCAGATGGGGCTGCATCCATGAACCCCCCTAGACTTTGGGTAATCACCTTCACCTCCATGTCATACAGTACCTCCTCTACCAATGTCATTCCTCCTCCTCCTCCTCCTCCTCTGTGTCATACCTCCTCTATCTCTGAGACACATCTCTGACTCCTTTACCTCTCTGTCATACTTCCTCCTCCTTTGTGTCATATCTTCTCCACATCTGTGTCATTCCTCCTCCACCTATGTATCATAGCTTCTCAACCTCTGTGTCATACCTCCTCCACCTATGCCATACCTCCTTGTCCTCCTCTGTGCCATACCTCCTCCATCTCTGAGAATTATCTCCTCCACCTTTGTGTCATACTTCTTCAATCTCTGAGACACATCTCCTCCACCTCTCTGATATACCTCCTCCATCTCTGTGTCGTATCCCCTCCTTCTCTGAACCACATATCCTCCACCTCTGAGTCATACTGTACCTCCTTCATCTGTGTGTCATACCGCCTCCTCCTCTGTGACATACCTTTTAAACCCTTGTGTCAATCCTCCTTCATCTCTGAGACACATCTCCTCCTCCTCCTCCTCCTCCTCCTCCTCCTCCTCCTCCTCCTCTGTATCATATCTCCTCTGTCTTTGTGTCATACCCCCTCCACATCTGTGTCATATCTTCTTTACCATTGTGTCATACCTCATCCATCTCTGAAACACATCTCCTCTGCCTCTGTGTCATACCCCCGCCACATCTGTGATATTCCTTGTTCACCCTTGTGTCTTACCTCCTCCATCTCTGTGTCCTATCCTCCCCACCTTTGTCTCATACCTCCTCTGCCTCTATGTCATACCTCCTCCATCTCTGAGACATATCTCCTACACCTCTGTGTCATACAGTACCTATTCTGCCTCTGTGACATACCTCCTCCTCCTCTGCTTCATACCTCCTCCATCTCTGTGTCATACCTCCTTCTCCCCTCTGTCATTCCTTCTTCTTTGCCTTTGTCATACCTCCTCCATGTCTAAGAGTTACCTCTCTCACCTCTCAGTCATACCTCCTTATGGTCCAGATATTGTCATATGAGGTTGATGTTGTAAGGTACCTTTAGTGCCTGAGGCAATTAAAGTTCTTTTTAGGGGAGGGCAGGGGTGATTGAGGTGGTTGACGGCACATCCCTATGGACATGGCATGATCTCTTTTTGTTTGCCCCTGGTTTAATGGTAGGAGTCTGTGATACAGTCATTTCTGCCAAGTTTCTGATCACAGCTACATTAAATATAATAAGTAAATATTACATGTAGAACAATACTGCACTGTGCATGCATCCTACAGTCTGTACTCAGAGGACCAGTTGAGCCACTCGGGCTCTGGAAAGTAATGGGCCTTTCCTGAGTAGTGACTGGGAGATATTGCATCTTATTAGCATCTTATGCGAGTGTCGTGGGCATGTGGCAGGACTGGTTCTAGACCCAGATGCTTAATTGATTACATTGTAGGCCATTCTCTGACTGGGATTCTTCACCTAGCATGAGGCTGATGCAAGTCCCGATAGTGCTTCCAATGGTTGTATCTGCAGCTGTTCAAAGTGAGCATCCCAGTCCTTCTGCATTCAGACTCATGGCTGTACACCAGAGGAAGGGCTGATACTAGCATTAGCAGAAAGTCGCAGACATGACTACAGGAAATGACGCTGACAAAGTCGCAGCAGTGTCCCATTCAGAATGAGCCCTGTGGGTTTATATACTTTAGAAAATACAGCACTGAGCATATGTGGGGCCTATTTATCAAGCATTAGGCACCTTAGCTATGTATAAACAGCAGTTTCCACATCATTTAAGTATCTCTGCAATTTATTAAAGGCTGAACATATTAAATCTGTTGCATTTAATTAAGTAATGCCGGATACTGCAGTCCACATTGTTTTCAATGGGAACTCTTCTCCAGTTTGACAGGCTTTGAAAAGTAAATTTTACAGAGTTTAGGGGATTATTCTGAGTTGGTCGCAGATTTTGCTATCGCAGCAAAATCTGAGACCATACTACTCACATGCTGGGGGCCGACCAGCACAGGGCAAGGCCACCCAGCATGTGTGGCTATACCCTGCGGTCCGATCGCATAGAATAGAGGTAGCAGGAAATGCAGGCTGTCCAGCACCGAGTTTCCACTCGCATGAAACACACGCGCCATCCTCAGGCCACCCCAAAACGTCCATGACATTCCTGCGTTTCCTGCTTTTTCACCCCAGGACACTCCCGCCTGTCAATCATCATGCGTTCGCTTCCTTCCGTGATGTGAACACATGGTGTAGGGCTGAATGTGGCCGCTGTGTGCGAACGCAGCAGCTGCGTTCAGGTCTGAATAAGGCCCTTAGTTTAGTTTGACATTTTGTCTTGGGAGAGGGATTTTCAGAACACATTGCAATAGCTTATGCTTGCACATGCACAGCCAGATAGCCACGCATGCTCCGTAGACATGTCGGGCCTAAAAACAACAGCAATGTTATTGCATAGTTTATGCTATAACTTTACAATCTACTCTTTGCAGGATGGGCTCTTAGCAGGGCCACTGTCGCAGCAAGAGCCGATAGCGTGAAATAGCGCGAATATTAAATCTTTATTGCCACAATATGCGATTACAAGGAATGATACTTTTCAAGTCCCCGGGCCCCACTGCCACCAATGATAAATTGCCCCCTGTATCTGTTAAAGCTGTTTGATGTCAGACTAACTGCCTTAAGTAAACTGCTTTGATTAAATATTAAAGGACCTTTTAAATTGAAGGTGGAACATTTCAGGAGCTTAGAAGGACTGCCGATGTTTCATATAAAGGCCCTCATTCCGATGTTGTTCGCTCGCTAGCAGTTTTTAGCAGCCGTGCAAACGCATTGTCCACTGGGGAGTGTATTTTCGCTTTGCAGAAGTGCGAACGCTTGTGCAGCAGAGCGCCTGTAAAATCTTTTTGTGCAAAGCAAGACCAGCCCTGTAGTTACTCTTCGTGTGCATTGATTCTAACGACGAAGGGACGGCTTTTGACGTCACACACCCGCCCAGCCACACCTGCGTTTTTCCAGATACGCCTGCGTTTTTCCAGATACGCCTGCGTTTTTCTAAGCACTCCCTGAAAATGGTCAGTTGCCACCCAGAAACACCCACTTCATGTCAATCTTTCTGCGTTCGGCTGTGCGACTGGAATCTTCGTTAGACCCTGTGCAAACCCACAATGCTCATTGTACCCGTACGACGCATCTGCGCATTGCGGTGCATACACATGCGCAGAAATGCCAATTTATAGCCTGATCGCTGCGCTGCAAACAATGGCAGCTAGCGATCAACTCGGAATGACCCCCAAAGTTAGGACTATTAGGGAGTGGTTTTTGTTATATGCAGGCAAGTTCCTCCCAATAATCACAGAATAGGTCACTGTCATTGGTAAATTCAACTGATAATACAGAAAATGGACCAGCATTCAGAGGCACAGCAGATGTAAATGCCAAAAATCTAATGTTCTCTAAAGATTCAGGAACAGATCTATAGATTAGATATTTGATGGTTTCTTCTTTATATAAGAAATCCTCTGTTTAAGGTTTAAAGGTCCTTTAAAAGAGCTGTTTTTAGCTCTAGTTTTCAGCCAGGAAATAATTTTACATTACGGGAACCCAGTGAAAGCGGTGAAGGGAGAGAAAATGTCATGTTTAATCTATAGTGAGATGTAATAGGCATACTGTAGATATAAATTATTAACATCCGGTTATGGGTATTACTGCTAGCATCTTGGGTAAGCAAATAAGCTATAGTGAAGCATTTGTCAATTACGTGACATAAATATGGAAAAAATAACTTCCGTTCTGACTAATGGTCTAAATCAAATTCTTCCATGGATCAATAGCCTCTGGATGTTGGGCATATCAATGTATATGGTTAATGCCTTGACAGGTACCTTACTGTTTAAATGGGAAATTAGCAGCCTCAAGCTGTGTAAGGATAAAGGCAATTACCTAGGGGATTTCTGAGGTTGTTAACGTCACTGTTGCTATTACTGTTTATGAAGGTTATAGTTGCTCTGTTAGCAGGTATATATTTAAGGTAACACAGTTTAGGGAAAACAACAGCCCCTGGGCTCATAGCTGCAGCAACACATGATAGAACTGATACTCTATTATTGCCACTGTAACTATAACCAGAGGTGCCGAGAAGGGGGGGAGCAGGTACTATTTACCCGGGTCCTGGCCTGATGGAGGGGCCCAGCAGAGACCCAAGTGCCCCTCCCCCTTACCTAGCAACAGCAGCTGCAGCTCCTCTCCTCAGCCCCGTATATGCTGCTGTGTTCTGGACTGCACTGTGGCCAGGGAGGTGCTTAAAATACATTTTTTTTCTAAGGGTGTGAGGCCACGCCTCCTATGATTATGCCGCCCCCCCCCCCCCCCCCCTAAAATGTAGCTGGGCCCAGCCAGGCTCTCTACTGCCCTGACTACAACAGTGTCTGCAATATATTTAATCTATGCAAGAACTGTCTGTATCTATTAATTGTGTCAAATACCTCAGATCAGTTAGGTTTCTGGACAGTATTTGCCCTTTTAATCACCCGCTTTGTACCTTTCACTTTTATTGTAGTTGCATGATATTTCAATAGTTCTTCCATTGGGTCATTAACTAAAAATTATACAAAGTGTACACCGTGTTAAAGCACAAGAGGTTTTCAAGTGCTGTTGTCTACAGTGTATTTGCCAATGTAACACATTTAAAGTTACACGAAAGTTGCCTGCATTGTTAGGAAATGAAGGCAAATCTTGGACTGTATTGATGGCCATCAAGAACGGGGATGGGCCAGAGTACTAAAGAAGGGTGGAGGAAGCATGGCCAAATTAATGAGGCATGGCCACACACCCTCAAAACAAGGTAAAAAACATACTATGCATTGCTAATCGGGTGCTGCATGCTGCTAATGGAAACATATGTCCCCCTCAGGAGCACTGATCTGCAACTAACCCAGGCCAACAGTGCACCATGCTGGAAAGGGGAAGAATATTCCTCTCAGCAACTGACCCAAGCCTTGTTGCTAACGGAATGCACTATGCGCAGACTCTAGTCTTCCTGTTCTCCAGAGAGGATTCATGCCGTATCCCAAGATGGCCACTGAGCATGATATATACTAAGCATGTGCAGGGGACCTCTTGAGACTGCACAGGGAGATGTACTAAGCCTTGGAGAGTAATAAAGTAAAGTAAGATAAAGTACCAGCCAATCAGCTCCTAACTGCCGTGTTAAAAGCTGTGATTACAAAATGACATATACACAAATATCCCCCTCATCCTGCTGCACTTTCACAGTACCATCCTCAATTTCAATGCCTAAACCATCATCATACCTTAGATTTGGACAGTCCCAATTACAGCAGTCAAATCCCACCATTTACCGATTCTCAGAATGGACTTTTGGTATGCACAAAAACAGTTTTATCATGTTAAGATATTTAAATAAACGATGGGATGTAATGGAGTCCGAGATCGCCAGAGATGTGGGATGCTGGATGATCTCAGGATGTTTCTTTAAAGGGGCAATCACTTACAAGGCATGGTTTTGCCTTGTAAGTGTTTGCCCCTTTAAAAAAAAATGTCTGAGCTCAGTCGGCATTTCACACCTCCGGTGATCTTGGACTCCATTACATGTTAATATTTTGTTATTGATTTTACACAGATCTTGTTTGCATATTAGCCACTAAAATCCAACTAAAAGTAATAAAACAGCAATGCAGGAGCAGCTGACCAATGTTATTATTGATTAGTATGTTGGATACTATGTTTCATTGATTGATACATCTGATTGGCTGCTTATTCCTATTTTAATGAATGCTTTGTGATGCTGAGCCAGCCCTCTGACAAAGTCTGGATGACGAAACACGTAGGGATGTGGCCTGGTCTGATGTGAAGGAGACTGCTGCACTGTCTGTGATACTTATGGTGCAGGGGCATATCTAGAACTTTGTGGGCCTCATAGCAACATTTTAAAGGGGCCCCTATCCCATTGCTTCTAGAAAGACACCTCTTCAAAGCAGTTGCTAATTTTATGCCCCAAAGTAGTGCCCTTGCTTATTTTATGAAACATAGTAGTGCCCTTGTTCACAATATGTTACATTGCAGGGTTGCCAGTTCACATTTTGCAACAAAGTACCCCCAATTCACATTATGACATCCAGTGTCCGCAGGTCACATTACGTCACAATTATGCCAAATTACAGTACCAGTCCATATTATGTCACACTATAGTGCCTTCCCTTCATATTGTGCCACAATACAGTGCCTCAGTTCATATTCTGAAAACATTATAATCTCCTCCAGTTCAATTTATACCACATTACAATAAGCAGGTCAAGGGGCATAAGTAGGTTTATCGTAGGCCACAAGGCAAAAGTTTATAAGGGCCCCTATGTATCACCCAACGGTGAAAAATATATACAACACTTGTAACTCTGACAGAGAAGGTGGCCCCTCTCAGCTCTGGGCCCCATAGCAGCTGTACTCCCTGCACCTGCAGTAGCTACGCCCATGGTATGGTGTTTTATGCTGTTGAACCCATGGTGTTTTGACCACCACCATTGGTGCACAAGCCTTTGACCTGGTTTTATAACTGCAGTTACAAGGTTTTTAAGTCTGAGTGATAGAGTAGGACTTGCAGAGAAATGCGGTCGCTTATGTGGGCTGCAAGCTTAAATGCATTGACCCATTCATGACACCTGCCGCCGACACCCCGAAGGTAAGTATCAGGGAGTATGTTATGGTTAGGCACAAGGGGGGGGTTAGGATTAGGCATTAGAGGGGGTTAGCCCCGAGGGTTAGCGTTATCCGCCACCCTAGCCACCACCCCTGGAGGGCTATGGTAGGGGAGTGGGGGGTAAAAATACTTATCCTCTCTGCCGCCGGGATCTTCAATGTCAGAATGCTGGTGTCGGTCATGTGACTGTCGCCATCCCGATTACTGGGATAGCATACCGAACCCCATGAACCAAAGCCCCCCCATTGTTTATTGTAGTGAGTGAGTGGGATGCAGTTAAAATATTGGCTGTTGGGATCCCAGCAAACAGCAGACCTCTACCAGAACCCTGACAGCCAGTGAAATATCGCTGGACAGAATCCCGTCCTCCACCAGGTATTCCCACTCGGTTGGTGGGTCCATGCCACCAACAGAGTGGGAATATAACCTGTGGCAAGCAAAGAGAGCCACCGGGCCTGAAGCGTGGTGAGTGCAGCGAGTACACGACAGGACTTGATGCCTCGCTGGCGGGATTCCACTGTTGGTATACTGACAGCCGCCATCCCGTCTGTCGGTAAAACATACTGATGCCAAGTGAGCTGATCTCTGTGTATGTTTATTTAAGCAATGTGCTCACATGCCAGTTTGCACCCCAAACCTAGGATTGGTGAGTGCGTTGGATTAATACACCCTAAACCTATGAGTTGTGAGTGCAGTGAATTCATGTTTAAATACAGTATACTGTATATATAAATAACAAGGAAGTTATATTTAAGAACTAATGTTTATAGCAAGGAAGTTGTATGTAAGAACATAGCACCAGTGTATTTCACTACTATGTTTATTTGTGAAACTTAATGCAAATTGTTTTTCAGGAACGTAGCTGACTCTTTAGATCACGAGAGAAGCCTACATTGTTAGTAAGGGAATGAAAGGTCAGAAGCATTGAGTCAGCAAGCAAGCCAGTGGCATGGGAATGTCATCGACATCAGTGCCTGCCCCAGAAGAGTTTCCAATCTAATTTACCTCCCAGAGGCAAACAGTCTGCATATAAACCCAATGCTGTGAGACATCAATGCTAACCACAGTGTCACAGTGGTGCCCCTTCAAACATAACACACATCATTAGTCTAGTGAGTCCTATTTTATAGGTCCCTCTAATTGCCAGAAATATTTGAAACCAGTGTGTGAGAACTTAGGAGGTAATTCAGAGTTGATCGTAGCAGCAAATTTGTTAGCAGTTGGGCAAAACCATGGGGGTCATTCCGACCCGATCGCACGCTGCACATTTTCGCAGCTGTGCGATTGGGTCGGAACTGCACATGCGCTGCGGCCGCAATGCGCAGGCGCGTCGTTACCTGGCGACGGCCATCGCTGGGCAACGACAAGAACTACGAAGGATGACTTTGCAGTGGCGAACGCAAGAAGATTGACAGGTAGAAGGCGGATCCGGGCGTCAACTGACCGTTTTTGGGGAGTGGCTGGCTAGTCCAATGCAGGCGTGTCGAGGCCTTTGGAGGGCGGATGTCTGACATCAATTCCGGGACTTGACAGGCTGAAGTGATCACAGTGGGTAAGTAAGTCCAGACCTACTCCGAAACTGCATAAAATGTTTTTGCATAGCTCGGCTGCACAAGTGAACGCAGCCTTGCTATGCAAAAATCACTCCCCCATAGGCGGCGACTATCTGATTGCACGGCACCTAAAAACAGCTACCTTGCGATCAACTCGGAACGAGGGCCCATGTGCGCTGCAGGGGGGGCAGATATAACATGTGCAGAGAGAGTTAGGTTTGGGTGGGGTGTGTTCAAACTGAAATCTTAATTGCAGTGTAAATATAAAGTATCCAGTATTTACCCTGCACAGAAACAAAATAACCCACTCAAATCTAACTCTCTCTGCACATGTTATATCTGCCACACCTGCAGTGCACATGGTTTTGCCCAATTGCTAACAAATTTGCTGCTGCGATCAACTCTGAATTACGCCCTTAGGCCCTCATTCCGAGTTGTTCGCTCGCTAGCTGCTTTTAGCAGCATTGCACACGCTAAGCCGCCGCCGCCTACTGGGAGTGAATCTTAGCTTATCAAAATTGCGAACGAAAGATTCGCAATATTGCGAAAAGACTTCTCTGTGCAGTTTCTGAGTAGCTCGAGACTTTACTCTTCCAGTGCGATCAGTTCAGTGCTTGTCGTTCCTGGTTTGATGTCACAAACACACCCAGCGTTCGCCCAGACACTCCTCCGTTTCTCCAGCCACTCCCGCGTTTTTCCCAGAAAAGGTAGCGTTTTTTCACACACTCCCATAAAACGGCCAGTTTCCGCCCAGAAACACCCACTTCCTGTCAATCACACTCCGAACTCCAGTACGAAGAAAAAACCTTGTAATGCCGTGAGTAAAATACCAATCTTCATAACAAATTTACTTGGCGCAGTCGCAGTGCGAACATTGCGCAGTTAGCGGAAAATCGCTGCGATGCGAAGAAAATTACCGAGCGAACAACTCGGAATGAGGGCCTTAGTTCCGTTTCTGGAAGTCTCCTGTGTAAGAGGGAACTGATTATCACCATGTCATAAATAATACCACGACAGTCGGCTGTTTAGAAAAAGCTGAACAAAGCAATGTACAATATCATTCTACAGGATTGTATCCCAGCAATGAAAGATTTATGAAGGGTTTCATAACACTGTGTTACTGTACTCTTAATTAAACTGATGCACTCATGCATAGAGAACCAAACTCAAGTTTACAAGAGAATTACTGTGTTTTCACCAAAATAAGACGACTCTTGTAAACTGCTTGCAGATGAATATTGCAAGTATGAAAAGATAAGAAACTAGTAAACTGCTAAAAAGAAAAATTAAGTTTATTGATTATCAAAGGTGAAATTGGTTAACCAATTTTTTAGATTGCTATATTAAATGGATGTCAATGGGAAATTAAATGTAATTATATGTAGAGATGAGCGGGTTCGGTTTCTCTGAATCCGAACCCGCCAGAACTTCATGTTTTTTTTCACGAGTCCGAGCGACTCGGATCTTCCCGCCTTGCTCGGTTAACCCGAGCGCGCCCGAACGTCATCATGACGCTGTCGGATTCTCGCGAGGCTCGGATTCTATCGCGAGACTCGGATTCTATATAAGGAGCCGCGCGTCGCCGCCATTTTCACACGTGCATTGAGATTGATAGGGAGAGGACGTGGCTGGCGTCCTCTCCGTTTAGACACTTGATTTACTAATTTTGGGGAGCATTAGGAGTACTCAGTAGTGTACAGTGCAGAGTTTTGCTGATAGTGACCAGTGACCACCACTTTTATTTATAATCCGTTCTCTGCCTGAAAAAAGCGATACACAGCACACAGTGACTCAGTCACATACATACCATATCTGTGTGCACTGCTCAGGCTCAGGCCAGTGTGCTGCATCATCTATATATATTATATATCTGTCTGACTGCTCAGCTCACACAGCTTATAATTGTGGGGGAGACTGGGGAGCACTACTGCAGTGCCAGTTATAGGTTATAGCAGGAGCCAGGAGTACATAATATTATATTAAAATTAAACAGTGCACACTTTTGCTGCAGGAGTGCCACTGCCAGTGTGACTAGTGACCAGTGACCTGACCACCAGTATATAATATTAGTAGTATACTATCTCTTTATCAACCAGTCTATATTAGCAGCAGACACAGTACAGTGCGGTAGTTCACGGCTGTGGCTACCTCTGTGTCGGCACTCGGCAGCCCGTCCATAATTGTATATACCAGTGACCTAACCGTGGTTTTTTTTTCTTTCTTTATACATACATACTAGTTACGAGTATACTATCTCTTTATCAACCAGTCTATATATTAGCAGCAGACACAGTACAGTGCGGTAGTTCACGGCTGTGGCTACCTCTGTGTCGGCACTCGGCAGCCCGTCCATAATTGTATATACCAGTGACCTAACCGTGGTTTTTTTTTCTTTCTTTATACATACATACTAGTTACGAGTATACTATCTCTTTATCAACCAGTCTATATATTAGCAGCAGACACAGTACAGTGCGGTAGTTCACGGCTGTGGCTACCTCTGTGTCGGCACTCGGCAGCCCGTCCATAATTGTATATACCAGTGACCTAACCGTGGTTTTTTTTTCTTTCTTTATACATACATACTAGTTACGAGTATACTATCTCTTTATCAACCAGTCTATATATTAGCAGCAGACACAGTACAGTGCGGTAGTTCACGGCTGTGGCTACCTCTGTGTCGGCACTCGGCAGCCCGTCCATAATTGTATATACCACCTAACCGTGGTTTTTTTTTCTTTCTTTATACATACATACTAGTTACGAGTATACTATCTCTTTATCAACCAGTCTATATATTAGCAGCAGACACAGTACAGTGCGGTAGTTCACGGCTGTGGCTACCTCTGTGTCGGCACTCCGCAGCCCGTCCATAATTGTATATACCAGTGACCTAACCGTGGTTTTTTTTTCTTTCTTTATACATACATACTAGTTACGAGTATACTATCTCTTTATCAACCAGTCTATATATTAGCAGCAGACACAGTACAGTGCGGTAGTTCACGGCTGTGGCTACCTCTGTGTCGGCACTCGGCAGCCCGTCCATAATTGTATATACCAGTGACCTAACCGTGGTTTTTTTTTCTTTCTTTATACATACATACTAGTTACGAGTATACTATCTCTTTATCAACCAGTCTATATATTAGCAGCAGACACAGTACAGTGCGGTAGTTCACGGCTGTGGCTACCTCTGTGTCGGCACTCGGCAGCCCGTCCATAATTGTATATACCAGTGACCTAACCGTGGTTTTTTTTTCTTTCTTTATACATACATACTAGTTACGAGTATACTATCTCTTTATCAACCAGTCTATATATTAGCAGCAGACACAGTACAGTGCGGTAGTTCACGGCTGTGGCTACCTCTGTGTCGGCACTCGGCAGCCCGTCCATAATTGTATATACCAGTGACCTAACCGTGGTTTTTTTTTCTTTCTTTATACATACATACTAGTTACGAGTATACTATCTCTTTATCAACCAGTCTATATATTAGCAGCAGACACAGTACAGTGCGGTAGTTCACGGCTGTGGCTACCTCTGTGTCGGCACTCGGCAGCCCGTCCATAATTGTATATACCACCTAACCGTGGTTTTTTTTTCTTTCTTTATACATACATACTAGTTACGAGTATACTATCTCTTTATCAACCAGTCTATATATTAGCAGCAGACACAGTACAGTGCGGTAGTTCACGGCTGTGGCTACCTCTGTGTCGGCACTCCGCAGCCCGTCCATAATTGTATATACCAGTGACCTAACCGTGGTTTTTTTTTCTTTCTTTATACATACATACTAGTTACGAGTATACTATCTCTTTATCAACCAGTCTATATATTAGCAGCAGACACAGTACAGTGCGGTAGTTCACGGCTGTGGCTACCTCTGTGTCGGCACTCGGCAGCCCGTCCATAATTGTATATACCAGTGACCTAACCGTGGTTTTTTTTTCTTTCTTTATACATACATACTAGTTACGAGTATACTATCTCTTTATCAACCAGTCTATATATTAGCAGCAGACACAGTACAGTGCGGTAGTTCACGGCTGTGGCTACCTCTGTGTCGGCACTCGGCAGCCCGTCCATAATTGTATATACCAGTGACCTAACCGTGGTTTTTTTTTCTTTCTTTATACATACATACTAGTTACGAGTATACTATCTCTTTATCAACCAGTCTATATATTAGCAGCAGACACAGTACAGTGCGGTAGTTCACGGCTGTGGCTACCTCTGTGTCGGCACTCGGCAGCCCGTCCATAATTGTATACTAGTATCCAATCCATCCATCTCCATTGTTTACCTGAGGTGCCTTTTAGTTGTGCCTATTAAAATATGGAGAACAAAAATGTTGAGGTTCCAAAATTAGGGAAAGATCAAGATCCACTTCCACCTCGTGCTGAAGCTGCTGCCACTAGTCATGGCCGAGACGATGAAATGCCAGCAACGTCGTCTGCCAAGGCCGATGCCCAATGGCATAGTACAGAGCATGTCAAAACCAAAACACCAAATATCAGTAAAAAAAGGACTCCAAAACCTAAAATAAAATTGTCGGAGGAGAAGCGTAAACTTGCCAATATGCCATTTACCACACGGAGTGGCAAGGAACGGCTGAGGCCCTGGCCTATGTTCATGGCTAGTGGTTCAGCTTCACATGAGGATGGAAGCACTCAGCCTCTCGCTAGAAAACTGAAAAGACTCAAGCTGGCAAAAGCACCGCAAAGAACTGTGCGTTCTTTGAAATCCCAAATCCACAAGGAGAGTCCAATTGTGTCGGTTGCGATGCCTGACCTTCCCAACACTGGAGGTGAAGAGCATGCGCCTTCCACCATTTGCACGCCCCCTGCAAGTGCTGGAAGGAGCACCCGCAGTCCAGTTCCTGATAGTCAGATTGAAGATGTCAGTGTTGAAGTACACCAGGATGAGGAGGATATGGGTGTTGCTGGCGCTGGGGAGGAAATTGACCAGGAGGATTCTGATGGTGAGGTGGTTTGTTTAAGTCAGGCACCCGGGGAGACACCTGTTGTCCGTGGGAGGAATATGGCCGTTGACATGCCAGGTGAAAATACCAAAAAAATCAGCTCTTCGGTGTGGAGGTATTTCACCAGAAATGCGGACAACAGGTGTCAAGCCGTGTGTTCCCTTTGTCAAGCTGTAATAAGTAGGGGTAAGGACGTTAACCACCTCGGAACATCCTCCCTTATACGTCACCTGCAGCGCATTCATAATAAGTCAGTGACAAGTTCAAAAACTTTGGGTGACAGCGGAAGCAGTCCACTGACCAGTAAATCCCTTCCTCTTGTAACCAAGCTCACGCAAACCACCCCACCAACTCCCTCAGTGTCAATTTCCTCCTTCCCCAGGAATGCCAATAGTCCTGCAGGCCATGTCACTGGCAAGTCTGACGAGTCCTCTCCTGCCTGGGATTCCTCCGATGCATCCTTGCGTGTAACGCCTACTGCTGCTGGCGCTGCTGTTGTTGCCGCTGGGAGTCGATGGTCATCCCAGAGGGGAAGTCGTAAGCCCACTTGTACTACTTCCAGTAAGCAATTGACTGTTCAACAGTCCTTTGCGAGGAAGATGAAATATCACAGCAGTCATCCTACTGCAAAGCGGATAACTGAGTCCTTGACAACTATGTTGGTGTTAGACGTGCGTCCGGTATCCGCCGTTAGTTCACAGGGAACTAGACAATTTATTGAGGCAGTGTGCCCCCGTTACCAAATACCATCTAGGTTCCACTTCTCTAGGCAGGCGATACCGAGAATGTACACGGACGTCAGAAAAAGACTCACCAGTCTCCTAAAAAATGCAGTTGTACCCAATGTCCACTTAACCACGGACATGTGGACAAGTGGAGCAGGGCAGGGTCAGGACTATATGACTGTGACAGCCCACTGGGTAGATGTATGGACTCCTGCCGCAAGAACAGCAGCGGCGGCACCAGTAGCAGCATCTCGCAAACGCCAACTCTTTCCTAGGCAGGCTACGCTTTGTATCACCGCTTTCCAGAATACGCACACAGCTGAAAACCTCTTACGGCAACTGAGGAAGATCATCGCGGAATGGCTTACCCCAATTGGACTCTCCTGTGGATTTGTGGCATCGGACAACGCCAGCAATATTGTGTGTGCATTAAATATGGGCAAATTCCAGCACGTCCCATGTTTTGCACATACCTTGAATTTGGTGGTGCAGAATTTTTTAAAAAACGACAGGGGCGTGCAAGAGATGCTGTCGGTGGCCAGAAAAATTGCGGGACACTTTCGGCGTACAGGCACCACGTACAGAAGACTGGAGCACCACCAAAAACTACTGAACCTGCCCTGCCATCATCTGAAGCAAGAAGTGGTAACGAGGTGGAATTCAACCCTCTATATGCTTCAGAGGTTGGAGGAGCAGCAAAAGGCCATTCAAGCCTATACAATTGAGCACGATATAGGAGATGGAATGCACCTGTCTCAAGTGCAGTGGAGAATGATTTCAACGTTGTGCAAGGTTCTGATGCCCTTTGAACTTGCCACACGTGAAGTCAGTTCAGACACTGCCAGCCTGAGTCAGGTCATTCCCCTCATCAGGCTTTTGCAGAAGAAGCTGGAGGCATTGAAGAAGGAGCTAAAAGGGAGCGATTCCGCTAGGCATGTGGGACTTGTGGATGCAGCCCTTAATTCGCTTAACAAGGATTCACGGGTGGTCAATCTGTTGAAATCAGAGCACTACATTTTGGCCACCGTGCTCGATCCTAGATTTAAAGCCTACCTTGGATCTCTCTTTCCGGCAGACACAGGTCTGCTGGGGTTGAAAGACCTGCTGGTGACAAAATTGTCAAGTCAAGCGGAACGCGACCTGTCAACATCTCCTCCTTCACATTCTCCCGCAACTGGGGGTGCGAGGAAAAGGCTCAGAATTCCGAGCCCACCCGCTGGCGGTGATGCAGGGCAGTCTGGAGCGACTGCTGATGCTGACATCTGGTCCGGACTGAAGGACCTGACAACGATTACGGACATGTCGTCTACTGTCACTGCATATGATTCTCTCAACATTGATAGAATGGTGGAGGATTATATGAGTGACCGCATCCAAGTAGGCACGTCACACAGTCCGTACTTATACTGGCAGGAAAAAGAGGCAATTTGGAGGCCCTTGCACAAACTGGCTTTATTCTACCTAAGTTGCCCTCCCACAAGTGTATACTCCGAAAGAGTGTTTAGTGCCGCCGCTCACCTTGTCAGCAATCGGCGTACGAGGTTACATCCAGAAAATGTGGAGAAGATGATGTTCATTAAAATGAATTATAATCAATTCCTCCGCGGAGACATTGACCAGCAGCAATTGCCTCCACAAAGTAAACAGGGAGCTGAGATGGTGGATTCCAGTGGGGACGAATTGATAATCTGTGAGGAGGGGGATGTACACGGTGATATATCGGAGGGTGAAGATGAGGTGGACATCTTGCCTCTGTAGAGCCAGTTTGTGCAAGGAGAGATTAATTGCTTCTTTTTTGGGGGGGGTCCAAACCAACCCGTCATATCAGTCACAGTCGTGTGGCAGACCCTGTCACTGAAATGATGGGTTGGTTAAAGTGTGCATGTCCTGTTTTGTTTATACAACATAAGGGTGGGTGGGAGGGCCCAAGGATAATTCCATCTTGCACCTCTTTTTTCTTTTCTTTTTCTTTGCATCATGTGCTGATTGGGGAGGGTTTTTTGGAAGGGACATCCTGCGTGACACTGCAGTGCCACTCCTAGATGGGCCCGGTGTTTGTGTCGGCCACTAGGGTCGCTAATCTTACTCACACAGCTACCTCATTGCGCCTCTTTTTTTCTTTGCGTCATGTGCTGTTTGGGGAGGGTTTTTTGGAAGGGACATCCTGCGTGACACTGCAGTGCCACTCCTAGATGTGCCCGGTGTTTGTGTCGGCCACTAGGGTCGCTAATCTTACTCACACAGCTACCTCATTGCGCCTCTTTTTTTCTTTGCGTCATGTGCTGTTTGGGGAGGGTTTTTTGGAAGGGACATCCTGCGTGACACTGCAGTGCCACTCCTAGATGGGCCCGGTGTTTGTGTCGGCCACTAGGGTCGCTAATCTTACTCACACAGTCAGCTACCTCATTGCGCCTCTTTTTTTCTTTGCGTCATGTGCTGTTTGGGGAGGGTTTTTTGGAAGGGCCATCCTGCGTGACACTGCAGTGCCACTCCTAGATGGGCCCGGTGTTTGTGTCGGCCACTAGGGTCGCTAATCTTACTCACACAGCTACCTCATTGCGCCTCTTTTTTTCTTTGCGTCATGTGCTGTTTGGGGAGGGTTTTTTGGAAGGGCCATCCTGCGTGACACTGCAGTGCCACTCCTAGATGGGCCCGGTGTTTGTGTCGGCCACTAGGGTCGCTAATCTTACTCACACAGCTACCTCATTGCGCCTCTTTTTTTCTTTGCGTCATGTGCTGTTTGGGGAGGGTTTTTTGGAAGGGACATCCTGCGTGACACTGCAGTGCCACTCCTAGATGGGCCCGGTGTTTGTGTCGGCCACTAGGGTCGCTTATCTTACTCACACAGCGACCTCGGTGCAAATTTTAGGACTAAAAATAATATTGTGAGGTGTGAGGTATTCAGAATAGACTGAAAATGAGTGTAAATTATGGTTTTTGAGGTTAATAATACTTTGGGATCAAAATGACCCCCAAATTCTATGATTTAAGCTGTTTTTTAGTGTTTTTGGAAAAAAACACCCGAATCCAAAACACACCCGAATCCGACAAAAATAATTCGGTGAGGTTTTGCCAAAACGCGTTCGAACCCAAAACACGGCCGCGGAACCGAACACAAAACCAAAACACAAAACCCGAAAAATTTCAGGCGCTCATCTCTAATTATATGACGCAAATGAGAGAGAGGGGCGTGCCAATAAGAAACAAATCTGAATCTGGCAGCTGTCCCTGGCAGCAAATTTTTGTGTAGTAGGAAAAGGAGGTAATTAATTAAAAAGTCTATTTTTTATTGCCAAAGTCTAAAGGGAGAACTTACAATGGTTTATTTGATCAGAGGTTTAAATTGCTAAACATCAGCAAAAATAAATTAATTTCCCAAACTCTTGCCTTTTTAAAAATATTTAGATGATTTGCAGTGATTTTACACTGCTAATAAAAGTTGCAGCGTTTTTCCATTTAATTAATTAGGCAATGCAACAATGGGAGGTAAGAGCAGTTCCTGGTGGAGACAGGACTTACGTGTTCTGCTGGCCTCTAGTAGGAAGCATTGCTAAAAGATAGGTATCTATAGGAAATGCCACTTAGTGCCGGCATTGCCTACTTGGTAGAAGCTCCGTAAAGTTACACTTTCCATAGCTTGCTGCATATGGGCACAACACACTCCCATAGAATTCTATGGGTCTTGCAGTGCATATGGCTAAACTTATGTAATACATATGGGTAATCATATGTATTAGGGTAAACCTCAGAAAATACCAGTTTTATGAGATTTTAACACTTTTTTAAATTAAAACTTTGAAAGGGTAACTGCAGTTTTCGGAATTTGGATGCGTTTCCCATATGTACCAAGCTCCAGAATGTGATACATCGTATCACCATTTTTAGCCTATGGATTTCTCTCCACAAATCCCTTGGAGAGGTATCCAATCAGATCCCTCCCAGCACCCTCAGTGGCTGCCGCGCCACACTATGCATGCGGAAGCCCTGAAGTCCTTCCATCACAAAGGACAGCTCTTATGGGAAGAGCTGTCCTTTGGGCATTTTTAGGTACATACTGGCATGAATGATACCAGATATATACCAGATAAGAGGCGGGATGCTTAGTACTGTACATACTGGCAAATAGTGCTGTAACAGCCAATTGTCTCGTGTCTCTACATATTGGGGCTAATTCTGAGTTGATCGCAGCAGAAAGTTTGTTAGCAATTGGGCAAAACCATGTGCACTGCAGGGGGGGCAGATATAAAATGTGCAGAGAGAGTTAGATTTGGGTGGGTTATATTGTTTCTATGCAGGGTAAATACTGGCTGCTTTATTTTTACACTGCAATTTAGATTGCAGATTGAACACATCCCACCCAAATCTAACTTTCTCTGTACATGTTATATCTGCCCCCCCTGCTGTGCACATGGTTTTGCCCAACTGCTAACAAAATTCCTGCTGCGATCAACTTGAAATTACCCCCCTTGTACCTTCTATAAACTCAGTATTGGTTGAAGTTTTACATAAACCCCATTTAATAATATAAATAACCACAGTTCCAAATGATCTAATTAAATGAAGGCATATGACAACTAGAGATGAGCGGGTTCGGTTTCTCTGAATCCGAACCCGCCCGAACTTCATGTTTTTTTTCACGGGTCCGAGCGACTCGGATCTTCCCGCCTTGCTCGGTTAACCCGAGCGCGCCCGAACGTCATCATGACGCTGTCGGATTCTCACGAGGCTCGGATTCTATCGCGAGACTCGGATTCTATATAAGGAGCCGCGCGTCGCCGCCATTTTCACACGTGCATTGAGATTGATAGGGAGAGGACGTGGCTGGCGTCCTCTCCATTTAGATTAGGGTTGAGAGAGAGAGAGAGAGATTGACCTGAGGCTGTGATACTGTAGAAGAGAGTGCAGAGTTTAGTGACTGACGACCACAGTGACCACCAGACAGTGCAGTTGTTTGTTTTATTTAATATATCCGTTCTCTGCCTGAAAAAAACGATACACACAGTGACTCAGTCACATACCATATCTGTGTGCACTGCTCAGCCCAGTGTGCTGCATCAATGTATATATATATCTGACTGTGCTCAGCTCACACAGCTTATAATTGTGGGGGAGACTGGGGAGCACTGCAGTGCCAGTTATAGGTTATAACAGGAGCCAGGAGTACATAATATTATATTAAAATTAAACAGTGCACACTTTTGCTGCAGGAGTGCCACTGCCAGTGTGACTAGTGACCAGTGACCTGACCACCAGTACTATATATAATATTAGTAGTATACTATCTCTTTATCAACCAGTCTATATTAGCAGCAGACACAGTACAGTGCGGTAGTTCACGGCTGTGGCTACCTCTGTGTCGGCACTCGGCAGCCCGTCCATAATTGTATATACCTCCTAACCGTGGTTTTTTTTTCTTTCTTTATAGTCATACTAGTTACGAGTATACTATCTCTTTATCAACCAGTCTATATTAGCAGCAGACACAGTACAGTGCGGTAGTTCACGGCTGTGGCTACCTCTGTGTCGGCACTCGGCAGCCCGTCCATAATTGTATATACCACCTAACCGTGGTTTTTTTTTCTTTCTTTATACATACATACTAGTTACGAGTATACTATCTCTTTATCAACCAGTCTATATTAGCAGCAGACACAGTACAGTGCGGTAGTTCACGGCTGTGGCTACCTCTGTGTCGGCACTCGGCAGCCCGTCCATAATTGTATATACCACCTAACCGTGGTTTTTTTTTCTTTCTTTATACATACATACTAGTTACGAGTATACTATCTCTTTATCAACCAGTCTATATTAGCAGCAGACACAGTACAGTGCGGTAGTTCACGGCTGTGGCTACCTCTGTGTCGGCACTCGGCAGCCCGTCCATAATTGTATATACCACCTAACCGTGGTTTTTTTTTCTTTCTTTATACATACATACTAGTTACGAGTATACTATCTCTTTATCAACCAGTCTATATATTAGCAGCAGACACAGTACAGTGCGGTAGTTCACGGCTGTGGCTACCTCTGTGTCGGCACTCGGCAGCCCGTCCATAATTGTATATACCACCTAACCGTGGTTTTTTTTTTTTTCTTTATACATACATACTAGTTACGAGTATACTATCTCTTTATCAACCAGTCTATATATTAGCTGCAGACACAGTACAGTGCGGTAGTTCACGGCTGTGGCTACCTCTGTGTCGGCACTCGGCAGCCCGTCCATAATTGTATATACCACCTAACCGTGGTTTTTTTTTCTTTCTTTATACATACATACTAGTTACGAGTTTACTATCTCTTTATCAACCAGTCTATATTAGCAGCAGACACAGTACAGTGCGGTAGTTCACGGCTGTGGCTACCTCTGTGTCGGCACTCGGCAGCCCGTCCATAATTGTATATACCACCTAACCGTGGTTTTTTTTTCTTTCTTTATACATACATACTAGTTACGAGTATACTATCTCTTTATCAACCAGTCTATATTAGCAGCAGACACAGTACAGTGCGGTAGTTCACGGCTGTGGCTACCTCTGTGTCGGCACTCGGCAGCCCGTCCATAATTGTATATACCACCTAACCGTGGTTTTTTTTTCTTTCTTTATACATACATACTAGTTACGAGTATACTATCTCTTTATCAACCAGTCTATCTATTAGCAGCAGACACAGTACAGTGCGGTAGTTCACGGCTGTGGCTACCTCTGTGTCGGCACTCGGCAGCCCGTCCATAATTGTATATACCACCTAACCGTGGTTTTTTTTTCTTTCTTTATACATACATACTAGTTACGAGTATACTATCTCTTTATCAACCAGTCTATATATTAGCAGCAGACACAGTACAGTGCGGTAGTTCACGGCTGTGGCTACCTCTGTGTCGGCACTCGGCAGCCCGTCCATAATTGTATATACCACCTAACCGTGGTTTTTTTTTCTTTCTTTATACATACATACTAGTTACGAGTATACTATCTCTTTATCAACCAGTCTATATTAGCAGCAGACACAGTACAGTGCGGTAGTTCACGGCTGTGGCTACCTCTGTGTCGGCACTCGGCAGCCCGTCCATAATTGTATATACCACCTAACCGTGTTTTTTTTTTCTTTCTTTATACATACATACTAGTTACGAGTATACTATCTCTTTATCAACCAGTCTATATATTAGCAGCAGACACAGTACAGTGCGGTAGTTCACGGCTGTGGCTACCTCTGTGTCGGCACTCGGCAGCCCGTCCATAATTGTATATACCACCTAACCGTGGTTTTTTTTTTCTTTCTTTATACATACATACTAGTTACGAGTATACTATCTCTTTATCAACCAGTCTATATATTAGCAGCAGACACAGTACAGTGCGGTAGTTCACGGCTGTGGCTACCTCTGTGTCGGCACTCGGCAGCCCGTCCATAATTGTATACTAGTATCCAATCCATCCATCTCCATTGTTTACCTGAGGTGCCTTTTAGTTGTGCCTATTAAAATATGGAGAACAAAAATGTTGAGGTTCCAAAATTAGGGAAAGATCAAGATCCACTTCCACCTCGTGCTGAAGCTGCTGCCACTAGTCATGGCCGAGACGATGAAATGCCAGCAACGTCGTCTGCCAAGGCCGATGCCCAATGTCATAGTACAGAGCATGTCAAATCCAAAACACCAAATATCAGTAAAAAAAGGACTCCAAAACCTAAAATAAAATTGTCGGAGGAGAAGCGTAAACTTGCCAATATGCCATTTACCATACGGAGTGGCAAGGAACGGCTGAGGCCCTGGCCTATGTTCATGGCTAGTGGTTCAGCTTCACATGAGGATGGAAGCACTCAGCCTCTCGCTAGAAAAATGAAAAGACTAAAGCTGGCAAAAGCAGTAGCACCGCAAAGAACTGTGCGTTCTTCGAAATCCCAAATCCACAAGGAGAGTCCGACTCCAATTGTGTCGGTTGCGATGCCTGACCTTCCCAACACTGGACGTGAAGAGCATGCGCCTTCCACCATTTGCACGCCCCCTGCAAGTGATGGAAGGAGCACCCGCAGTCCAGTTCCTGATAGTCAGATTGAAGATGTCAGTGTTGAAGTACACCAGGATGAGGAGGATATGGGTGTTGCTGGCGCTGGGGAGGAAATTGACCAGGAGGATTCTGATGGTGAGGTGGTTTGTTTAAGTCAGGCACCCGGGGAGACACCTGTTGTCCGTGGTAGGAATATGGCCGTTGACATGCCTGGTGAAAATACCAAAAAAATCAGCTCTTCGGTGTGGAAGTATTTCACCAGAAATGCGGACAACAGGTGTCAAGCCGTGTGTTCCCTTTGTCAAGCTGTAATAAGTAGGGGTAAGGACGTTAACCACCTCGGAACATCCTCCCTTATACGTCACCTGCAGCGCATTCATAATAAGTCAGTGACAAGTTCAAAAACTTTGGGTGACAGCGGAAGCAGTCCACTGACCAGTAAATCCCTTCCTCTTGTAACCAAGCTCACGCAAACCACCCCACCAACTCCCTCAGTGTCAATTTCCTCCTTACACAGGAAAGCCAATAGTCCTGCAGGCCATGTCACTGTCAAGTCTGACGAGTCCTCTCCTGCCTGGGATTCCTCCGATGCATCCTTGAGTGTAACGCCTACTGCTGCTGGCGCTGCTGTTGTTGCTGCTGGGAGTCGATCGTCATCCCAGAGGGGAAGTCGTAAGCCCACTTGTACTACTTCCAGTAAGCAATTGACTGTTCAACAGTCCTTTGCGAGGAAGATGAAATATCACAGCAGTCATCCTGCTGCAAAGCGGATAACTGAGGCCTTGACAACTATGTTGGTGTTAGACGTGCGTCCGGTATCCGCCGTTAGTTCACAGGGAACTAGACAATTTATTGAGGCAGTGTGCCCCCGTTACCAAATACCATCTAGGTTCCACTTCTCTAGGCAGGCGATACCGAGAATGTACACGGACGTCAGAAAAAGACTCACCAGTGTCCTAAAAAATGCAGCTGTACCCAATGTCCACTTAACCACGGACATGTGGACAAGTGGAGCAGGGCAGGGTCAGGACTATATGACTGTGACAGCCCACTGGGTAGATGTATGGACTCCCGCCGCAAGAACAGCAGCGGCGGCACCAGTAGCAGCATCTCGCAAACGCCAACTCTTTCCTAGGCAGGCTACGCTTTGTATCACCGCTTTCCAGAATACGCACACAGCTGAAAACCTCTTACGGCAACTGAGGAAGATCATCGCGGAATGGCTTACCCCAATTGGACTCTCCTGTGGATTTGTGGCATCGGACAACGCCAGCAATATTGTGTGTGCATTAAATATGGGCAAATTCCAGCACGTCCCATGTTTTGCACATACCTTGAATTTGGTGGTGCAGAATTTTTTAAAAAACGACAGGGGCGTGCAAGAGATGCTGTCGGTGGCCAGAAGAATTGCGGGACACTTTCGGCGTACAGGCACCATGTACAGAAGACTGGAGCACCACCAAAAACTACTGAACCTGCCCTGCCATCATCTGAAGCAAGAAGTGGTAACGAGGTGGAATTCAACCCTCTATATGCTTCAGAGGTTGGAGGAGCAGCAAAAGGCCATTCAAGCCTATACAATTGAGCACGATATAGTAGGTGGAATGCACCTGTCTCAAGCGCAGTGGAGAATGATTTCAACGTTGTGCAAGGTTCTGATGCCCTTTGAACTTGCCACACGTGAAGTCAGTTCAGACACTGCCAGCCTGAGTCAGGTCAGTCCCCTCATCAGGCTTTTGCAGAAGAAGCTGGAGACATTGAAGGAGGAGCTAACACGGAGCGATTCCGCTAGGCATGTGGGACTTGTGGATGGAGCCCTTAATTCACTTAACAAGGATTCACGGGTGGTCAATCTGTTGAAATCAGAGCACTACATTTTGGCCACCGTGCTCGATCCTAGATTTAAAGCCTACCTTGGATCTCTCTTTCCGGCAGACACAAGTCTGCTGGGGTTGAAAGACCTGCTGGTGACAAAATTGTCAAGTCAAGCGGAACGCGACCTGTCAACATCTCCTCCTTCACATTCTCCCGCAACTGGGGGTGCGAGGAAAAGGCTCAGAATTCCGAGCCCACCCGCTGGCGGTGATGCAGGGCAGTCTGGAGCGACTGCTGATGCTGACATCTGGTCCGGACTGAAGGACCTGACAACGATTACGGACATGTCGTCTACTGTCACTGCATATGATTCTCTCAACATTGATAGAATGGTGGAGGATTATATGAGTGACCGCATCCAAGTAGGCACGTCACACAGTCCGTACTTATACTGGCAGGAAAAAGAGGCAATTTGGAGGCCCTTGCACAAACTGGCTTTATTCTACCTAAGTTGCCCTCCCACAAGTGTGTACTCCGAAAGAGTGTTTAGTGCCGCCGCTCACCTTGTCAGCAATCGGCGTACGAGGTTACATCCAGAAAATGTGGAGAAGATGATGTTCATTAAAATGAATTATAATCAATTCCTCCGCGGAGACATTGACCAGCAGCAATTGCCTCCACAAAGTACACAGGGAGCTGAGATGGTGGATTCCAGTGGGGACGAATTGATAATCTGTGAGGAGGGGGATGTACACGGTGATATATCGGAGGGTGATGATGAGGTGGACATCTTGCCTCTGTAGAGCCAGTTTGTGCAAGGAGAGATTAATTGCTTCTTTTTTGGGGGGGGTCCAAACCAACCCGTCATATCAGTCACAGTCGTGTGGCAGACACTGTCACTGAAATGATGGGTTGGTTAAAGTGTGCATGTCCTGTTTTGTTTATACAACATAAGCGTGGGTGGGAGGGCCCAAGGACAATTCCATCTTGCACCTCTTTTTTCTTTTCTTTTTCTTTGCGTCATGTGCTGTTTGGGGAGGGTTTTTTGGAAGGGACATCCTGCGTGACACTGCAGTGCCACTCCTAGATGGGCCCGGTGTTTGTGTCGGCCACTAGGGTCGCTTATCTTACTCACACAGCTACCTCATTGCGCCTCTTTTTTTCTTTGCGTCATGTGCTGTTTGGGGAGGGTTTTTTGGAAGGGACATCCTGCGTGACACTGCAGTGACACTCCTAGATGGGCCCGGTGTTTGTGTCGGCCACTAGGGTCGCTTATCTTACTCACACAGCTACCTCATTGCGCCTCTTTTTTTCTTTGCGTCATGTGCTGTTTGGGGAGGGTTTTTTGGAAGGGACATCCTGCGTGACACTGCAGTGCCACTCCTAGATGGGCCCGGTGTTTGTGTCGGCCACTAGGGTCGCTTATCTTACTCACACAGCTACCTCATTGCGCCTCTTTTTTTCTTTGCGTCATGTGCTGTTTGGGGAGGGTTTTTTGGAAGGGACATCCTGCGTGACACTGCAGTGACACTCCTAGATGGGCCCGGTGTTTGTGTCGGCCACTAGGGTCGCTTATCTTACTCACACAGCTACCTCATTGCGCCTCTTTTTTTCTTTGCGTCATGTGCTGTTTGGGGAGGGTTTTTTGGAAGGGACATCCTGCGTGACACTGCAGTGCCACTCCTAGATGGGCCCGGTGTTTGTGTCGGCCACTAGGGTCGCTAATCTTACTCACACAGCTACCTCATTGCGCCTCTTTTTTTCTTTGCGTCATGTGCTGTTTGGGGAGGGTTTTTTGGAAGGGCCATCCTGCGTGACACTGCAGTGCCACTCCTAGATGGGCCCGGTGTTTGTGTCGGCCACTAGGGTCGCTTATCTTACTCACACAGCGACCTCGGTGCAAATTTTAGGACTAAAAATAATATTGTGAGGTGTGAGGTATTCAGAATAGACTGAAAATGAGTGGAAATTATGGTTTTTGAGGTTAATAATACTTTGGGATCAAAATGACCGCCAAATTCTATGATTTAAGCTGTTTTTTAGGTTTTTTGGAAAAAAACACCCGAATCCAAAACACACCCGAATCCGACAAAAAAAATTCGGTGAGGTTTTGCCAAAACGCGGTCGAACCCAAAACACGGCCGCGGAACCGAACCCAAAACCAAAACACAAAACCCGAAAAATTTCCGGCGCTCATCTCTAATGACAACAAAAGTTGGCATTTCAAATTTAGTGATGTGCACCGGACATTTTTCGGGTTTTGTGTTTTGGTTTTGGATTCGGTTCTGCGGCCGTGTTCTGGATTCGGACGCGTTTTGGCAAAACCTCACTGAAATGTTTTTGTCGGATTCGGGTGTGTTTTGGATTCGGGTGTTTTTTTACAAAACACCCTCAAAAACAGCTTAAATCATAGAATTTGGGGGTCATTTTGATCCCATAGTATTATTAACCTCAATAACCATAATTTCAACTCATTTCCAGTCTATTCTGAACACCTCATACCTCACAATATTATTTTTGTCCTAAAATTTGCACCGAGGTCGTTGGATGACTAAGCTAAGCGACCCAAGTGGCCGACACAAACACCTGGCCCATCTAGGAGTGGCACTGCAGTGTCAGACAGGATGGTCGATTTAAAAAATAGTCCCCAAACAGCACATGATGCAAAGAAAAAAAGAGGTACACTGTGGTCGCTGGATGGCTAAGCTAAGCGACACAAGTGGCCGACACAAACACCTGGCCCATCTAGGAGAAGGCACTGCAGTGTCAGGCAGGATGGCACTTCAAAAAAATAGTCCCCAAACAGCACATGATGCAAAGAAAAATGAAAGAAAAAAGAGGTGCAAGATGGAATTGTCCTTGGGCCCTCCCACCCATTCTTATGTTGTATAAACAGGACATGCACACTTTAACAAACCCATCATTTCAGCGACAGGGTCTGTCACACTACTGTGACTGAAATGACTGGTTGGTTTGGGCCCCCACCAAAAAAGAAGCAATCAATCTCTCCTTGCACAAACTGGCTCTACAGAGGCAAGATGTCCACCTCCTCCTCATCGTCCGATTCCTCACCCCTTTCACTGTATACATCCCCCTCCTCACAGATTATTAATTCGTCCCCACTGGAATCCACCATCTCAGGTCCCTGTGTACTTTCTGGAGGCAATTGCTGGTGAATGTCTACACGGAGGAATTGATTATAATTAATTTTGATGAACATCATCTTCTTCACATTTTCTGGAAGTAACCTCGTACGCCGATTGCTGACAAGGTGAGCGGCTGCACTAAACACTCTTTCGGAGTACACACTGGAGGGGGGGGCAACTTAGGTAAAATAAAGCCAGTTTCTGCAAGGGCCTCCAAATTGCCACTTTTTCCTGCCAGTATACGTACGGACTGTCTGACGTGCCTACTTGGATGCGGTCACTCATATAATCCTCCACCATTCTTTCAATAGTGAGAGAATCATATGCAGTGACAGTAGACGACATGTCAGTAATCGTTGGCAGGTCCTTCAGTCCGGACCAGATGTCAGCACTCGCTCCAGACTGCCCTGCATCACCACCAGCGGGTGGGCTCAGAATTCTTAGCCTTTTCCTCGCACCCCCAGTTGCGGGAGAATGTGAAGGAGCAGCTGTTGACGGGACACGTTCCGCTTGACTTGACAATTTTCTCACCAGCAGGTCTTTGAACCTCTGCAGACTTGTGTCTGCCGGAAAGAGAGATACAACGTAGGTTTTAAATCTAGGATCGAGCACGGTGGCCAAAATGTAGTGCTCTGATTTCAACAGATTGACCACCCGTGAGTCCTGGTTAAGCAAATTAAGGGCTCCATCCACAAGTCCCACATGCCTAGCGGAATCGCTCTGTTTTAGCTCCTCCTTCAATGTCTCCAGCTTCTTCTGCAAAAGCCTGATGAGGGGAATGACCTGACTCAGGCTGGTAGTGTCTGAACTGACTTCACGTGTGGCAAGTTCAAAGGGTTGCAGAACCTTGCACAACGTTGAAATCATT
The DNA here is from genome assembly GCF_028390025.1 of Pseudophryne corroboree. NCBI lineage: Eukaryota > Metazoa > Chordata > Amphibia > Anura > Myobatrachidae > Pseudophryne > Pseudophryne corroboree. Next base: position 283,555,649 of record NC_086454.1, on the reverse strand, counting down.
CTCCACTGCGCTTGAGTCAGGTGCATTCCCCCTCCTTTGCCTTTATCATAGGCAGATGTATAGGCTTGAATGGCCTTTTGCTGCTCCTCCATCCTCTGAAGCATATAGAGGGTTGAATTCCCCCTCGTTACCACCTCTTTCTTCAGATGATGACAGGGCAGGTTCAGGACTGTTTGCTGGTGCTCAAGTCTTCGGCACGCGGTGGCTGAATGCCGAAAGTGGCCCGCAATTCTTCGGGCCACCGACAGCATCTCTTGCACGCCCCTGACGTTTTTTAAATAATTTTGCACCACCAAATTCAATGTATGTGCAAAACATGGGACGTGCTGGAATTTGGCCAGATGTAATGCACGCACAATATTGCTGGCGCTGTCCGATGTCACAAATCCCCAGGAGAGTCCATTTGGGGTAAGCCATTCTGCGATGATGTTCCTCAGTTTCCGTAAGAGGTTGTCAGCTGTGTGCCTCTTCTGGAAAGCGGTGATACAAAGCGTAGCCTGCCTAGGAATGAGTTGGCATTTGCGAGATGCTGCTACTGGTGCTGCCGCTGCTGTTCTTGCTGCGGGAGGCAATACATCTACCCAGTGGGCTGTCACAGTCATATAGTCCTGAGTCTGCCCTGCTCCACTTGTCCACATGTCCGTGGTTAAGTGGACATTGGGTACAACTGCATTTTTTAGGACACTGGTGACTCTTTTTCTGAGGTCTGTGTACATTTTCGGTATCGCCTGCCTAGAGAAATGGAACCTAGATGGTATTTGGTACCGGGGACACAGTACCTCAATCAAGTCTGTAGTTGCCTGTGAATTAACGGGGGATAACGGAAACACGTTTCTCACCGCCCAGGCTGCCAAGGCCTGAGTTATCCACTTTGCAGCAGGATGACTGCTGTGATATTTCATCTTCCTCGCAAAGGACTGTTGGACAGTCAATTGCTTACTGGAAGTAGTACAAGTGGTCTTCCGACTTCCCCTCTGGGATGACGATCGACTCCCAGCAGCAACAACAGCAGCGCCAGCAGCAGTAGGCGTTACACTCAAGGATGCATCGGAGGAATCCCAGGCAGGAGAGGACTCGTCAGACTTGACAGTGACATGGCCTGCAGGACTATTGGCTTTCCTGTGTAAGGAGGAAATTGACACTGAGGGAGTTGGTGGTGTGGTTTGCAGGACCTTGGGTACAAGAGGAAGGGATTTAGTGGTCAGTGGACTGCTTCCGCTGTCATCCAAAGTTTTTGAACTTGTCACTGACTTATGATGAATGCGCTGCAGGTGACGTATAAGGGAGGATGTTCCGAGGTGGTTAACGTCCTTACCCTTACTTATTACAGCTTGACAAAGGCAACACACGGCTTGACACCTGTTGTCCGCATTTGTGTTAAAATAATTCCACACCGAAGAGGTGATTTTTTTTTGTAATTTGACCAGGCATGTCAATGGCCATATTCGTCCCACGGACAACAGGTGTCTCCCCGGGTGCCTGACTTAAACAAACCACCTCACGATCAGAATCCTCCTTGTCAATTTCCTCCTCAGCGCCAGCAACACCCATATCCTCATCCTGGTGTACTTCAACAGTGACATCTTCAATTTGACTATCAGGAACTGGACTGCGGGTGCTCCTTCCAGCACTTGTAGGGGGCGTGCAAATGGTGGAAGGCGCCACCTCTTCCCGTCCAGTGTTGGGAAGGTCAGGCATCGCAGCCGACACAATTGGACTCTCCTTGGGGATTTGTGATTTAGAAGAACGCACAGTTCTTTGCTGTGCTTTTTCTAGCTTAAGTCTTTTCATTTTTCTAGCGAGAGGATGAGTGCTTCCATCCTCATGTGAAGCTGAACCACTAGCCATGAACATAGGCCAGGGCCTCAGCCGTTCCTTGCCACTCCGTGTCGTAAATGGCATATTGGCAAGTTTACGCTTCTCCTCAGACGCTTTTAATTTTGATTTTTTGGTCATTTTACTGAACTTTTGTTTTTTGGATTTTACATGCTCTCTACTATGACATTGGGCATCGGCCTTGGCAGACGACGTTGATGGCATTTCATCGTCTCGGCCATGACTAGTGGCAGCAGCTTCAGCACGAGGTGGAAGTGGATCTTGATCTTTCCCTATTTTACCCTCCCCATTTTTGTTCTCCATTTTTTAATGTGTGGAATTATATGCCAGTGTCAATAGCAATGGCCTCCTACTATATATACTGCGCACAACTGAAATGCACCACAGGTATGGATGGATAGTTTACTTGACGACACAGAGGTAGGTAGAGCAGTGGCCTACTGTACCGTACTGCTATATATTATATACTGGTGGTCAGCAAACTGTGCAAAACTGAAATGCACCACAGGTATGGATGGATAGTATACTTGACGACACAGAGGTGGGTAGAGCAGAGGCCTACTGTACCATACTGCTATATATTATATACTGGTGGTCAGCAAACTGTGCAAAACTGAAATGCACCACAGGTATGGATGGATAGTATACTTGACGACACAGAGGTAGGTAGAGCAGTGGCCTACTGTACCGTACTGAAATATATTATAAACTGGTGGTCAGCAAACTGTACAAAACTGAAATGCACCACAGGTATGGATGGATAGTATACTTGATGACACAGAGGTAGGTAGAGTAGTGGCCTACTGTACCGTACTTCTATATATTATATACTGGTGGTCAGCAAACTGTGCAAAACTGAAATGCACCACAGGTATGGATGGATAGTATACTTGACGACACAGAGGTAGGTAGAGCAGTGGCCTACTGTACCGTACTGCTATATATTATATACTGGTGGTCAGCAAACTGTGCAAAACTGAAATGCACCACAGGTATGGATGGATAGTATACTTGACGACACAGAGGTAGGTAGAGCAGTGGCCTACTGTACCGTACTGCTATATATTATATACTGGTGGTCAGCAAACTGTGCAAAACTGAAATGCACCACAGGTATGGATGGATAGTATACTTGACGACACAGAGGTAGGTAGAGCAGTGGCCTACTGTACTGCTATATATTATATACTGGTGGTCAGCAAACTGTGCAAAACTGAAATACACCACAGGTATGGATGGATAGTATACTTGACGACACAGAGGTAGGTAGAGCAGTGGCCTTCTGTACCGTACTCCTATATATTATATACTGGTGGTCAGCAAAATTATGCACTGTACTCCTACTATATACTACAATGCAGCACAGATATGGAGCGTTTTTCAGGCAGAGAATGTATAATACTGGTGGTCACTGGTCAGCAAAACTCTACACTCTACTCCTCCTATATATATATAATACTGCTGGTCCCCAGTCCCCACAATAAAGCAGTGTGAGCACAGATATATGCAGCACACTGAGCACAGATATGGCGCGTTTTGCAGCAGAGAACGTATAATACTGGTGGTTACTGGTCAGTAAAACTCTGCACTGTACTCCTCCTATATAATACTGCTGGTCCCCAGTCCCCACAATAAAGCAGTGTGAGCACAGATATATGCAGCACACTGAGCACAGATATGGAGCGTTTTTCAGGCAGACAACGTATACTGGTGGTTACTGGTCAGCAAAACTCTGCACTGTACTACTCCTATATAATACTGCTGGTCCCCAGTCCCCACAATAAAGCAGTGTGAGCACAGATATATGCAGCACACTGAGAACAGATATGGAGCGTTTTTCAGGCAGACAACGTATACTGGTGGTCACTGGTCAGCAAAACTCTGCACTGTACTCCTCCTATATAATACTGCTGGTCCCCAGTCCCCACAATAAAGCAGTGTGAGCACAGATATATGCAGCACACTGAGCACAGATATGGAGTGTTTTTCAGGCAGACAACGTATAATACTGGTGGTAACTGGTCAGCAAAACTCTGCACTGTATTCCTCCTATAATACTACTGGTCCCCAGAATAAAGATATTTGCACTGCAGCCCCCTGAAACAAAGTGAGAGGACGCCAGCCACGTCCTCTCACTATCATTTCCAATGCATGAGTGAAAAATGGCGGCGACGCGCGGCTCCTTATATAGAATCCGAATCTCGCGAGAATCCGACAGCGGGATGATGACGTTCGGGCGCGCTCGGGTTAACCGAGCAAGGCGGGAGGATCCGAGTCTGCCTCGGACCCGTGTAAAAAGGGTGAAGTTCGGGGGGGTTCGGATTCCGAGGAACCGAACCCGCTCATCACTAATTTCAATTAGGTCAAATTTTAGTTGACATTATAATTAACATTGATTGGTGAAGGTGTCAACAAAGAATATCAGCTATCAGCCTGGGGCCCTTATAATCCTGGGGCCTTGGGCAACTGTCCATTTAGCCCATACGAAAAGAACCTGCAGTGAATCAGACCCAGTTTCTTAGTAGGCAAATCTGGGAAATTATTGTGATTTTTTTTTATCACTGCATATAACAATGGAAAACAATAATTTATTGCAGCAATTTATTTAAAAAAAAGAAAATATTGCAGGAGCAGATCAACTTCGCTGGCGGTAGTGACACAGAGTTGAAAGGGTTAGCCTCAGAACAGCTGAGAGCACCTCAGAAATTCCTTCCCCAAACATAGTAAATATAAAAAAATATATTTTTTAAACAGTATTTAATGCTGATAAAAGGCTTTGTCAAAAAATAAAGCACTTTATCTATTATCACCATACTGAAATGTATTTCTGCTGTTATACTTGATAAATAGGTTTTATAGGTGACTTTTATGTAGCCCATACACTTGTGAGATATGGCATACAATCCTTCGATTTTGACCGCATCTATGAGAGAAATCGAAGGATTGTATGCACATTTAAGGTACCATGCGACGCGATGCGCGGGCACGCCGCTCGAATATGGCGTCTCATGATAGTATGTGCTGCACTTAATATTTATCGTATTGGAGTGCGATCGCAGGTGTTTTTAAAAACACATGCAATATATCGCACTGCGATGCGCGATGGGCACCCGCCGGGAGCGGCCAGAGGCCGCTCCCACTCGGCGGTGACGTGCCCATCACGTGATTACCATGCGATCTATCGCATGATCGCATGGCAATTACTTTGGCAGTTCAGGTGCGATTTCATCGCACCTGAACTGCTGGTACGATGCCCCGCGATGTCGCGTCGCGGGGTATCGCACAAGTGTATGGGCACCATTACTCCTAGTAGGTCTACACGGTAAGTATACAGTAAATATATAAATGTACCCCTAAATTTGCAGATTTGGATGGACCTATGCATAAAGCTCTGCCATAGATAAAGACGATAGTTGCTTTATATTTATAAAATAGGTTACCAACCCCTATTTCTACAATCTCTACCTGTGTCTTGCTTACAATATCATCATTAGATGGCTGAATAATGGGATAATTTTCAGAACAAGAAAATTATCTTCATGCTAAACATTTGTATTCTGCTCTCTGGCGGAATATGTGCAAGCATCTTAATTACAGCCTAGGTTACTGTTCTAATATAAACAGTCAAAATATCTATCACTTGTTATATGAAAAAGCGCTGTATTACATTTCATTTCCCTGGTCATGTATTGAGGAAGATGAAAGCTGCGTCTGGAGACACAAACCTCTGAGTAAATCAAAGCTCACAATTTGATTTTTGTTAAGAGTAGAGAAGTGTTATGCCTAATTTGAGGTTGTGTATCACTGGGGGGGTATCCAACTATCCATATAACCGATTTAGAAAAGCTCCACTTTGAGGAATCACAGGAAAGGGTATATGTTTGATTTCATTATTTTTATCTTTATACAAACTCCCTTACCACGGACAGCACTGCAGCAGTCTGCTTAAAAGAGTCGTCAAGATTAGCTACTTGCTTTGTGGCTGGGATGTTGGACATGCTGTTCAGTTCTTTGAAATACTGGCACAATGCAAAAGTAAAATATATATAAAAAAAATACCCATATCATTGCATATTTTACTGCAAGAAAAATGTGTAGAACTATAGTTATATCTTTTAGTTGTATTCTCACAAAGAAGCAGTGTCAAATATTACCCAATGGCTGCAGGACTCAGTCTCAGTGAAGCCAGATGCCGTTAACTGCACTGGCTTCACTGTGACTGGAAGTGACTTCCTATTGGAAGTCTTACCTGTCAGTCACAGACACACAACAAGGCAGTCCCATTGGGAGGTGTGACCTCCTTTTGGGACTGCCAGAACGGGCTGTGATAATCAAAGAGCTGGCTTCCTGTAGAAACCAGTGGCGTGCGGTGAGGTCAGTGGCTGGTGAGGCACTGCAGCCATAATGTCCGCTGAATCCTGCCGATGACCCCTACCGCCGCCGAGCCAATGCCCGCTACTGCCCCTGAGCCGATGCCCGCTCCCACAGCCAATGGCTTACAAACTCACCCACCATCAACTGACCCAGCCCTCTGCCACTAATTTGCATCACTGCATTCTCAATCACTGTCGACAATAGCCAAACACTTCCGGGAAACCATGAATTCGTAATATTTAGCTTTTTGCTTGTTGTGATAGTCATGCATGGATCAGTGAGATCCGTGCATGCTTATCTGTGAAAAAGGGTGTGAATGGGTTAAAATGTAAAAAGAAATGCGTGGGGTCCCCCCTCCTAAGTATAACCAGCCTCGGGCTCTTTGAGCTGGTCCTGGTTGTTTAAATACTGGGAAAAAAATTGGACAGGGGTTCCCCATATTTAGACAACCAGCACCGGGCTCTTAGTCCGGTCCTGGTTCCAAAAATACGGGGGGCAAAAGATGTAGGGGTCCCCCGTATTTTTAAAACCAGCACCGGGCTCCACTAGCCAGAGAGATAATGCCACAGCCGGGGGACACTTTTATATTGGTCCCTGCGGCCGTGGCATTACCCCCCCCCCAACTAGTCACCCCTGGCCGGGGTTCCCTGGAGGAATGGGGACCGCTTAAATCAAGGGGTCCCCCCTCCAGGCACCCAAGGGCCAGGGGTGAAGCCCGAGGCTGTCCCCAGCACCCCTGGGTGGTGGGTGCCGGGCTGATAGCCATAAGTGTGTAAATAAAAAAGGATATTGTTTTTTGTTGTGGAACTACAAGGCCCAGTAAGCCTCCCCCACTTGCTGGTACTTGGAGAACCACAAGTACCAGCATGCAGGGAAATAACGGGTCCGCCGGTACCTGTAGTTCCACAACAAAAAAAATACCCAAATAAAAACACAACACACACACCGTGAAAGTAAAAAATTATTAAAACACACTTACGCACTCACACATACTTACCTACATCCCACGCCGAGAATCACGTCCACTTGTCCAGTAGAATCCAATAGTGGGACCTGTAAAAATGAGAGATTACTTACCTACATCCCACGCCGGTAATCACATCCACTTGTCCAGTAGAATCCCACGCCGAGAATCACGTCCACTTGTCCAGTAGAATCCAATAGTGGGACCTGTAAAAATGAGAGATTACTTACCTACATCCCACGCCGATAATCACGTCCACTTGTCCAGTAGAATCCCACGCCGAGAATCACGTCCACTTGTCCAGTAGAATCCAATAGTGGGACCTGTAAAAATGAGAGATTACTTACCTACATCCCACGCCGAGAATCACGTCCACTTGTCCAGTAGAATCCAATAGTGGGACCTGTAAAAATGAGAGATTACTTACCTACATCCCACGCCGATAATCACGTCCACTTGTCCAGTAGAATCCCACGCCGAGAATCACGTCCACTTGTCCAGTAGAATCCAATAGTGGGACCTGTAAAAATGAGAGATTACTTACCTACATCCCACGCCGATAATCACGTCCACTTGTCCAGTAGAATCCCACGCCGAGAATCACGTCCACTTGTCCAGTAGAATCCAATAGTGGGACCTGTAAAAATGAGAGATTACTTACCTACATCCCACGCCGATAATCACGTCCACTTGTCCAGTAGAATCCCACGCCGAGAATCACGTCCACTTATCCAATAGAATCCAATAGTGGGACCTGTAAAAATGAGAGATTACTTACCTACATCCCACGCTGATAATCACGTCCACTTGTCCAGTAGAATCCAATAGGGGGACCTGTAGGGGAGAAAAAAGTAGAAAGAAAAAAAAAACAAGAGAGGAGAGAGAGAGAGAGAGAGAGAGAGAGAGAAAACAGGTGAGAAAGGGCGGGGTGTGCTAACCTCTCCGGCAGCGTTAACTGCCTTTCTTTGCGCTCCCCTGACATCTCGGTAACCTGGCTCCTCCCCGTCCCAGCGCTTTTATTCGCTTCTTGTTGTTCACATGCACCACCTCCTCACCGCCACAACCACTCAGGACTCAGCATTGCGGATGCCGCGCTGAGCCTTGGTAGTCACTGGTGACGCATGTGCTCATATCACAGCATCCGGAGAGGTAGCTGTGACGTAGAAACAGGAGCGAATAGCAGCGCCAGGACGGGGAGGAGCCAGGTTACCGAGATGTCTGGGGAGAGTAGAGAAAGGCATTTAACGCTGTGGGGGAGGTTATTACATCCCACCCAAAAAAAGGGGTGTAGTACGGGTGACCGGCGGTCTCCTGACCGCCGGTCACCTTACCGACGCCGGGATCCCGGCAGCATACCGACGCCGGGATCCCGGCATGGAGGGGCGAGTGCAGCAAGCCCCTTGCGGGCTCGCTGCGCTCGCCACGCTGCGGGCTCGCTGCGCTCGCCACGCTGCGGGCTCGGTGGCGACCTGCGGTCGCCACGGGTTCTATTTCCACTCTATGGGTGTTGTGGACACCCACGAGTGGAAATAGTCCCTGTTGGTCGGCATGCCGACCATCGGGATAGTGAGCCGTCGGGCTCACGGAGGAGGTCATGTGACAGTCGGTCACCGGCAGTCACATGACTACCACCCCAAAAAAAGACACAGGGAATGGGAAAGAGATGACAAAGAGAAGTGGGAGGAAGGAGTACAGACATGAGCTACTTAAGAACAAAGACAATAAAAATACATTTACCATGGAGGGAGGGAAGGAGGGAGGGGGGGAGAGAGAGTGTGTGAGTGAGTGAGAGAGAGAGAGAGAGAGAGAGAGAGAGTGTGAGTGTGAGAGGGAGAGACGAACCTCGGATCAGGCGTGCAGCTTCCGGACTCCAGGGTGATTCCAGGTCCTCTCTTGCCGGCGGAAGCAGCAGGTGGCTTCTGTAATCTTCAGGCCGCTGCAGGGGAGACAACTACACGGGGGAGGGAGGTGGAAGGCTCCGACCCTCCACCATGTGTGGATCAGCAGCAAGCGGCACATTCCGGCGGGGTCACGGAGGTGAACGCACCGGCGGTGCCGCGATGACAGGACAGGAGGAGAGGGAGATGAGTGACGCTGTAGCGTGTGGGTGATTGGACCAGCGGATCCAGCCCTGGATCCGCTGTCCAATCACATCAGGCCCTGTCCCAGAGGCACTTCTACTAGTGCCGCTGTATGGTCGTTTTTTCAATGGGGTTTTGCAGCCCAGTCCTTGGCCCCGCCCCCCACTTTATGCCCATTAACACTGACAACGGGAGGCACTGCTAGCAGTGCCTCCTATAATAGGTTAATGTCACAAAATTAATAGAGTATTATAACGAAGATACATATGACACATAATATGTGTCATATGTATCTTCCTTGTATTATTTTCATCATAAATGACAGGGGAGGCACTGCCTCCCCTGCCTCCCCTGACTGCACGTCCCTGTAATAGAGTATTATAACGAAGATACATATGACACATAATATGTGTCATATGTATCTTCCTTGTATTATTTTCATCATAAATGACAGGGGAGGCACTGCCTCCCCTGCCTCCCCTGACTGCACGTCCCTGGTAGAAACCCACCCCCTGTCTTTTGTGCAGCCCAATCCAGCTTCTTTGGGCTGCAGTCGGTGGAGTCCATGAGAGCCGGGAGTTTGCGCAGTCGCACTGCATTCCAGGTGCCGGGATACGGGGACTGGCTGTCTCCTCTCCTTTCCGGGCATGAGGGTAGAGGTAGGCCCCCCACTAAACTTAAGTAGGAGCCTCTGCTGCGCAGAAGTAACTTTCTTGGCTTACCAGCAGGGGCAGACCTCCAAAGTTGATTATGGGGGTAAATGCACAGCACTGGCCCAAAGCAAGAATTGCTAGTGCAGTCTTCCACAGCTATTGCCGGCAAAAGCCAGCGGCAATCCCTTGATGTACTGGGCAAAACCATATACAGTAACTGAGAAAATAAACTGTTTTAGCGAGAAGAGGCTTTGGATTTTTTTTTATAGCTATACCCCATATGTAACCTCTACTGATTGTTACCTACACTTTTTTTAAATGCCATCTGAGAAACAAACCTATTGTAATGCAGACCATGTATTTCCTAAGTAATGAATAAGCACAAAACATAAATTAAGACTGTACTACGGAGTATAATGGGGCTCAGTATGTTTCGTCTACATTGAGAATATAGACCATCATACATTACATATGTTGACATTTGATTTTATTAACAGAGTTACAGTATCAACCACATCATTTGCAGACATTTTCATTGGGGTAAATTTACTAAGCTCCCGATTTTGACCGAGATGCCGTTTTTTCATCAAAGTGTCATCTCGGGAATTTACTAAACTCAAATCACGGCAGTGATGAGGGCATTCGTAATATTTGGAAGTCCTAGGGAAAAAATCACGAATGAATACACCATCGGTCAAAACGCGGCTGTTTAAGTATGAATCTCGGTCATTTACTAAGAAGTGCAAAGCAAAAAAAAACAAAACACTGCCGTGAAAAATTACAACTCGTAAAAAAGTGCTTAAAAAAAACAGACCTGCTTTTTTTATTCGTGATTGGATAGGCAAGCACGGATCCATGAGATCCGTGCATGTATATCAGTGGGAAGGGGTGGGAAAGTGATTATTTTCTCAAAAAAAATTGCGTGGGGTCCCCCCTCCTAAGCATAACCAGCCTCGGGCTCTTTGAGCCGATCCTGGTTGCAGAAATATGGGGAAAAAAATGACAGCGGTTCCCCCATATTTAAGCAACCAGCATCGGGCTCTGCGCCTGGTCCTGGTTCCAAAAATACGGGGGACAAAAAGAGTAGGGGTCCCCCGTATTTTTAAAACCAGCACCGGGCTCCACTAGCTGGACAGATAATGCCACAGCCGGGGGTCACTTTTATATAGTGCCTTGCGGCCGTGGCATCAAAAATCCAACTAGTCACCCCTGGCCGGGGTACCCTGGGGGAGTGGGGACCCCTTCAATCAAGGGGTCCCCCCCCCCAGCCACCCAAGGGCCAGGGGTGAAGCCCGAGGCTGTCCCCCCCCATCCAATGGGCTGCGGATGGGGGGGCTGATAGCCTTTGTTGTAAATGAAAAGATATTGTTTTTAGTAGCAGTACTACAAGTCCCAGCAAGCCTCCCCCGCATGCTGGTACTTGGAGAACCACAAGTACCAGTATGCGGCGGAAAAACGGGCCCGCTGGTACCTGTAGTACTATTACTAAAAAAATACCCAAATAAACACAAGACACACACACCGTGAAAGTAAAGATTTATTACATACATGCACACAAACATACATACATACTTACCTTATGTTCACACACAGGTCGGTCCTCTTCTCCAGTAGAATCCAAGGGGTACCTGTTGAATAAATTCTACTCACCAGATCCCGGGTCCCAGGGTCCTCGGGGCAACCATTTGTAATCCAGGTACTTGAATAAAATAACAAAACGGAGAGCCGAGCCACGAACTGAAAGGGGCCCCATGTTTTCACATGGGACTCCTTTCCCCGAATGCCAGAAACCCACTCTGACTTCTGTCTAAGTGGGTTTCTTCAGCCAATCAGGGAGCGCTACGTTGTAGCACCCTCCTGATCGGCTGTGTGCTCCTGTACTGAGTGACAGGCGGCACACGGCAGTGTTACAATGTAGCGCCTATGCGCTCCATTGTAACCAATGGTGGGAACTTTCTGCCCTGCGGTTGACCTAAAGTGACGTCACCGCTGAGCAGAAAGTTCCCACCATTGGTTACAATGGAGCGCATAGGCGCTACATTGTAACACTGCCGTGTGCCGCCTGTCACTCAGTACAGGAGCACACAGCCGATCAGGAGGGTGCTACAACGTGGCGCTCCCTGATTGGCTGAAGAAACCCACTTAGACATCAGTCAGAGTGGGTTTCTGGCATTCGGGGAAAGGAGTCCCATGTGAAAACATGGGGCCCCTTTCAGTTCGTCGCTCGGCTCTCCGTTTTGTTATTTTATTCAAGTACCTGGATTACAAATGGTTGCCCCGAGGACCCTGGGACCCGGGATCTGGTGAGTAGAATTTATTCAACAGGTACCCCTTGGATTCTACTGGAGAAGAGGACAGACCCTCGTGTGAACATAAGGTAAGTAATAGTATGTATGTATGTTTGTGTGGATGTATGTAATACATCTTTACTTTCACGGTGTGTGTGTCTTGTGTTTATTTGGGTATTTTTTTAGTAATAGTACTACAGGTACCTCTTGGCCCGTTTTTCCGCCGCATGCTGGTACTTGTGGTTCTCCAAGTACCAGCATGCGGGGGAGGCTTGCTGGGACTTGTAGTACTGCTACTAAAAACAATATCTTTTCATTTACAACAAAGGCTATCAGCCCCCCCATCCGCAGCCCATTGGATGGGGGGGGACAGCCTCGGGCTTCACCCCTGGCCCTTGGGTGGCTGGGGGGGGGACCCCTTGATTGAAGGGGTCCCCACTCCCCCAGGGTACCCCGGCCAGGGGTGACTAGTTGGATTTTTGATGCCACGGCCGCAGGGCACTATATAAAAGTGACCCCCGGCTGTGGCATTATCTGTCCAGCTAGTGGAGCCCGGTGCTGGTTTTAAAAATACGGGGGACCCCTACTCTTTTTGTCCCCCGTATTTTTGGAACCAGGACCAGGCGCAGAGCCCGATGCTGGTTGCTTAAATATGGGGGAACCCCTGTCATTTTTTTCCCAATATTTCTGCAACCAGGATCGGCTCAAAGAGCCCGAGGCTGGTTATGCTTAGGAGGGGGGACCCCACGCAATTTTTTTTTTTATTTTACACTGTTTAATTTAAAAAAAAAAAAAAAATGAACCCCAGCACGGATCACACAGATCCGGCCGAGATTCATTTTTAAAAAGTCGGCAGTGTTTTGCTAATCACTGCCGTAAAAATAGAAAAAAAAAAACGAATGACATCGACATCGGAACAAAAGAAAAACCCGAATACGACAGCTTAGTAAATTAGGCGTAATCAATTCAAAAAGTTGCAGTTTTACACTTTCGATGTCATTCGTGATTGAACTTTGACCTCAAACGGGAAAACACGAATCTTAGTAAATTTACCCCATTGTGTTGACATTACATTTGTTGACATGTTTACTGTGTCAACCTCGTCCCAGTGTTGCCCACGCAGTTGATGACAGTTTGACCATGGTGACATTCTGCAATTCTACATGTTGGTGTCGTCCATAAAATTGTCTGTATTTCCATTGTCGGCAGCAGTGTTGGACTGGGGCATGAAGGGCCCACCGGAGATATGCAGTGGTAGGGGCCCATTCTTACAGGCTTGGCAAACCATTAGTGCATGGTCTGGGTCCCTTGATAAATAATATATATAGTAGATACTGCTAGTGCACGCATGATAATGTAATAGATTAATAACAGTAATGCAATGTAGAAAATACACCATAGCCCTGTGCAGTATAATATAACATATTCATAATGTATAATAGAGAGGGTGGGACGTCAGGCCATGGGGCCCATCGGGGGGTTTCCCCTATGCCCCTATGGGCCAGTCCAAGCCTGATCGGCAGTCCAACTACATCTATAATAATGCACTTTGGGCCTGAATCTGAGTCGCAGGCAAACCACACGCCATGCCGAAGGTCACGTAGGTGAGTGATAATTTGCATCTGCACATGCACAACCACTTCTGGAAACCTCTATGGTGCATGTGTTACACAGTGCGCACACACAAAGGTGGTATTGTGAGCGATTCAGGAGGTGTCAGAGAGGTAGTGAATAAATGAGCTGCACACCTGTCAGGACCTGATTCAGGCCCACTGTGCAGACTTGAGATTCAAACTTCACATGCCCCCAAATTGCAGAGCAACTTGCTCAACACTGCATATTCTACTGACCAGTGGTGGCTGCTGTCCCTGGGTTGCAGCGCTGACCACACATTGTAGTGGGGGAGCCGGTCAGCACATAAAAACATACATGCAATGTTGTATGTAATATATATGCTGGCTGCATTACCCAGAGATCAGCAGCGCCGCTGTGTTTTACTGACCAGCCGCAGTATGGGACACAGCGCTCAGCTTGTCTATAATAAGCCTGCCCCCAGCCTCTCATTGGCTAGTTTCACAGGAGTCTGGGGGCAGGCTTATAGAAGATAGACAAGCTGAGCTCTGTGTTCCGTGCTGCGGCAATGGTCAGTGAAACACAGCGGCTCTACTGATCCCTGGGCAAAGCAGCCAGCACATATATTACATACAACATTACATGCATGTTTATATTTGCTGACCGATCGGATTCACCCCTGCAATGTGTGCTTGGCACTGCAGCCTATGGGCAGCATTCACCACTCCTGGTGACCCACAGCATGCAAAGTGTTAGCCAATTTAGCAGCTATCCATGTGCCATCGGGATCAGTATAAAAAAGCCGACAGGGGTGAGTAATGGGTGTTCTCCCCTCTCACCACCCCCCTAACCCTCCCTACCCACAGACTAACTCTATACACCCCCCTTAGTGCCTAGCCATAATCACCCCTGGAGGTGTCTAAACCTAACCCCCAGTCCCTGCTGCCTAAACCTAACCCTCCCCCCGTAGCCTAACCTTAACTCTCCGAGGGGGGTGCCTAACCCTAATCCCCTTGAATGCAGCCTATCCCTAACCCCCTGATCGCCGCCTAACCCTAACCCCCTGGAACGCAGCCTAACACCCCAGAGCGGCTTACCTCTCCAGCGCTGCAGTGTCTCTTTGTTCAGCATCCTGGCTATCCGGATTCCGGCTCTGGGATGGTGCACCCATTCTGGATGCCAATGTCGGCATTCATAATGGTGTCGGCATTCCGGCATCAGTATTCTGACTGCTGGGAACCCGACAGCCAGAATCCCGACTGCTTCCCATGCCATCAGTCAGTCACACAATGAGTTACTGGGGGGAATCAGTAGCCATACTTGTTAATCAGGACTAGAATTATTTTTCTGTTCTCAACCTAAACCCAGAGGACCCAGATCATGGCAGCCCCTGTGCACCACCCTCCCTTCATACAGAAGCTGCACTGCCTGCTATGGGTATAATTTCATCAAGTCTATTCCTAGCAGTCTCCTTCCAATGCCACCGGTGTTCTGTTTTCTAGCCTGCCTTGTTTGATCCATTATTTAACACTGTTGTCTTTAAGCTAAGAAACATCTCTCTATTCTCCATTAGATAGGACCCGAGGAACAAGCCATTCGTGTTTCTAGCTAGGAGTCAATGAGATTTCATCAAAATTAACTTACACGACAGTGAAATCTTGTTAATTAACTTAAAGAAAGGCCTTGGGAGCTAGAAGACCAGCAGTCTTATTCTGGAATTAGTATGTAGGGACATCTCTGCTGACAACAATCAGTGTTGCAGGACATGGGCGATTTAGTAAATAAGAAAGGAATGAATGAGCTCTTTTTCCCAATAAACCACACTTCAGATTAGAGAACAGGCAGGAAACACTAAGAGCATCGCTCATTAATATTCACCGGAGCCTGATTCACCTCAGGAAAAATACAATATTTTCCCTGGCATTTCATTTGTCACTGAATCAGGACTTAGGAGAACACATTGGGAGTGGAAGCAATTGTACAATAAGCAGAGTTTGTTTTCGCTGTGTGTCTGGTCTTCTGATAATGAAAAACATGGGTTTGGCCTGAAGATACTTTTTAAAGAGAAATAAGGGTAAAAAAAATGACTCGGTGTCTTCAAACAAAGGTGGCATTTGATTTGTGTTTGACCCCAGAGAGGATATTATTTTCTGTTTTACCTGCTGGGATGTTCTCTCTCTTAATGTTCTTAAGATTGGTTCATCGACAGTTCATTATCTGCTAGGCTTAAAGTTTAATTGTTACATGGCATGCAATTTACAATGTTTGGTATTTAGATAGCGCTGTTATTATTAGTGTCTCTGAGGCATAATACTTGTAACTCCTCTGTGGCTGTTATCACAGTCAGTAATAATGCCAGTGAATATGTTATTATTTTTCAACAATGGGAAATGCTCATTTTGAAAAAACAAAACCCTGTGTACAGTATATTGATTCTATTTGAATCATACGATTAGCAGACGTCTAGAATAGCAGATGTCTACAATAAATTATCTAGATTATTTTAGGAGCTCATTCAGTGGTGGAACTTGTGAGTGGTGGGCCCAGGGGCAAAAATATGCTTTGGACCGTCTCTTCTGCCCCACCACAAGTTCATAAAATGCCACAATGCAGTGGGTAAAAGGGAGAGGCAACGGGCGAAAACTTATTTCTTATATATTATTTAGCTCAGTAATTCTCAGCTGTGATATACATTAATGTCAAATAGTGGTTTTATTTGCTCATTAACATACTGGGAGTCAGTTTCCCCCTCAGTGAATTGCCTCTGGCACTAAAACTGTTAAGCATTTTGTAGCGTGAGATGTGTTTGGTTGTGACATACAGGCCAGCGGGCTCTGTTCCAGTTTCAGTCACTTACACTGCGTGACCTTGGGCAAGTTAATCACCCTGTGCATTAGGTATTAGAAATGAGATTGTAAGATCCTCTTGCCAGCTATGCTGTAATATTGTACTGTGCTCACTGGTGCATTCCTGGGTGGTTTAATATAAGGATAAAGAATTATCGTTTCTATTCTTTACTAAGAGAGTGCCTGCAGCTAAATTGTCCCTGGGAATAACAAGTCACATTATTGTTGAAGTGGTTATACAGAAGGTAATTTTTCAGGGTCATATTTAAAATAATACAGTCATGTTATGGCTTTTGTGCAGGGCTTAATTCACTGTACTGTGGTAAGTCTACAAATGTGTGCAGTTTTCCTTGCAGGGGTAAGTGGCCGAACTGTACCTAGTGATTGCTTACCTGTGGTTACTAATGCAAAGCCCAGTCAAGGCACGTAAAGAGACTGATGGAAGCTGCAGCTGCAGACCACTCCACATATAGTCCCACTGGTCATGCTAGAAAAAAAATCTCAGAATTTGTATGAAATTCTGGAGGAAAATGTATAAAATATCCTACACTGCAGAGTGGCCCTATCGGGTGTGGATCATAGCATAGACAG
Organism: Pseudophryne corroboree; assembly: GCF_028390025.1. Taxonomy (NCBI): domain Eukaryota; kingdom Metazoa; phylum Chordata; class Amphibia; order Anura; family Myobatrachidae; genus Pseudophryne; species Pseudophryne corroboree. The sequence continues at coordinate 283,538,444 of NC_086454.1, read as the reverse complement.
TAACTAGGTCGACCACTTTTGGTGTCGTTTACTTCAAAAAGTGACCGGGAACCCCAATTAGTGCACCGTGTTTGCTCGCCATGCTTCAGGCAAGGTTACGGATCCGAATTGTAGTCCACGTGGATCATAAAGTGTGAAAAAGCTCAAAAATGTTTTTTAAAAATGTGAAAAACTCATGTCGACCATGTTCATGTCGATCTAGTGACCATGTCGACCTATAGACCGTGTCGACCTAATGCATGTTGACCAATAGTGGTCGACCTAATGACTGTTGACCTGAGTACTGTCGACCTAAGGACTGGATACCGGCAATATCATAGGCAGCCAGGTCAGCTCAGTAGGGGACGTGGTGCAGCAAAGGGATGCATAATGGGGAGGAGCAGGGGGTGTGGCTGTGGGATCGCGTCATCGTGGCCCGGCCCCACTACACTATACCAGGATTACCGGCATAGTGGGGGCAGGGTGCGGGGTCAAGATGGCATGAATTGCGTCATCGGCACTACCACTGTGGGGGTACTTGTGGGTTTCCCCAGATTCCGGCTGGGAGACTTGCCAACCCTTCTGGTTGGCCTGAATGTTAGGCAGAGGCATTCGCGGGGCAGCAACGCTCTGTTTCCAAGGTGGAGACGGAGCATTGTGGGGGCGTTGGCAGGGAAACGGGGGCGGTGGCAAGGAAACGGGGGCGTGGTGTGGGCGTGATCGGGACAGCTGCATGACATCACATGCAGCCGCTCCAATCAAAAATATGTCAACGGCCCTCCTGCCATCGCAGCCAGGCTGCGCCGGCAGTAGGCTTCCCTACTTTCTGTGACCGCTCACTAATTGCTGTGCGATCGCAATTAGTGAGTGGTCGCAGGGGGGAGGGCTGTGGTTAGCATGCTGGGCGGCTTTGACCTGCGATGGGCTGCCCCCAGCATGCAACTCAAAAGATTGCAAATTCTGCTAAAAAGCAGAATTTGCAATCCTTACAGAATAGGGACCCAAGTCACTAAAAAGGTGCATTGTGCATGCGAAACACAGTTTGTGCATACAGAGGTGGAGCAGTAGTGATTGAGGTGCAAGGTCTCAGGAATATAAAGGGAATGTATTGGGATGTTCCTGACCGGTGGCTATTCAGATGCACAGAGATGCACTTACCGTATGTCTTATGGGTGTGGTATGGGAGTGTTGCTGTATGCCATAGCTTACAGTGATTTAAAGTAAATTATCTATATAAGTTATGTACCGTGTGCCACCATGAGTAGATAGGCAATTGCAGCCCCCTTAGGTCTAAAGGTACGGTAGGAGCCACCACTGCACTTGAGTGCACAAAGTCTACATTAGCAGAACTATGGTTGGCCCATAACATATTTGTTTGATAATCCCTCTCCCTCAGCAGTTACTGTATCTATTCTTATGTTGCTGCAGACCAAATCATTTTTAATATCAGGGCTGCTCGCGCCCATGCAAGTGGTTATCTCTCTCATACTGTACTGTACATAACCCATAATGTGTCAACCTGGAGTTATGTTTAATCCCATGGCTGTATTGGATTTAAATTTTTGATGCTACATACATATTTAAATATGTATATATTGGTTATGTCATTGAGGGAAGCTTATACAGCTAACAGTCACTGGTGTTGTCTGTATGTCATGTCACATGGGGGAATGTGACCTGACGTCCACATATAAGGAATACTTGCATGGTACCTGCATGGTCTCTCGATGAGAAAGTGTACCCAGAGGCGGGAGGAATAAGTGACATTTTCTTAATGCATACCGACAGCTCAGAAAACTCACTCGCAGAAAAATATTATGATGGATCGTTAGAATTTTTTTTTCAAATTTAAGACCTAGGATTGCTATGGGGGTTGCTAAGTACCTACTTGGGACTCTGTCTGAACTGAATCCATATTTTTCTATTGGTTGTTGTAAAAAGTGTGCTACAGACTGTATCCCCTGGATAATTCCTTGCCACTGCATGCGGTGCTGTTAAACTCGATGGATACCAGCAATGATGGATATAAATGAGAATAGTATAAACATCATATTGCAGGGTTTCACAAACTCGGTCCTCAAGGCACTCTAATAATACAGTATTTAAGGGTATCTACACTTAATTACGTGTGCTTGTATTGCTCTTGTTTAGTTATTTACTTAAAATACTACGGCCCAGATTTATCAAGCCTTGGAGGGTGATAAATTACCAACCAATCAGCTCCTGTTATTTTTCAAATACAGCCTGTTACATGGCAGTTAGGAGCTGATTGGCTGGCATTTTTCACCATGCTATTTATCACTCTCCAAGGCTTCATAAATAGGGGACCTGCATGTCATACAATAAAGGAAAAGTAATGTATAATAATGTATTTATATTTATATATAATAATAGATTTTTCACAGACAGGGACAATGGCCCTCATTCCTAGTTGTTCGCTCGCTAGCTGCTTTTAGCAGCATTGCACACGCTAGGCCGCCGCCCTCTGGGAGTGTATCTTGGCATAGCAGAAAAGCGAACGAAAGAGTAGCAGAATTGCTACATAATATTTTCTTGCAGTTTCTGAGTAGCTCCAGACCTACTCCTAGATTGCGATCACCTCGGTCCGTTTAGTTCCTGGTTTGACGTTTGCGTTCGGCCAGCCACTCCCCCATTTCTCCAGACACTCCAGCGTCTTTCCCTGACACGACTGCGTTTTTTAGCACACTCCCGGAAAATGCTCAGTTACCACCCAGAAACGCCCCTTTCCTGTCAATCATTCACCGATCAGCAGTGCGACTGAAAAGCACCGCACAGACAATAGCAAAACTGCTAAGTACCATACGCATGCGCATTCAGCAACAAATCGCAGCATAGCGAAAATCGGCAGTGAGCGAACAACTCGGAATGACTGGTCAGGTGATTGACAGTCAGGGAACATTTATGGGAGGTAATAGAGGAGTGATGACTCAAACACGTGCGTGTCACAGCTGATGACTACGATCCTGTACGCAGTAACATGGCTCCGGTGCAGGGGTGTATCTAGGAGTCCAAGCACCCCATGCAAAGAAAAGGACTGGCGCCCCGCCCCCCATGTTTGAAATAGGGAAGACGCGTATGCCAAATAAAGGGCATGGCAACACAAAAGTACCCACAATTCAAATTACACCACACAGTAGTATCCCTTACTCACAATACACCATACAGTAATGCTGACACTGGAATTCCGATAGCAGACATCCCGGCCATAAGTATGTTGGGGACTAGTGGGGTTATGCCGTGGGGGCGGAAGTTATTGGGAGAGAGTAGGTTTAGGCAGGGCCATCTTAAAAGCAGTGTAGGCCCCTGGGCAAAGCAATGCACTGGGGCCCCTGCCCATCCTCCAGCGGTAGAGGTGGGGGGTGCTATCAGAACAACTTTGATGTCCCAGGGGCAGTAGGCGATGTTCTATCTTCCATTCAGCATGTAGGACCTGGAGCAGTCCTTTCTGGTAATAATTACTTCACTGCACAGATGGCGGAAGGTGGGGTGGGAGGGAGAACACTGAACTTTAGGAGCGGGCATTGGGCTGAATGAAGGGGCCCCGGTACATGACTTCCAGGGTGGTAGGGGGTGTTTAATACACAGGGGAGGGGTGGATAGTGGAGTTGGAGTCATAATTTTTCAGTGGAAGGGCAGCTTGCTTGACTGCGGATATCTTCAGTTCCTGAACCCAGATTTCTAAGCTTTCAATGGGTTAAAAAACTAGAGTCTCACCTTTCAGGAGGTACTGGGGACTTGGAGATCAGAGTTTAGGAGCCAGAGCAATCCACAGACAAAAATATAAAACTGCATACCAGGCGTATATGGAGCTGTAGCAGGGAACAGCTACTGGAAAGCTGATATCTCTGGTTTTGGTAATAGTAGGGACAAGCTGCCAGTGTCCACTGAAAGGAAAGAGTCCCAGCTTTTGAGTATACCCTCAGAAAAACTCAGACAGAACCCGAGATATCTGTCTGGGAACAGGAGCGGGTCTTGGTGCGGGCAAGCAGTGCCTGCGCCCGGGGCACTGCGGCCTGGGGGCGCGGCTGCAGTCACCCCACATACCTACCCGCTCCCCGGGTGCAGCAGACGCCGTGGACTGTGTGGACGTCCGTTGCAGCCGGCTCCAGTGACAGACACTATCTGTCAGTGAATGACAGTCTGATGCCGTTTGGAGGTAGAGAGGAGACGGCGACGGCCTCCATTTGTGAAAACAGGCGTATCGCTGCTGGATGCGGTAAGATCAATACTGCAGCAGGAGGCATCTGCGTCAGGGCCGGTTCTTGCCCTTGTGGCGCCCCGGGCAAAAGTTGGGGGTGTGGCTTGATATGGGGCGTGGTCAGTCACGCCCCCATTTGTAGCGCCGCTGAAAGGGAAGAATAAAAAAAAAAAGTATACTTACTATACCCTGCTCCTGATTCCAGACCCTGCAGACCGGCGCCGCTCTTCTCCTCGGATCTATGGGAGAGACGTCAGTCATGACGTCTCTCCCATACCACAGCATAGGCACTAGAGGTCAATTATGACCCCTAGCGTCTGTGCCACAATGCTGTGCGGTGCGCGATGACGTCATCGTAACTCCTCCCTTCAGTTTTAATATGGTGCCAGCCGTCAGGCAATCAGAGCTCGTGGACCGGCAGTGGCGGCACCTGACTGGCTGCCGGACCGCGAGTTTTGATTGGCTCACTTACCGGCATCATATTTTAAATGCCCACCGCTGTCGGAGACTCTGTCACCCTCACCGCAGCCGCTCTCCGGACTTCACAGGAGAGGCACGCGCTGCGCTCTCCTCCCATTCCGTCCCTCATACAGGAGGAGCAGCACCGGCGGCAGTAGAAGAAGCCAGCAAGGGTTAGCATTGCGAGGGGCACTGTATTGGGCACTGTATTGGACACTGCGGGGGGCATTTTAAATGGCACTGTGGGCGGCAATTTTATCTGGCACTGATGGGGGCATTGTATATGGCACTGCTGGGAGGCATTATTTGAATGTCTGGCACTGCTGAGGGGGCTCTGGCACTGCTGAGGGGCATTCTTTGTGTATCTGACACTATGCGGGGGGGCATTACTTGTAGTTATGAGACCACGCCCACTTTTGTGAGGCCACACCCACTTCCGCAGGAACGCACGCGCATTGGGAGGAGGGGGTAGCTCCTCAGAGGTTTTATTTTTCAAAAGTAGCTCACACCCCAATTAAGGTTGGAGATCACTGATTTAGATTGTGATAGAAGCACTGGTAAAGTGATAACTGGGAGATCTTCTTACAGTAGGTTTCTGGCCTATGTATTTTATGGGATGTAGCCATGTGACCGGCAGTCGGGATCCCGCCGGTCACTATACTGATGCCGGAATCTCAGGCCAGCCCGACAGTCGGCATGCCGACTAACAGGGACTATTCCCACTTGTGGGTGTCCACAACACCCACAGAGTGGGAATAGAACCTGAGGCTCATCCGTGTGTGTGTGTGTGTGTGTGTGTGTGTGTGTGTGTGTGTGTGTGTGTCCCGCTGGCATTATGGTGGCCTGGATCCCAGGGTCGGTCTGGTGACCTCCCAGATCCCAAACGCTGGTCACATGATACCAACCAGTATTTTATACCCCCAGGAAATGTCTGTTTTACTAAACAGACTTGATTAGAGTTTGGGCTTTTAGAAAGAGCAGGATCATGGGGTATACACTGTAGGTATGAGAAAGAAAGTAGGGCTCCACCCATAAAGCCCTTTTCAGGGTTATAGGCTTGCACCTGTAAGAGGCTGATATAAATTGTGTCAGGGCCAGAGGCGTATCTAGGGTAGGACCAGTGGGGCACGTGCCCTGGGCGCCTTGACAGGCCCAGGAGAGGGGGGCGCCGCCGCCGGCCAGGGCATCATGCCCCACTCGCCCCCGTCAACCCTAAATGTGAGGGGAGGAGAGCGCAGCGTCTCTCCCTCCCCTCACAGCCGCTGCCAGCACTAGCAGCGCTGCCAGCAGCTCTGCTGTGTCCGGTCTCCGGCGTTAGCCAATCAGAGCTTGCGGACCGGCTCCTGATTGGCTGCCGGTCCGCGAGCTCTGATTGGCTAGTGAACCGGCGCCAGACAGCCGCCGGAGACCTGGAGCGGTGAGGGGACGGAGAGGCGCTGCGCTCTCCTCCCCTCACATATCAACAACAAGGCAGCCGGTGAGTAACCGGGGGGTCGGCGGCGGCGGCACAGTGGGGCATGTATCTGGCACCAAATGGGGCATGTAACTGGCACTGAGTGGGGGCTGCCACTGTGGGGCATGTAACTGGCACTGTGGGGCATGTATCTGGCACTGTAGGGCAATGTAACTGGCACAGTGAGGCATGTATCTGGCACTGTGGGGCAATGTAACTGGCACTGTGGGGCATGTATCTGGCACTGTGGGGCAATGTATCTGGCACTGTGGGGCAATGTATCTGGCACTGTGGGGCATGTAAACGGCACTGTGGGGCATGTATACGGCACTGTGGGGCAATGTAACTGGCACTGTGGGGCATGTATCCGGCACTGTGGGGCAATGTAACTGGCACTGTGGGGCAATGTAACTGGCACTGTGGGGCAATGTTACTGGCACTGTGGGGCATGTATCTGGCACTGAGTGGGGCATGTATCTGGCACTGTGGGGCAATGTATCTGGCACTGTGGGGCAATGTATCTGGCACTGTGGGGCAATGTATCCGGCACTGTGGGGCATGTATCTGGCACTGTGGGGCATGTATCCGGCACTGTGGGGCATGTATCCGGCACTGTGGGGCAGCGGCGGCACTGTGGGGCATGTATCTGGCACCAAATGGGGCATGTAACTGGCACTGAGTGGGGCCTGGCACTGTAGGGCATGTAACTGGCACTGTGGGGCATGTATCTGGCACTGTGGGGCAATGTAACTGGCACAGTGGGGCATGTATCTGGCACTGTGGGGCAATGTAACTGCCACTGTGGGGCAATGTAACTGGCACTGTGGGGCATGTATCCGGCACTGTGGGGCAGCGGCGGCACAGTGGGGCATGTATCTGGCACCAAATGGGGCATGTAACTGGCACTGAGTGGGGCCTGGCACTGTGGGGAATGTAACTGGCACTGTGGGGCATGTATCTGGCACTGTGGGGCAATGTAACTGGCACAGTGGGGCATGTATCTGGCACTGTGGGGCAATGTAACTGGCACTGTGGGGCAATGTAACTGGCACTGTGGGGCATGTATCTGGCACTGAGTGGGGCATGTATCTGGCACTGTGGGGCAATGTATCTGGCACTGTGGGGCAATGTATCTGGCACTGTGGGGCATGTATACGGCACTGTGGGGCATGTATCCGGCACTGTTGGGCAATGTAACTGGCACTGTGGGGCATGTATCCGGCACTGTGGGGCAATGTAACTGGCACTGTGGGGCAATGTAACTGGCACTGTGGGGCAATGTTACTGGCACTGTGGGGCATGTATCTGGCACTGAGTGGGGCATGTATCTGGCACTGTGGGGCAATGTATCTGGCACTGTGGGGCAATGTATCTGGCACTGTGAGGCAATGTATCTGGCACTGTGGGGCATGTATCCGGCACTGTGGGGCAATGTAACTGGCACTGTGGGGCATGTATCCAGCACTGTGGGGCATTGTATGTGGCACTGTGGGGCAATGTAACTGGCACCGTGGGCCATTTTCAGTGGCCACACCCCTTCTGGAGTGTGGCCACACCCCTTTCTGGAGTGTGGCCACACCCCTTTCTGGAGTGTGGCCACACCCATTTTTGTCCTTTTTTGTGTTTGTGTGTCCCGCTGGCATTATGGTGGCCTGGATCCCAGGGTCGGTCTGGTGACCTCCCAGATCCCAAACGCTGGTCACATGATACCAACCAGTATTTTATACCCCCAGGAAATGTCTGTTTTACTAAACAGACTTGATTAGAGTTTGGGCTTTTAGAAAGAGCAGGATCATGGGGTATACACTGTAGGTATGAGAAAGAAAGTAGGGCTCCACCCATAAAGCCCTTTTCAGGGTTATAGGCTTGCACCTGTAAGAGGCTGATATAAATTGTGTCAGGGCCAGAGGCGTATCTAGGGTAGGACCAGTGGGGCACGTGCCCTGGGCGCCTTGACAGGCCCAGGAGAGGGGGGCGCCGCCGCCGGCCAGGGCATCATGCCCCACTCGCCCCCGTCAACCCTAAATGTGAGGGGAGGAGAGCGCAGCGTCTCTCCCTCCCCTCACAGCCGCTGCCAGCACTAGCAGCGCTGCCAGCAGCTCTGCTGTGTCCGGTCTCCGGCGTTAGCCAATCAGAGCTTGCGGACCGGCTCCTGATTGGCTGCCGGTCCGCGAGCTCTGATTGGCTAGTGAACCGGCGCCAGACAGCCGCCGGAGACCTGGAGCGGTGAGGGGACGGAGAGGCGCTGCGCTCTCCTCCCCTCACATATCAACAACAAGGCAGCCGGTGAGTAACCGGGGGGTCGGCGGCGGCGGCACAGTGGGGCATGTATCTGGCACCAAATGGGGCATGTAACTGGCACTGAGTGGGGGCTGCCACTGTGGGGCATGTAACTGGCACTGTGGGGCATGTATCTGGCACTGTAGGGCAATGTAACTGGCACAGTGAGGCATGTATCTGGCACTGTGGGGCAATGTAACTGGCACTGTGGGGCATGTATCTGGCACTGTGGGGCAATGTATCTGGCACTGTGGGGCAATGTATCTGGCACTGTGGGGCATGTAAACGGCACTGTGGGGCATGTATACGGCACTGTGGGGCAATGTAACTGGCACTGTGGGGCATGTATCCGGCACTGTGGGGCAATGTAACTGGCACTGTGGGGCAATGTAACTGGCACTGTGGGGCAATGTTACTGGCACTGTGGGGCATGTATCTGGCACTGAGTGGGGCATGTATCTGGCACTGTGGGGCAATGTATCTGGCACTGTGGGGCAATGTATCTGGCACTGTGGGGCAATGTATCCGGCACTGTGGGGCATGTATCTGGCACTGTGGGGCATGTATCCGGCACTGTGGGGCATGTATCCGGCACTGTGGGGCAGCGGCGGCACTGTGGGGCATGTATCTGGCACCAAATGGGGCATGTAACTGGCACTGAGTGGGGCCTGGCACTGTAGGGCATGTAACTGGCACTGTGGGGCATGTATCTGGCACTGTGGGGCAATGTAACTGGCACAGTGGGGCATGTATCTGGCACTGTGGGGCAATGTAACTGCCACTGTGGGGCAATGTAACTGGCACTGTGGGGCATGTATCCGGCACTGTGGGGCAGCGGCGGCACAGTGGGGCATGTATCTGGCACCAAATGGGGCATGTAACTGGCACTGAGTGGGGCCTGGCACTGTGGGGAATGTAACTGGCACTGTGGGGCATGTATCTGGCACTGTGGGGCAATGTAACTGGCACAGTGGGGCATGTATCTGGCACTGTGGGGCAATGTAACTGGCACTGTGGGGCAATGTAACTGGCACTGTGGGGCATGTATCTGGCACTGAGTGGGGCATGTATCTGGCACTGTGGGGCAATGTATCTGGCACTGTGGGGCAATGTATCTGGCACTGTGGGGCATGTATACGGCACTGTGGGGCATGTATCCGGCACTGTTGGGCAATGTAACTGGCACTGTGGGGCATGTATCCGGCACTGTGGGGCAATGTAACTGGCACTGTGGGGCAATGTAACTGGCACTGTGGGGCAATGTTACTGGCACTGTGGGGCATGTATCTGGCACTGAGTGGGGCATGTATCTGGCACTGTGGGGCAATGTATCTGGCACTGTGGGGCAATGTATCTGGCACTGTGAGGCAATGTATCTGGCACTGTGGGGCATGTATCCGGCACTGTGGGGCAATGTAACTGGCACTGTGGGGCATGTATCCAGCACTGTGGGGCATTGTATGTGGCACTGTGGGGCAATGTAACTGGCACCGTGGGCCATTTTCAGTGGCCACACCCCTTCTGGAGTGTGGCCACACCCCTTTCTGGAGTGTGGCCACACCCCTTTCTGGAGTGTGGCCACACCCATTTTTGTCCTTTTTTGTGTTTTTTTTTTTTGGGGGGGGCGCCATTTTCCATCTTGCCCTGGTCTCCGAAAACCCTAGCTACGCCTCTGGTCAGGGCTTGGCTCAGAGTCTCACTAGAGGTGGAAAACAGGCAACAAGCCTATTATGAGACACTTTGATTTACAGACTGTAAGTACTGTGCAGATGCCTGTGGGGCCTACCACTTTGAGTGAGGGAATCTATAATGCTTAGTTAGTGCCCAGACGGGCTAGGATATATTTTTATGTTTGTTTTTGTACCACACATTTAAACTAGCCACAGCTAGATTACATTAAAACCCCTTTTCTAAGGGGGTGTGGTCATGCCTCCCCACAGTTAGGCCACACCTCCCATCTTGTTACTGTATATAGGAGACAGACTGTCTGTCACAGATATCTCCACAGATATTGACCTTTGTTCCAACACCTGTCCCATACCCTCCAACATTTTACACAGAAAAATCGGTACAAATCCGAAAAAGGGGCGTGGCCGCATGTAAAGGGACGTGGTCACGCCCCTTTTCCTATACTTTCAATGGAAGTTTGGAGAGGCAAAAATCGGTACAGACCATGAAAAAAAGGTACTGTACCTATTAAAAAGGTACAGTTGGAGGGTATGCTGTCCCACTCCCCCATCTCAGAGACAGTCACCGACTGGTGATCTTTCTGAACCCTGCTACATGCTTCTCTACCAGTGTAACAGTGATTAAAGCTTTACTACTACAATACTTACACAATAAACCACACTGCCTGGTTAAGCTACACTGCTAAAACTGCCACCTGCACACACATTTCCAATACATATAAACATATATAAAACAGCTAAAGAGTTCAGATAGCTGTTGAAGATTGTTGTGTCCATAGCAATACATATGTTTCCTTTTGTTATGCTGCTTCGAGTTTGAGGTAAGGAGAAAGTTTTCCTATGGTGTCACAATGTTACAGTATGCACTATTTTTTTAAAAAAAAATTTTTTGGGGGGGGGGTAGCTACTGAAGCACACTGATGAGCAGAATTTATTTGCAATTAGGTATGCAGGCACCTATACGGGCACTTGATCACTTTATTTTTATCATTATTACACTATACTATACTTGCTATTTTTATTTCCTGTAAATCAACTAGACATCCAAGATGATATCTACAGGACACTTGGACAGCATAAAGTTATATACAAAAAGCCAGCAACCTGCTCCTCCGGCGATCTTGTACTGCATTACAACCCGCCAGTGCCGTAACTAGGTGTGTGCCGATGGTGCCTTGCCCACAGCGCACATGCACCGAAGGCGCATCATCGGCACCCTCCCCCCTCGCACAGACGCAGTCACTGTCAGTCAGTACTCACTGTCCAGCACTGCTGCCTGTCTCCCATCAACCGCGGAGCCGACTTTGAGCGCCGCATTCCCCCACCACACTGCCGCAATCTTTGGTCTCCAAGTCCCGCTGATGCCTGCCTCCTGCTGCCGCCTTTGCAGAGGACTCAGGAGCATGCCACAGCCACCAGCTCCCGGGTCTCTGCCTCCTCTGCCATTAACAGCCTGCCGTTGATGCCGGATCGCAGGTACCTCTCTCTCCCTTCCTCCCAAAAAAGGGGGACTGCCAGCCACAATGTGTAAAAAAAAAAAAAAAAGGGGGACTGCCTACCATGATATGTGAAAAGGGGGACTGCCTGCCATGATATGTAAAAAAGGGGGACTGCCTGCCATGATGTCTTAAAAAGGGGGACTGCCTGCCATAATGTGTCAAAAAAAGGGGGACTGCCTGCCATGATGTGTAAAAAAGGGGACTGCCTGCCATGATGTGTAAAAAAAGGGGACTGCCTGCCATAATGTGTAAAAAAAGTTGGACTCTGCCTTGCTAATGTGTAAAAAAGGGGACTCTGCTGCTGTAATGTGTAAAAAAAAGGGGGGACTCTGCCTGCCGTAATGTGTAAAAGGGGGACTCTACCTGCCGTGCTGTGTTAAAGTGAGCCTTGCCTGCCGCAATGCATAAAAGTGAACTATGCCTGCCGTAATTTGAAAAAGGGGGCTCTACCTGCCTAATGTGTAAAAGGGGGACTCCGCCTGCCGTATTGTGTAAAAGGGAGCTATGCCTGCCGTAATGTGTAAAAGGGAGCTCTGTGGCCACGCCCTTTCCCCATGAAGCAATGCCCCTATATTTTTGACATGCGCCTGAGGCGCGCGCTGGCCCATATTTGTATATGGGGGGAGGTGGGGCGCCGATGCTGTTTCTTGCACACAGCGCTAAAATGTCTAGTTACGGCACTGTATCCCGCCAATAGTATATGTGTTCTTTAGAAAAATCACTGAATTTGAACTGTCACTACTCAATATACTACACTAGAGGGCGCAAAGTCTCTTCATTTTTTCCATAGATTCACTACAGTACCTGGGGTAATCAGAGTATTCAGAGCACTTTAGGGGCAGTCACCAGAAGATCCGGGGTGTGTCCTCTGAAAGTCATTATCCAAGCCTCAAATTAAGATAATATATATCTGCATGTGATCTTTCATAATGAAGTATCATTGTCCCTGAGATGTGTTATACTGTTTGTATCTTAGCAAATATGGTTATAGTTATACCCAGTGCTGTAACAGGGCTATGCTGGACAGGCCCACAACCACATTCCCTGACCAATGATGCCACGAGGGAGAAGTGGCCACCGGTGCTGTTAAGTGCAGAATTGCCCAGGGTGTCCTCAGGATGCTCTGTAGAGTGCTTGTCTGTAGTGTCTAAAGGAAGGTTTGGGAATCACTGCAGCAGAGATATAAGGCCTTATTTAGGTTTGTTAACAAACCAAAAAAGTTAGCAATTCTGCAAAACCATGTTGCATTGCAGGTGGGGCAGATGTAACATGTGCAGCCTGTTTGAAAGGCACCTGTTTGAAAGGCAGAGGTGTTTGCAGGGCGGTCAGGGACGTCAACACAGCATTGTGGGGGGCATGACGTCGGGAACACAGGTGGGTCTGGGTCATTTTTGGGGCAGCTGCATGACATCACATGCGGTGCCCCTGCCTTTGCAGCTAGGCTGCGCAGGCAGGGGGCATCACTTATTTTGCAGGAACAGCATTGCAAGCGCAATTGAATTGGGTGTCAAAAAATACAAACCTTGCCCTGACTAGATTTCATATACAGTATGAAAGTTTTACTTTTCGCATTTAGTTTTCACTAATGCCAGAGGCGCCACTTGTACTGGTGACACCCATTGCGGCACCCCCCACGCACCCGAAAAGGGGGCTTGGCCTATCACCGAGGGGGCAATTATGGGAAATCCTGGACAGTGGGTGTGTCCTTGTTAGAAAGAGGCATGTCTTCATGGGCAGCCCCCATTTTCCTCACTCCAGGAGGCATTCCACGCATCCCTGGAGATGCTGGCTGCCTCCGGAGACTGGGCTGTATACAATGTCAGCTCCTCCGTTATGACAGGAGAAGATAAGCTGAAGGCTGCATAAGCCTGAGGCCATATAAGAGCCCAATTTTTTGTGATTGGTTGTTTATGACTAAGCAGTTGCTAGGTAGATTAGTGTTTTCTCGGGTATTTTTCCTATAGGATTATAGGGCTGTCCGTCTAGGGTTTAGGGGTTGGTCTTGGAATAATATATAAGCCATGGTCATGTGCCTCAGACTTCCTCTTGCCATTTTGGAATGGCCCAGGAAGGCTGAGTACTCATTACAGTTATTACTCTTGTTGTTAATCTTTTTGTATTCTGTTTTCACTGCGCGCTGTGCTTGCCCCCCTCTCTCCCCCCCCCTCTCCCCCCCTTCCCACCGGCTTTAGCCTTATTTCATTACCCTGTGCTCCCGTTCCCCAAGCTGCTATACAGGCGGGTCTGCTCTCCTCCCCTCCTCGCGGGGTTCTCGAGCTTCCGGGGCTCTCGTTCACGGAGCTCGTCCTCCCCATGTCCCTGTCCCGGCGCCTGGTGTGGCGCGACGGGGCGGACCGCTGCGGCCCGCGCTTCTCCCCCTGCTCTAGTCCGGCCGGGGGGCGCGTTGCGCCTGCCGCATCGGTCGGGAGTGGTGTGCAGCCACGGTCGCAGTTATTCGGCCCGGCTTCTCCGGCGCTTCCCCGTCCTCCTCCCCATCGCGTCCCGGCCAGATGCTCCGGTGCCCACTTGGTGCGGGGCGGGCGGCGGGAAGAGGGGGGGCGCGCCTGGGGGCCGGGGTAGTCCGGGGCTGCAGCTGTTCCAGCGTGCCCCCGGCTTCTGCTACGCTGATGCTGTCCGGGTCCCTCACTGGGTTTGGGATGGTCTGATGGCCGTGGCGCCCTGGGTTTTCGGGCGGGTTTCGGCTGTGTTGCCGCGGGTGTGGAGGGCAGTCTCCCTTGCCGGGCCCTGGCCGCTGGGCTCGTCTGGGTTTTTCCTGCGTGTTGCCCCCCCCCCCCCCCCCCCGTTTCTCAGGTCGGGCTGTTCTGTCCTCCGCCATCCCCGTTTTCCGGCTTGCAGGGACCCCGTATGTACAGGTTTGTACGGTGCGGGTGGTGGCGGCGCAGGGTCTCCGGCGGCATCGTTCCACCACCTGGCCCCCTCCCACTGTTCCTCCTATGTTTTTTCCTGGGTGCGGGTTATCCCTCCCCCCCCCCCATGGCTTTCGTCCTACACCATTGGGGATGCCCCGTGGGTCATGGCTGCCCTTCTGCCACTATTTCCTCCCTGCCGTGCTGTGGGCCCCGTCGCCTTGGCCCGCTGTCCCGCCTCCCTCTGGTTTGCGGCGTGTGACTTGCCCCCCCCTCCCGCCTGTGCCTCCTGTTGCGAGGTCGAAGCTCGGGCGCATCCTGCGCTTGTTGTCCCCTCTGTTTTGTCTGTGCAGGTGTCGACGGGTCTGTGGGAGTCAGGGTTTTGGAGCGGAGGAACCGGAGTCCGAGTAGGGATGCAGCGGCAGCGGAAGACGCACCGCCGTGGTCGGTGGCGGTGGAGGCGGCTGATGGTGTTCCAGGTCCTTCAGACATCGGTGAGCATGCTATTGTTTTTCCTTATTGTTACAGTATTCCTTTTAACCTCTGTAGTGTTCCTCTGGTTCTCCTTGGCGCCCGCGTTGGTGGCTAGGCTCATTGCGCGGCGCGGGGCGTTAGGCATCTCGGAATGGGAAGGCGCCGATGGCTACTGTTCCCTCCGCCCCCCCTGCGGTTCGCGGAGAGGGCAGGCGGGGGGGGGGGAGCATTGGGGTGACGGCTTTCCGTACTTTCATCTGTGGTTACGGTTTTTGGATTTTACGGCTGGTTGCACCGGGTCGCGACCTGCCGAATATCCCCGCATGGTGCAGTATTTGTGTCAGCGCACGCGATTTAAATCCGAGGTTTACGCTTGGGGTGATTACGACGTGAAGTCCATCGTGTTCGGGGGGGTAACGTCATTTTCTTGGTGAAGTGAATTTTTAAAGGGTTGTGTTTGGGGGTCACCCGGCAGGCCGGACCGCACAGTGGGGTCCCAGACCGCAGGCCCCTCGCAGTTGGCGTTTATGTTTTGCGCTCCTTCGTAGGGGGGGTTTCGCTTATGGCAGGGGCTAGTACACCATAGGTCCACTCCCGTTTTCGTCACTCCTGCAAATTTGGGAGGCCTGTCTCCCGTCCAGTGACGGTGCCCCAGCCACGAGCGGGTGTTGTAAGTCCGCTCATGCTTTCCCGCATCAGGTCTGGCGGAGGGTGGTTGCAGAACCGGCTTGGGGCTCGTGTGGGCCCTATGCCGTTTTTTCCTCTCTTCCCGGCTTGTGTTTCTTCCCTGTGGGGTTGGTGCTAGGGAACCCGGGCTAGTGCCGCCTTAGCAACCATTTGTCGTATCTTCGTGGGGTTTTTCTTTTCATGCTCCATTTCCGAGACCGCGTGCGGGGTGAGTATTAGTCTTTTAGGGACTCTGCATTTTTGTTTCGTGAATATGGGCCGGGTATCTCCTTTTTGGTTAACTTATACGTTGGGTCGTGTTTTCGCCGCTTCCCCTGCGTCCCTATCACCTTCAATTTTTCGGGCCTCGATTAGGGGCCTGTTTTATGCTGACAGGTTGGTGCCCCTGGGTTTTTCTCTCTCATGTGCTTTTTTTAAGAAATTCTGCACATTCTTGCGTTGGCGCGTACTGTCCGCATCCGGACCCTTCGGTGTTTCTCGCTACAGGGACTATTTTCTCTTCATGGGTCTGGGAGGCATTTGTTTGCAGCTATCCTTCTGTAGGTTGCCAGGTCTTTGTTCGGGGTCCTGGGGGATCCCGTTGCCCCGGTACGCGGCTAGTGCCCTACCGGTTACCTGAGGTTTCAGGGGTTGGCGCTGGGCACAATTGCGGGTTGCTGTCGCCTCCCCACTGACAAGGTACCGACACTTTTGGGGTTTTATTAACGACTGCTGGGGGAACGCGAAGTTCGGTTTAAGCGGGTGCAGTTGTTGTTAGCTCCTCCCCTTTTGTGAGCAGGTTTATCCCCAGGGGTGGCATAGTTTGCAAGAAACCTAAGGGCCCCTGCGGGTTCGGCCAGATAGCGTACCACAGTTTCCCTTCCCGCGGGATCAGAGATGTTTTGGTGGATTTGGTCTTCATTCCTATAGTTTTTTACGGGGAGGTTTTTTGGGCCTCCTCCTCCTGGTTCCCTACGGTCCCCCCAGGCTTTGCGGCTGTTGCAACATCTGCTTGGCTGCTGGCGGTGCAGTTTTAACATCCCGCTCCCGGAGTCGGAATGGGTTTGCGGATGCTTTGTCTCTTTGCAGTTTGATGAGTGCCGTGAGTGGGTTCCGGGGGTGGCGTCATAAGGTTTTCTCATGCCCGTCTTCTGTCGGGCGGATTGTCCAGGCGGGTTGGCTTCTCGGACTAGGCACGCGTTGGCTCCTTCCTCGTTTGGGGCGTCGGCTGCGTCCGGGTGTTCTTTCAGTAGGTGGGCTACAGCGGGTGGGTCCCTGGTAGACGGTTTGATGGTTTTCGTGTTCGAGCGTTATCTGGGAGATAGGTCCTAGGCTGCCCGGTATCCTGCCCTTGCGGGCATTTCCTTCCGTTCTGGGCTGCGCGAGCTGGTGGAACCCGACTGGTCTTTCGCCCCCTTTCGTGAGCGCTTAAGGGTTGGGCTAGGGTACGCCCCGCGCCTGCGGATACCCGTAGGCCTGCTACATGGCAACTTTTGGCGTAATGGTTGGGTGTGCTGCCTCCTGTCGCCGAGTTGGTGTTGGTGGTGGCCCCTGTTTTAGATTAGCCTTCGCTTTAGCTTTCTTCTGGGTTTTGTGGGTAAGCGAGTAGTGGCGAGCAGCAGGCATTTTCGGGATTCCAGGGCCTTTTCTGTAACGCGGGTTGCAGGATGGTCGGTTGCTCGCAGGATGGTGTGATCCAAATCGGATCAGGCAGCTGGGGGTCGCTGGGTCTCCTTGGAGGCCCAGGAGGTGGTGGGTGTCTGCCCGCTGCGCCTGGCGCATGAGTATAGATGGGCCTCCGGGGGGGCAACCAGTTGCTGATACAGGCGCTCACTGGTCCTCTCACCAATGTACAGTGTTGCTGCTGTATTTGGGTTCGGTACCCATTCCTTGCGGAATGGGGCGGCTGACCATGCGGCAGCCACAGGGTCCGCCACGGCAGCTGTTCAGGAGCGGGGTCGTTAGGGGTATACTTCTTAGGTTCTATTCCTTGCAGATTGGGGTTGCTACCATGCGGCAGCCACAGGGTCCTCCACGGCTGCTGTTCAGGAGCTGGCCCTTTAGCGGTATACTTCTTAGGTCCTATTCCTTGCGGATTGGGGAGGCTGCCGTGCGGCAGCCACAGGGGCCTCCACAGCAGCTATTCAGGAGCTGGGCCGTTGGAGATATACTTCTTAGGGCCTATTCCTTGCGGATTGGGGTGGCTACCTTGCGGCAGCCACGGGGTCCTCCTCGGCAGCTGTTCAGGAGCAGGGCCGTTGGGGGTATGCTTCTTATAGGTCCTATTCCTTGCAGACTGGGGCGGCTGACCATGCGGCAGCCACAGGGTCCTCCACGGCAGCGGTTCAGGAGCGGGGCCGTTGGGGGTATGCTTCTTGTAGGTCCTATTCCTTTCGGATTGGGGAGGCTACCATGCGGCAGCCACAGGGTCCTCCTCGGCAGCTGTTCCGGTGCTGGGCCGTTGGAGGTATACTTCTTAGGTCCTGTTCCTTGCGGATTGGTGCGGCTGACCATGCGGCAGCCACAGGGTCCGCCACGGCAGCTGTTCAGGAGCGGGGTCGTTGGGGGTATACTTCTTAGGTTCTATTCCTTGCGGATTGGGGTGGCTACCATGCGGCAGCCACAGGGTCCTCCACGGCTGCTGTTCAGGAGCTGGCCCTTTGGCGGTATACTTCTTAGGTCCTATTCCTTGCGGATTGGAGAGGCTGCCGTGCGGCAGCCACAGGGGCCTCCACAGCAGCTATTCAGGAGCTGGGCCGTTGGAGATATACTTCTTAGGGCCTATTCCTTGCAGATTGGGGTGGCTACCTTGCGGCAGCCACGGGGTCCTCCTCGGCAGCTGTTCAGGAGCAGGGCCGTTGCGGGTATGCTTCTTGTAGGTCCTATTCCTTGCGGATTGGGGAGGCTACCATGCGGCAGCCACAGGGTACTCCTCGGCAGCTGTTCCGGTGCTAGGCCGTTGGAGGTATACTTCTTAGGTCCTGTTCCTTGCGGATTGGGGAGGCTGCCATGCGGCAGCCACAGGGTTCTCCATGGCGGCTGTTCAGGAGCTGGGGCGTTGGAGGTATACTCCTTATAGGTCCTATTCCTTGCGGATTGGGGTGGCTGCCGTGCAGCAATCACAGGGTACTCCACGGCAGCGGTTCAGGAGCTGGGGCATTGGGGGTATACTTCTTAGGTCCTACTCCTTACGGATGGGGGTGGCTACCATGCGGCAGCCACAGGGTCCTCCGCGGCAGCTATTCAGGAGGTGGTCCGTTGGAGGTATACTTTTTAGGTCCTATTCCTTGCGGATGGGGGTGGCTGCCGTGCGGCAGCCATAGGGTCCTCCTCGGCAGCTATTCAAGGGGTGGTCCATTGGAGGTATACTTCTTAGGTCCTATTCCATATGGATGGGGGTGGCTACCATGCGGCAGCCACAGGTTCCTCCACGGCGGCTATTCAGGAGGTGGGCCGTTGGAGGTATACTTTTTAGGTCCTATTCCTTGCGGATGGGGGTGGCTACCTTGCGGCAGCCACAGGGTCCTCAACGGCGGCTATTCAGGAGGTGCTCCGTGGAGGGATGCTTACTATAAGCCTTCTGCATGTGGATAATATTTAGTTGCGCCTGCTGCGCTAACCCAAAAACTTGTTTACCCGTCGGTTTTTGAACGGGTAGCGTTCAGGAATCGAGGGTGTGAAGTGAATTTTTTAATTTTCCTCTGAGGGGGCCTAATTACAATTGGCTCATCAAAGTTCCACGGGAGGTTTTTTGAGTTTTCTCCTGCACTTGGGTTAATTCTGTTATCTGTCACTTGGTTTTCCTATGTGATGTATGTCAGTATGATGATTTTAGGGTGTTTTTCTTTTGCAGCCGTCGATGGTTTGAACAGGAATGGCTGGTTTGGCCACTCTTACATTTTTGGGCGGCAGGGCATTACTTGGCGCGTAGGACAGCTGATGTTTTGGGTTATGGCTTTTAGGTGGTCAGGCATCCTCTGCTTGTACTGCGTCAGCCGCAGTTTCGACAAGGAGGAAGGCGTTCGTCTTCTCCGGCTGGAGTTTTGCAGGTTTTTCTTACCTGGGGTTTTGGTCCTTTCAGTTAGCTTTCTTGTTTTCCTGGTTTTTATTGGTTTGGATGGCGGGGCGGTTTGTTAAACCTTTGTGGCGGGAAGTCGCTACCAACCAGCGGTCAGATGGGCATAAGTGGCCATTGTGGAGCACCCTCTTTAGAAGGACGGCAGGTGTGTCCTTACCTTGCGGTTGGACATTTAGACGTTCCCCTGCGTGAACCGAATGTTTGCCAGAGAACAGAGTGGTGAGTCCTGCACAATGCGGGTTATGCAGGGAGGAGGCGGTGTTGTGGTTTAGTCCCCTCCTCAGTTTTTGTGTTTCAATCTAAATGACTGGAGCTGGTGTCTGGTAGCGACTTGTCCTTTGCCATCCTCCAATATAAGACCAATTCAATTACAATTATAGGTGGTCATTCCGAGTTGTTCGCTCGCAAGCTGCTTTTAGCAGCTTTGCACACGCTAAGCCGCCGCCTACTGGGAGTGAATCTTAGCTTATCAAAATTGCGAACGAAAGATTCGCAATATTGCGAAAAGACTTCTCTGTGCAGTTTCTGAGTAGCTCGAGACTTACTCTTCCAGTGCGATCAGTTCAGTGCTTGTCGTTCCTGGTTTGATGTCACAAACACACCCAGCGTTCGCCCAGACACTCCTCCGTTTCTCCAGCCACTCCCGCGTTTTTCCCAGAAACGGTAGCGTTTTTTCACACACTCCCATAAAACGGCCTGTTTCCGCCCAGAAACACCCACTTCCTGTCAATCACACTACAATCACCAAAACGAAGAAAAAACCTCGTAATGCCGTGAGTAAAATACCTAACTGCATAGCAAATTTACTTGGCGCAGTCGCAGTGCGAACATTGCGCATGCGCAGTTAGCGGAAAATCGCTGCGATGCGAAGAAAAATACGGAGCGAACAACTCGGAATGACCCCCATAGTTCAAAGAACAGGTCAGCGATCAATAAATATCGTCTGACCTTTAATTACAGCTAACCGTGTCCGTGTCGTTATTTTAGTGTGTCGTTATTTTAGTGGTAAGCTAGCTTAAAGTAGAGATGTGCACTTGAAATTTTTCGGGTTTTGTGTTTTGGTTTTGGGTTCGGTTCCGCGGCCGTGTTTTGGGTTCGACCGCGTTTTGGCAAAACCTCACCGAATTTTTTTTGTCGGATTCGGGTGTGTTTTGGATTCGGGTGTTTTTTTCAAAAAACCCCTAAAAAACAGCTTAAATCATAGAATTTGGGGGTCATTTTGATCCCAAAGTATTATTAACCTCAAAAACCATAATTTACACTCATTTTCAGTCTATTCTGAATACCTCACACCTCACAATATTATTTTTAGTCCTAAAATTTGCACCGAGGTCGCTGTGTGAGTAAGATAAGCGACCCTAGTGGCCGACACAAACACCGGGCCCATCTAGGAGTGGCACTGCAGTGTCACGCAGGATGTCCCTTCCAAAAAACCCTCCCCAAACAGCACATGACGCAAAGAAAAAAAGAGGCGCAATGAGGTAGCTGACTGTGTGAGTAAGATAAGCGACCCTAGTGGCCGACACAAACACCGGGCCCATCTAGGAGTGGCACTGCAGTGTCAGGCTGGATGGCCCTTCCAAAAAATACTCCCCAAACAGCACATGACGCAAATAAAAATGAAAGAAAAAAGAGGTGCAAGATGGAATTGTCCTTGGGCCCTCCCACCCACCCTTATGTTGTATAAACAGGACATGCACACTTTAACCAACCCATCATTTCAGTGACAGGGTCTGCCACACGACTGTGACTGAAATGACGGGTTGGTTTGGACCCCCACCGAAAAAGAAGCAATTAATCTCTCCTTGCACAAACTGGCTCTACAGAGGCAAGATGTCCACCTCATCATCATCCTCCGATATATCACCGTGTACATCCCGCTCCTCACAGATTATCAATTCGTCCCCACTGGAATCCAGCATCTCAGCTCCCTGTGTACTTTGTGGAGGCAATTGCTGCTGGTCAATGTCTCCACGGAGGAATTGATTATAATTCATTTTAATGAACATCATCTTCTCCACATTTTCTGGAAGTAACCTCGTACGCCGATTGCTGACAAGGTGAGCGGCGGCACTAAACACTCTTTCGGAGTACACACTTGTGGGAGGGCAACTTAGGTAGAATAAAGCCAGTTTGTGCAAGGGCCTCCAAATTGCCTCTTTTTCCTGCCAGTATAAGTACGGACTGTCTGACGTGCCTACTTGGATGCGGTCACTCATATAATCCTCCACCATTCTTTCAATGGTGAGAGAATCATATGCAGTGACAGTAGACGACATGTCCGTAATCGTTGTCAGGTCCTTCAGTCCGGACCAGATGTCAGCATCAGCAGTCGCTCCAGACTGCCCTGCATCACCGCCAGCGGGTGGGCTCGGAATTCTGAGCCTTTTCCTCGCACCCCCAGTTGCGGGAGAATGTGAAGGAGGAGATGTTGACAGGTCGCGTTCCGCTTGACTTGACAATTTTGTCACCAGCAGGTCTTTGAACCCCAGCAGACTTGTGTGTGCCGGAAAGAGAGATCCAAGGTAGGTTTTAAATCTAGGATCGAGCACGGTGGCCAAAATGTAGTGCTCTGATTTCAACAGATTGACCACCCGTGAATCCTTGTTAAGCGAATTAAGGGCTCCATCCACAAGTCCCACATGCCTAGCGGAATCGCTCCCTTTTAGCTCCTCCTTCAATGCCTCCAGCTTCTTCTGCAAAAGCCTGATGAGGAGAATGACCTGACTCAGGCTGGCAGTGTCTGAACTGACTTCACGTGTGGCAAGTTCAAAAGGTTGCAGAACCTTGCACAACGTTGAAATCATTCTCCACTGCGCTTGAGACAGGTACATTCCACCTCCTATATCGTGCTCAATTGTATAGGCTTGAATGGCCTTTTGCTGCTCCTCCAACCTCTGAAGCATATAGAGGGTTGAATTCCACCTAAAGAAGTGTTTATGTCAATCACAATAAAATTATGGGCGCCTTATGTTAAACTGCAGCACCTGGTTCCTGTCACTGTGCAGAACCCGGCATTTGGTGTCACCCCCTCCAAGGGTGACAGTCCGGTGCGAGCAGCACCCCCCTTTTGACACCACTAAGTAATGCTTGCTGGACAGGAACTGGACTATACAGTATGTCGAAATACATTAGGTCAACATTCATTAGGTCGACTCCATATTGTCGGCAGACAGAAGGTTGACATGGACAAAAGGTTGACATGGAAAAAAGGTTGACATATGAAAGGTCGACACTGGAAAAGGTGGACAGGTTCATGTGGTCGACAGGATAATGGTAAAAACACATATGTCATGATAATGGTCAACATGTTTTCTTGGACAGCCCTGCTGTAGGTCCATTCCTTCTTAATCAATTATTCACAGAGTATATACAGTGGTGATATTTATTGATGACAGGATTTGCATATAGCATAAAACACTAACGACCTGAATCTGAGTTGGATGCAGTAACGTCCGTGTTTGCGTCTTTTGCAGCCATTGTGTCTGTGACTTTAATCTAAGCCCTTCCCTTGGTGTACAAGTACGCTCTGAATGTGCAAGGAATGTGACGGCCATTTTGTGTGTGTTTAGACGCTACAGTCCCATTTGGTGCACCTTGCCCCAGATCCTTCCTGGTAGCACAATCTTGGTCAGAGTTTGGCCTCCAGTGTAAAGGATTAAGCTTCTGTGTTAACAACCATTCCTGCGACATGCCCGCGACCCTCCCATAACATGTCTATAAAATGAGCGTCCATATAGCAACCTCCCAGTCACCACTCAGGTAGCACTCTATACATTTCCAATACATTTCTGAAACCATGCATCTCAATCGATACTGCAACTCTATACACGCACACACCATGGCTCACATATGCAGTCTAACTTTTTAGCTACTTATCTGCATTTGCGTGAATATTGGTGGTCATTCCGAGTTGTTCGCTCACTAGCAGTTTTTAGTAGCCGTGCAAACGCTATGCCGCCTCCCACTGGGAGTGTATTTTAGCTTAACAGAAGTGCGAACGAAAGGATCGCAGAGTGGCGTCAACGTTTTTTTGGGCAGTTTTAGAGCAGCTCAATACCTACTCAGCGCTTGCGATGACTTCAGACTGTTCAGTTCCTGTTTTGACATCACAAACACTCCCAGCGTTCGCCCGGCCACGCCTGCGTTTTTCCTGGCACACCTGCGTTTTTTCGACCACTCTCTGAAAACGGTCAGTTGACACCCTGAAACGCCCATTTCATGTCAATCACTCTGCGGCCAGCAGTGCGACTGAAAAGCTTCGCTAGACACTGTGTGAAACTACATCGTTCATTGTAATAGTACGACGCAAGTGCGCATTGCACCACATACGCATGCGCCGAAGTGCCGTTTTTTTTGCCTCATCGCTGCGTAGCGAACGAATGCAGCTAGCGATCAACTCGGAATGACCACCATTGGCATTGTGTCCCTAATTTACTTGTCATGAATAAAATATAATATAGAAGTTGCAACTTTACCTCTCATATTCTTTTTGCTTTTCTAGAAATGAATCAGTTCACTGTCTGTGCTGAGGGAATGTGACACTCTATAAGGCACAGGCGAGACAACAGGAGTCTGGAAAAATAGGTTTATCACTAATTCTTTTCAGTAGAAAGACATTCTCAAGCACATATATTTTTCTATTAGATCGTAAAAACCTCTATTAGAAAAAGGGGCAGGGGGTAATTTATTCAATTTAAGAAAGAGGTTATCAGGGTATGAAGGTAAAGATATAATTACTACGAGTCTCCTGCTAATACAATGGAAAAATAAAATTAATAGGGACACATGATGGCAGATCTAAAAATAGTGGAGAGATGAATAGAGTTTTGAATATAATGGAAGTTTCTTGGGTAAGCTGGAATTAATAAAGCAAGTTTCGGCGCAGTCAGAACATGACACATGTACTCTGACAATATTGTACAAAGAACTTTGCAGACATTTTAAAAGACCTTTTGTTTTTATAATTACACAGCGCATAGAAATGTCCCAGCGCTGGGCATATACTGATTAACACTACAGGAACCATTTACAGCAAGAACAGACATGGATGTCTAGTTTGGCACAGAAATTAGTGCCACTACTTGTCAGGTACCAATTTCTCCTCTGCTCTCTGTCTTATTTGCCCTCAGCCTAATATATGTTAAGCAGCACTTGTTACCTGCATACAGTAGAAACAGATATTTTTGGGCTAGATGTATATTAAGGATAAAACAACCTATCAATTGTCTAAAAGTGAATGTCTCCTCAATATCAATGATTCTCAGGGCCGCCATTATAAGGAGGGGCTGCTGGGACTTCATTCCCAGGCCTGGACTGAGAGTAGGCCTGGGTGGAAGTAGAGATGAGCGGGTTCGGTTTCTTTGAATCCGAACCCGCACGAACTTCACTTTTTTTTTCACGGGTCCGAGCGACTCGGATCTTCCCGCCTTGCTCGGTTAACCCGAGCGCGCCCGAACGTCATCATGACGCTGTCGGATTCTCGCGAGACTCGGATTCTATATAAGGAGCCGCGCGTCGCCGCCATTTTCACACGTGCATTGAGATTGATAGGGAGAGGACGTGGCTGGCGTCCTCTCCATTAGAATAGATTAGAAGAGAGAGAGAGAGAGAGAGATTGTGCAGACAGAGTTTACCACAGTGACCAGTGCAGTTGTTGTTAAGTTAACTTTTATTTAATATATCCGTTCTCTGCTATATCCGTTCTCTGCCTGAAAAAAACGATACACAGCAGTCACACAGTGTGACTCAGTCTGTGTGCACTCAGCTCAGCCCAGTGTGCTGCACATCAATGTATAAAAGCTTATAATAATTGTGGGGGAGACTGGGGAGCACTGCAGGTTGTTATAGCAGGAGCCAGGAGTACATAATATTATATTAATTTAAAATTAAACAGTGCACACTTTTGCTGCAGGAGTGCCACTGCCTGTGTGACTAGTGGTGACCAGTGCCTGACCACCAGTATAGTAGTATATTGTTGTATACTATCTCTTTATCAACCAGTCTATATTAGCAGCAGACACAGTACAGTGCGGTAGTTCACGGCTGTGGCTACCTCTGTGTCGGCAGTCGGCACTCGGCAGGCAGTCCGTCCATCCATAATTGTATAATTATATACCACCTAACCGTGGTATTTTTTTTTCTTTCTTTATACCGTCGTCATAGTCATACTAGTTGTTACGAGTATACTACTATCTCTTTATCAACCAGTGTACAGTGCGGTAGTTCACGGCTGTGGCTACCTCTGTGTCGGCAGTCGGCAGGCAGTCCGTCCATCCATAATTGTATTATTATAATATATACCACCTAACCGTGGTTTTTTTTTCATTCTTTATACCGTCATAGTGTCATACTAGTTGTTACGAGTATACTACTATCTCTTTATCAACCAGTGTACAGTGCGGTAGTTCACGGCTGTGGCTACCTCTGTGTCGGCAGTCGGCAGGCAGTCCGTCCATCCATAATTGTATTATAATATATACCGCCTAACCGTGGTTTTTTTTCCATTCTTTATACCGTCATAGTGTCATACTAGTTGTTACGAGTATACTACTATCTCTTTATCAACCAGTGTACAGTGCGGTAGTTCACGGCTGTGGCTACCTCTGTGTCGGCAGTCGGCAGGCAGTCCGTCCATCCATAATTGTATTATAATATATACCACCTAACCGTGGTTTTTTTTTCATTCTTTATACCGTCATAGTCAGTCATACTAGTTGTTACGAGTATACTACTATCTCTTTATCAACCAGTGTACAGTGCGGTAGTTCACGGCTGTGGCTACCTCTGTGTCGGCACTCGGCAGGCAGTCCGTCCATCCATAATTGTATTATAATATATACCACCTAACCGTGGTTTTTTTTTCATTCTTTATACCGTCATAGTGTCATACTAGTTGTTACGAGTATACTACTATCTCTTTATCAACCAGTGTACAGTGCGGTAGTTCACGGCTGTGGCTACCTCTGTGTCGGCAGTCGGCAGGCAGTCCGTCCATCCATAATTGTATTATAATATATACCACCTAACCGTGGTTTTTTTTTCATTCTTTATACCGTCATAGTGTCATACTAGTTGTTACGAGTATACTACTATCTCTTTATCAACCAGTGTACAGTGCGGTAGTTCACGGCTGTGGCTACCTCTGTGTCGGCAGTCGGCAGGCAGTCCGTTCATCCATAATTGTATTATAATATATACCACCTAACCGTGGTTTTTTTTTCATTCTTTATACCGTCATAGTCAGTCATACTAGTTGTTACGAGTATACTACTATCTCTTTATCAACCAGTGTACAGTGCGGTAGTTCACGGCTGTGGCTACCTCTGTGTCAGAACTCGGCAGGCAGTCCGTCCATCCATAATTGTATTACAATATATACCACCTAACCGTGGTATTTTTTTCATTCTTTATACCGTCATAGTCAGTCATACTAGTTGTTACGAGTATACTACTATCTCTTTATCAACCAGTGTACAGTGCGGTAGTTCACGGCTGTGGCTACCTCTGTGTCGGCACTCGGCAGGCAGTCCGTCCATCCATAATTGTATTACAATATATACCACCTAACCGTGGTTTTTTTATACCACCTAACCGTGGCAGTCCGTCCATAATTGTATACTAGTATCCAATCCATCCATCTCCATTGTTTACCTGAGGTGCCTTTTAGTTCTGCCTATAAAATATGGAGAACAAAAAAGTTGAGGTTCCAAAATTAGGGAAAGATCAAGATCCACTTCCACCTCGTGCTGAAGCTGCTGCCACTAGTCATGGCCGAGACGATGAAATGCCAGCAACGTCGTCTGCCAAGGCCGATGCCCAATGTCATAGTACAGAGCATGTCAAATCCAAAACACCAAATATCAGAAAAAAAAGGACTCCAAAACCTAAAATAAAATTGTCGGAGGAGAAGCGTAAACTTGCCAATATGCCATTTACCACACGGAGTGGCAAGGAACGGCTGAGGCCCTGGCCTATGTTCATGGCTAGTGGTTCAGCTTCACATGAGGATGGAAGCACTCAGCCTCTCGCTAGAAAACTGAAAAGACTCAAGCTGGCAAAAGCACCGCAAAGAACTGTGCGTTCTTTGAAATCCCAAATCCACAAGGAGAGTCCAATTGTGTCGGTTGCGATGCCTGACCTTCCCAACACTGGACGTGAAGAGCATGCGCCTTCCACTATTTGCATGCCCCCTGCAAGTGCTGGAAGGAGCACCCGCAGTCCAGTTCCTGATAGTCAGATTGAAGATGTCAGTGTTGAAGTACACCAGGATGAGGAGGATATGGGTGTTGCTGGCGCTGGGGAGGAAATTGACCTGAAGGATTCTGATGGTGAGGTGGTTTGTTTAAGTCAGGCACCCGGGGAGACACCTGTTGTCCGTGGGAGGAATATGGCCGTTGACATGCCAGGTGAAAATACCAAAAAAATCAGCTCTTCGGTGTGGAGGTATTTCACCAGAAATGCGGACAACAGGTGTCAAGCCGTGTGTTCCCTTTGTCAAGCTGTAATAAGTAGGGGTAAGGACGTTAACCACCTCGGAACATCCTCCCTTATACGTCACCTGCAGCGCATTCATAATAAGTCAGTGACAAGTTCAAAAACTTTGGGTGACAGCGGAAGCAGTCCACTGACCAGTAAATCCCTTCCTCTTGTAACCAAGCTCACGCAAACCACCCCACCAACTCCCTCAGTGTCAATTTCCTCCTTCCCCAGGAATGCCAATAGTCCTGCAGGCCATGTCACTGGCAAGTCTGACGAGTCCTCTCCTGCCTGGGATTCCTCCGATGCATCCTTGCGTGTAACGCCTACTGCTGCTGGCGCTGCTGTTGTTGCCGCTGGGAGTCGATGGTCATCCCAGAGGGGAAGTCGTAAGCCCACTTGTACTACTTCCAGTAAGCAATTGACTGTTCAACAGTCCTTTGCGAGGAAGATGAAATATCACAGCAGTCATCCTACTGCAAAGCGGATAACTGAGTCCTTGACAACTATGTTGGTGTTAGACGTGCGTCCGGTATCCGCCGTTAGTTCACAGGGAACTAGACAATTTATTGAGGCAGTGTGCCCCCGTTACCAAATACCATCTAGGTTCCACTTCTCTAGGCAGGCGATACCGAGAATGTACACGGACGTCAGAAAAAGACTCACCAGTGTCCTAAAAAATGCAGTTGTACCCAATGTCCACTTAACCACGGACATGTGGACAAGTGGAGCAGGGCAGGGTCAGGACTATATGACTGTGACAGCCCACTGGGTAGATGTATGGACTCCCGCCGCAAGAACAGCAGCGGCGGCACCAGTAGCAGCATCTCGCAAACGCCAACTCTTTCCTAGGCAGGCTACGCTTTGTATCACCGCTTTCCAGAATACGCACACAGCTGAAAACCTCTTACGGCAACTGAGGAAGATCATCGCGGAATGGCTTACCCCAATTGGACTCTCCTGTGGATTTGTGGCATCGGACAACGCCAGCAATATTGTGTGTGCATTAAATATGGGCAAATTCCAGCACGTCCCATGTTTTGCACATACCTTGAATTTGGTGGTGCAGAATTTTTTAAAAAACGACAGGGGCGTGCAAGAGATGCTGTCGGTGGCCAGAAAAATTGCGGGACACTTTCGGCGTACAGGCACCACGTACAGAAGACTGGAGCACCACCAAAAACTACTGAACCTGCCCTGCCATCATCTGAAGCAAGAAGTGGTAACGAGGTGGAATTCAACCCTCTATATGCTTCAGAGGTTGGAGGAGCAGCAAAAGGCCATTCAAGCCTATACAATTGAGCACGATATAGGAGATGGAATGCACCTGTCTCAAGTGCAGTGGAGAATGATTTCAACGTTGTGCAAGGTTCTGATGCCCTTTGAACTTGCCACACGTGAAGTCAGTTCAGACACTGCCAGCCTGAGTCAGGTCATTCCCCTCATCAGGCTTTTGCAGAAGAAGCTGGAGGCATTGAAGAAGGAGCTAACACGGAGCGATTCCGCTAGGCATGTGGGACTTGTGGATGCAGCCCTTAATTCGCTTAACAAGGATTCACGGGTGGTCAATCTGTTGAAATCAGAGCACTACATTTTGGCCACCGTGCTCGATCCTAGATTTAAAGCCTACCTTGGATCTCTCTTTCCGGCAGACACAGGTCTGCTGGGGTTGAAAGACCTGCTGGTGACAAAATTGTCAAGTCAAGCGGAACGCGACCTGTCAACATCTCCTCCTTCACATTCTCCCGCAACTGGGGGTGCGAGGAAAAGGCTCAGAATTCCGAGCCCACCCGCTGGCGGTGATGCAGGGCAGTCTGGAGCGACTGCTGATGCTGACATCTGGTCCGGACTGAAGGACCTGACAACGATTACGGACATGTCGTCTACTGTCACTGCATATGATTCTCTCAACATTGATAGAATGGTGGAGGATTATATGAGTGACCGCATCCAAGTAGGCACGTCACACAGTCCGTACTTATACTGGCAGGAAAAAGAGGCAATTTGGAGGCCCTTGCACAAACTGGCTTTATTCTACCTAAGTTGCCCTCCCACAAGTGTGTACTCCGAAAGAGTGTTTAGTGCCGCCGCTCACCTTGTCAGCAATCGGCGTACGAGGTTACATCCAGAAAATGTGGAGAAGATGATGTTCATTAAAATGAATTATAATCAATTCCTCCGCGGAGACATTGACCAGCAGCAATTGCCTCCACAAAGTACACAGGGAGCTGAGATGGTGGATTCCAGTGGGGACGAATTGATAATCTGTGAGGAGGGGGATGTACACGGTGATATATCGGAGGGTGAAGATGAGGTGGACATCTTGCCTCTGTAGAGCCAGTTTGTGCAAGGAGAGATTAATTGCTTCTTTTTTGGGGGGGGTCCAAACCAACCCGTCATATCAGTCACAGTCGTGTGGCAGACCCTGTCACTGAAATGATGGGTTGGTTAAAGTGTGCATGTCCTGTTTTGTTTATACAACATAAGGGTGGGTGGGAGGGCCCAAGGATAATTCCATCTTGCACCTCTTTTTTCTTTTCTTTTTCTTTGCATCATGTGCTGATTGGGGAGGGTTTTTTGGAAGGGACATCCTGCGTGACACTGCAGTGCCACTCCTAGATGGGCCCGGTGTTTGTGTCGGCCACTAGGGTCGCTAATCTTACTCACACAGTCAGCTACCTCATTGCGCCTCTTTTTTTCTTTGCGTCATGTGCTGTTTGGGGAGGGTTTTTTGGAAGGGCCATCCTGCGTGACACTGCAGTGCCACTCCTAGATGGGCCCGGTGTTTGTGTCGGCCACTAGGGTCGCTTATCTTACTCACACAGCTACCTCATTGCGCCTCTTTTTTTCTTTGCGTCATGTGCTGTTTGGGGAGGGTTTTTTGGAAGGGACATCCTGCGTGACACTGCAGTGCCACTCCTAGATGTGCCCGGTGTTTGTGTCGGCCACTAGGGTCGCTAATCTTACTCACACAGTCAGCTACCTCATTGCGCCTCTTTTTTTCTTTGCGTCATGTGCTGTTTGGGGAGGGTTTTTTGGAAGGGCCATCCTGCGTGACACTGCAGTGCCACTCCTAGATGGGCCCGGTGTTTGTGTCGGCCACTAGGGTCGCTAATCTTACTCACACAGCTACCTCATTGCGCCTCTTTTTTTCTTTGCGTCATGTGCTGTTTGGGGAGGGTTTTTTGGAAGGGACATCCTGCGTGACACTGCAGTGCCACTCCTAGATGGGCCCGGTGTTTGTGTCGGCCACTAGGGTCGCTTATCTTACTCACACAGCGACCTCGGTGCAAATTTTAGGACTAAAAATAATATTGTGAGGTGTGAGGTATTCAGAATAGACTGAAAATGAGTGTAAATTATGGTTTTTGAGGTTAATAATACTTTGGGATCAAAATGACCCCTCAAATTCTATGATTTAAGCTGTTTTTTAGTGTTTTTGGAAAAAAACACCCGAATCCAAAACACACCCGAATCCGACAAAAATAATTCGGTGAGGTTTTGCCAAAACGCGTTCGAACCCAAAACACGGCCGCGGAACCGAACCCAAAACCAAAACACAAAACCCGAAAAATTTCAGGCGCTCATCTCTAGGTGGAAGCAGTGTTGAACGGTAAAACCAGCTGACAACCATGGACGGACAGAGCAGGTGGTGGTATTTTGAATTTAGTGCTGACCGTGAGCCAATCGGAGCTCGTGGACTGGCAGCCAATCAGGAGCTGCTGCTCGGCCAATGGCAAATTTGAAATACCGCCATCGGCTCTGTCCCTCCTTGGTTGTCTGCTGGTTGTCCCAATAAACACTGCTGCCATCTGTGCACCCTCTTATTGCACACATGGATTGCTGCGACCTCCGCCTCCTGCCTGCAGCTCTCCAACTAGGTAAACACAGTCATAGCTGCTCAATCAATCTGCCAGCACTTATCAGGTGCATGAAATGATGAGGTCACAGCAAACAGGAAACAGAAAGGGTGTGCTTTTCCCCACCTGGTATCCATCTGCATAGAGGCGTCACTAGGGTTGGTGTCACCCGGTGTGGTATTTCATGGTGTCACCCCCAATGGACCTCCTCCCGTATCACACCACATGGAATCATTATTAATGTCATAATTCGGAAGGCAGTCAACTGACCATCGGACGGGATCCCCGCGATCAATATACCGACACCAGAATCCCGTCACCCGCTGCAATACCGGCTGGTTTCCCCTCTTAGGTTTTAGTCCACGTCACAACCCAAGGTGGAATAGAACCATGTGGCGACCTAAGGTAGCCACTAGGCCTGAAGCACAGTGAGCACAGCGAGTCCGCGAGGGGACACGCTGCGCTTGCCACTGGGATCCCGGCTGTTGAGCTCCCGGCGTCGGTCTCCTAACCGCAGGGATCTCATACTAATCCCCATAATTCCTGTATATCACTGAATGCAATGGGAATAGCAGTGACATAAAACAGCTAACAAAATTAACATTATACCTTTATATCCTTTGTTTCCCAAGGAAGGGGCATGACCACACAGTAGTATCCCCAATCAGTAGCGGATCTTGCTACGGGCAAGCAGGATCTTTGCCTGGGGCGCCGACTTCTGGAGGGCAGCGCCGCCGCCCGGAGTGCGCCACTGCCGTCCGGAGTGCGTCGCTGCCGTGGCAAGATCAGCTACTGGTGCCGCCCGATGCTGTGTAGATGCGATGCTGTGCGGTGCGCACCGCACTGCATTGTGGGAGCGGCACATAGACGCTAGAGGTCATAATTGACCTCTAGTGTATATGCGGTGCTATGGGAGAGACGTCATGACGTCTCTCCCATAGATCCGAGGATCGGCACCGGCAGCCGGAGACGGAGGGCAGCAGCGGTCGGGAAGCAGGAGCGGGGATTGTGAGTAGTAATTTATTTTCTGCTGCGGGGTACACTGGGCTCCACAGGGAATGACATTGGGGGTGTAGAGTAGGATCTTGATCCGAGGCACCAACAGGCTCAAAGCTTTGACCTTCTTCCCAGAATGCATAGCACTGCCTCCTCTATAACCCTGTCTCTGTGCACAGGAGCTCAGTTTTGTAGTTGGTGCCATGCAGTAAGCAGGCATACAACAGGGGGGCTGCTCCAGCAGCCCTAGGAAAAAGCTTTTTAAAGATAAATGAAGACTTCAAGGGCTGCAGCAGAGGCACTGTAAGTGCTGGATGTCAGTCAGACATCTCCTGCTGCAGCTTCATCACCTCCCCCAGCGGCGCTGTACACTCCCACGCCCTGGTTGCTGGGTACTTACAGCGGAGGCTCCGATTTTCTTCCTGTTAGATGTCACGCTCAGCGTAAGTTGGGGTTACGACAACCGAGTTTTGGCTGAAGGGACAGCTACCTGTGAGGAGAGAAAACGAGGTGGCTGAATGTAATTCCACCTCATGGGGTTGAAGCCAAACTAAGTGTTAACGTTGGTCAGAAGGCGTAAAGAAAAGGAGGACTTCGTAGGAAGTTAACTGTAGTTTTAATAAATAATCAGGCTGCACATGAATATTGGAGCAATTGGAGAAACTGGAAGAATTACAGTCTATGATTAAATGACTTGAAGAGTGAAGCTGAAGAACTTCGGTAAAGAAGAACTGAAGACTGTGTTTTATGATTAAAAGACGAGGCTGAAGAACTTGGACTTTGAAGAAATGAGGACTGTGGTTTGTGATTGAAAGACGAGGCTGAAGAACTTGGACTTTGAAGAAATTAAGACTGTGGTTTGTGATTGAAAGACGAGGCTGAAGAACTTGGACTTTGAAGAAATGAAGACTTCTGCAGGAACCGCCGTTAGCGCCTGGAGCTCCTCTACGAGTGGCTTCCACGAGTGACAACGGACTTAGACAGCAGGACTGCAGCAGCGTTTAGGTAACCGATGGATGAGAGCAACCAGGACCAGGGAACCAGAAGCAACCTGGGAGCACAGAGCTGGAGAACCTTTCACAAGGAGGTAACATGATGCACTGGCCAACCAGCGGGATGGTAACCCGCGGAAACACGCGCCGGAGGTAAGGCTCCGGAGCCTGACATTAGATACACACGACCGCTGCTCTCCTGGATCACGTGGCCGCACTCAGGGAGGAGGTAAGTAGGTCCCCCCGGCCTGATCCGCTGTGAATCGCAATCCCGTGCTGCTGGTGGGAGACGGCCCGCGCATGCTGGCGTGGACACTGTGGCAGTACAGGGACCCCACTAGACCACCAGGACATGGGCACAGTTTGGTTTTCTCTCATAAAACCGTTTATTTAAGCCCCCAGTAGCCGGTGGTGAACTCCAGCAGGGGGATAAGGCTTTGACCTGTAACCCCTCCCCAAGTCCCAGTAAATGTTCCCGCCCTGGAGCTGCATATCTCTCTCTCCCTCACTCCCTGTTAGCGTTTGGGCGCCATTAGGACAAGCTCAGCTGATCCTGGGACTGTTTGGGCAAATCCTTCTCTGTAAAACTGCCTGCCTGTCAGCGCTGTGCTTTTTACAGGACACTTAAGTATTCTACATGTCTGCTGACAGTGTTAGTTAAGAAAAAGTGCATTTAGCCAGGGTTATACTACTTATACAGTACAAGTACCCTGTGATATACATCCAGTCTTTACTGTGCATTGGCCCTCATTCCGAGTTGTTGGCTCGCTAGCTACTTTTAGCAGAAATGCAAACGCAAAGCCGCCGCCCTCTGGGAGTGTATCTTAGCATAGCAGAATTGCTAACGAAAGATTAGCAATTCACTATTAAGTATTTTCTTGCAGTTTCTGAGTAGCTCCAGACCTACTCCTAGATTGCGATCACCTCAGTCTGTTTAGTTCCTGGTTTGACGTCACAAACACGCCCAGCGTTTGGCCAGCCACTCCCCCGTTTCTCCAGCCACTCCTGCGTTTTTACCTGGCACGACTGCGTTTTTTAGCACACTCCCTGAAAACGGACAGTTTCTGCCCAGAAACACCCACTTCCTGTCAATCACACTATGATCAGCAGAGCGATTGAAAGCTTTGTTCGCCCGTGAGTAAAATAGCATAGTTTTGTGTAAAAATACTTAGCGTGTGCGCCCTGCTGTGCATACGCATGCGCAGAACTGCCGGATTTTAGCCTATTAGTACTTCTGCTAAAAATAGCAGCAAGCAAACAACTCGGAATGGGGGTCATTATTATATCTATTAAGTGTATAGCTATTCATAGTACTACTATGTATTGCTAGACCAGTGCAGTTTTATTGCATGTCATAATTTCTGCATTGTACAAACTGTGACTCTGTGTGTGTGCATATAGCTGCTGTGTGACCTCCATTTCGTGTATCTCACTCAGATTGCTAAACCTATATTCTATAACCTGAAGGTGCTAAGTGCGTCAGGTATATCATTAATATAGGTAGTTCACAGGATATACTCAGTGTATATTTTTCTCTGTGATTTCTAGTCACCATATACCTCTAGAATTCCCTGTTTGTGCTGAAATACAGGGGGTTCTTGTCAGGTATTGTGCTGCTGATATTGTACTGTGTTGCCTTGCATTGAGCTTTTGACTATGTCAGTTACAAAGGGCAACGGTGCTGGGGCTGATCCCACATTGCGTGGTGTTGATGCTGCAGACACATTTGAGGATAACATAGCAGCTGAGGGTTCAGGTTCTAGGGGCTCCTTACCCCCCAGTGGGAC
The DNA here is from genome assembly GCF_028390025.1 of Pseudophryne corroboree. Taxonomy (NCBI): domain Eukaryota; kingdom Metazoa; phylum Chordata; class Amphibia; order Anura; family Myobatrachidae; genus Pseudophryne; species Pseudophryne corroboree. The sequence goes on along the minus strand of NC_086454.1, from coordinate 283,502,669 downwards.
TGTAGCAACGGGGGTTCAAAATGACCAACCATGGGCTACTTCTCCACGCTATTGAATACGCTGGAAACTAGACTAACGCTCCCTATGGGACCTCCTGTGCCGGTACAACCGGTCATGGTCCCTGCGGTTAACCCGTCGTGGGCAGATCAACTGTCCAATCAGTTACAGCAATTAAGCCAATCACTGACTACTCAGAAGTCTTACCCTCGCCTGCCTAAGACCACAGGGTCCTCTAAGCGGGTGATTACTTCCTCACAATCTACCAATGTACCAGACACCTCTTCTGATAGGATGGCGTTTATACTGATTCCACAGATTCTGATCCCGATGCTTCTGATGGGGAATCTGTTTCACAGGTGGATGTTCCTGACTTGTTGGAGGCTATCAGGCTCATTCTTCAAGTTGATGATGACCCGGAGCCTGATGCTGCCCCTAAGAAACCAAACAAGTTTAAACGTCAGAAAGTGGTTAAACAAGTTTTACCTCACTCTGTCCATTTAGTTGACATACGTCAGGAGTCCTGGGGAAATCCAGGAAATAAATTCATGCCTCACAAGCAGATGCTGGCTCGCTACCCCCTCGCTGCGGAGCTATGTAAAAATTGGGAAACACCCCTGCCAGTGGATTCGCAGGTGGTGCGGCTGGTGGTATCCTCAGCTCTGCCTGTGACCGTCACGTCCCTGAAAGAGCCCACAGCTAAGTGTGTGGAGGGTTGTTTAAAGGCAATTTACACCCTAACCGGTGCTGCGCATAGGCCCACCATTGCAGCGACATGGGCTGCAGAAGCTGTGGAAGCGTGGGCTCAGGAGCTATAGACGGAGTTGCTGTCCAAAGCTTCTGATCATGCTAGACTATGCTTCTCATATATTGTCACAGCGTCTCATTACATTAAGGAGGCGGCTTCTGATGCCGGTATTCTGGCGGCCAAGGCTTCTATTATGTCCATTTTGGCTCACCGGATTCTCTAGTTATGGTGCTGGTCTGTGGATCTAGACTCTAAGAAAATCCTGGAGGTACTCCCTTTTAAGGTAGACATTCTTTTTGGAGAAGACTTCAACAAGATAGTGGCTGACATAGTCTCTGCTAAAACAGCATGTCTACCTAGTACTGCTCCTTCGGTGCCAAAGTCTAAAAGTACTCCATTTTGCTCCTTTCGTCCTTCAGGGAAAGCAAAAGGTCAGGCGTAGCCGAAACAGGTTCGCACCTCCAAATCCAATAAGCCCAAACCCAAAAGGGCCTGGGCTGTCCGTCAGCCTGCTTCCAAAACTGACAATCCTGCCGCATGACGGGGCGGGCCTCCCTCTGGGGGATCCCAGGGTGGGGGGCTGACTTCTAGGATATACCCAGGAATGGTTGAGGACCACTTCAGATGCCTGGATACGGGAAGTCGTCACTCGAGGTTACGCAGTATCCTTCAAGAATCGTCCCCCTCATCGATTTTTGCCTGACAGACGTCCCTTCAGATCAGGTGAAGGCAAAAACTCTTCATTCGGTGGTACAGTCCCTCCTGGACACAGGAGTGGTAGTACAGGTGCCTCTGGCTCAGAGAGGCAAGGGGTACTATTCACCGCTGTTCCTAGTCCCAAAACCGAATGGGTCATCCCGGCCCATTCTCAACCTCAAGTCCTTGAACAAATTTGTGAGGGTCTCCAAGTTTCGTATGGAAACTCTTCACTTTTTTGTTCTGGACTTGGAACCTGGGGATTATATGATCTCCCTGGGCATACAGGATGCTTACCTGCATATTCCCATTGCAGTGTTGCATCAGCAGTACCTGAGGTTTGCGGTTGGCAACCTCCATTACCAATTTCGGGCGTTACCCTTTGGTTTGACCACGGCTCCGCGAGTCTTCACCAAGGTCATGGCGGTTATGACGGCTGTACTCAGCCGTCAAGGGGTCAGGATCCTACCGTACCTGGATGACTTGTTGATCCTGGAAAACTCCCCAGAAATTCTCCTACGCCATCTGGATTTGAGTATCCAATTTCTGCAAGCCCATGGTTGGCTCATCAACTGGAAGAAATCTTCCCTGGTCCCTGCTCAGAACATGGTGCACCTGGGGGCATTGTTGGACACTCATAACCAGTGGTTGTTCTAGTCTCAGGAGAAAGTCCTGAAGCTTCATGACAGGATGCGATGCTTCCTATCTCGTCCGCATGTGTCGATACATTCGGCAATGCAAGTGCTAGGTCTCACGGTGTCGGCTTTCGACATGGTGGAGTACGCTCAATTCGATTCTCGCCCTGTGCAGAAGCTGATTCTTGCCAAGTGGGATGGCCTGCCTCACCGGATCAGGTCTCAAATGATCTCCTGAACGATTGAGCAGGGGTCGTCCCTTCTGAATCTCCAACTGGGTCCTTCTGATGACGGATGCCAGTCTGAGAAGTTGGGGCGCGGTGTTGGAGCAACACTCCCTTCAGGGTCGGTGGACCAAGGAGGAGTCTCTCCTCCCGATAAACATTCTGGAACTGCGGGTGTTGTTCAATGCTCTGAACTTGGCCCAGCATTTAATACAGAACAGACCTGTTCAAGTACAGTCGGACAACGCCACCACGGTGGCGTACATCAATCATCAAGGCGGCACTCGAAGCCGCATGGCAATGAGGGAAGTATCAATGACTCTTCAGTGGGTGGAACGCCATCTGCCAGCCATATTGGCAGTATTCATTCTGAGGGTCCTAAACTGGGAAGCGGACTTTCTCAGTCATCAGGACATACACGCCGGAGAGTGGAGCCTCCATCCAGAAGTGTTTCAACTCCTCGTGGACAGGTGGGGCCTTCCAGATGTGGACCTGATGGCGTCTCGACACAATCACAAGGTTCCAGTATTCGGAGCAAGGACAAGGGATCCTCTAGCAGCGTTCGTGGATGCACTGGCAATTCCATGGAACTTTCAGCTGTCATACGTGTTCCCTCCGGTGTCACTCCTGCCCAGAGAAATAAGGAAGTTCAAGCAAGAAGGAGGAATCCTACTTCTGAACGCTCCCGCGTGGCTCAGACGGCATTAGTTCTCAGACCTTCAGGGTCTCTCGATAGAGCGTCCCCTTCTACTTCCGCAGCACCTAGATCTCCTCGTTCAGGGCACCTGTGTATATCAGGATTTAGCCCAGTTGGCTTTGACGGCGTGGCTCTTGAAGCTTCCGTCTTGAGGGCCAAAGGTTTTTCTGAGGCGGTCATTCAAACTATGTTGAAGGCCCGGAAACCAGCTTCTGCTCGGATTGGGCAGTGACTTGGAGGTAGCAGTTCAGAGGCATGGAGACACAAATTTGTATGTATGTGTTATAGGAGTATTGCCAAAGTGGTTGGAAACTCAGATGCTTAATCTCTAATATTGGAAGCCATAGTCCAGAGGTTCTCAAACTCGGTCCTCGGGAGCCCACACAGTGCATGTTTTGCAGGTAACCCAGCAGGTGCACAGGTGTATTAATTACTCACTGACACATTTTAAAAGGTCCACAGGTGGAGCTAATTATTTCACTTGCGATTCTGTGAGGAGACCTGCAAAACATGCACTGTGTGGGCCCCCGAGGACCGAGTTTGAGAACCTCTGCCATAGTCTATCAGAGGTTCTGCACCTAGCATGCGGTTGGCGCAAGTTTTGTTGGCTGCATCTAAAGATGCATCAAATGGGTTTACAGCATCTAAGAAAGAACAAAATGGGCATCTCACTTCTTGCACATGCATGGCTGTACACCATGGAGGGGCTTGTACCAGTATTATCATTAAGTCGCATGTGATACAGTGGCAACACACACACGGACGTAGCTGAGTATGACTCAGAATTTGTCTGTTATTTTTTTATAGATTAAAAAGCATATAGCAAACTGAGAGGACTGGTTGTACTTTTTTACATGTTGGTGCTATACACACAAAACCTTTTTGGTGGTAGTGGGTGGTGGGGGTTGGTTTTCTTTGATTAGGGGAGGGGGATGTGTAACACATTAAAAACAAATCTCACCACGGCGGTACTCAGTACACAAAGACACCAGTCCAGATGCAACTGCATTAACAGTGAAACTTTGGTAGCACAAACCTGGACTAGCGTCTTTTTGTACTGAGTGCCGCCGTTGTAAGGTTATATTACTGTTCCAGATTTGCTACTGGTCAGTTTGGAGGGCACCGACAGTTTTATACTGTGCTCAAATTGCCATTGTGGAGTGCTACTTTTATATATATATATATATATATATACACAAACATACCTACATACATACATACATACATACATACATACATACATGCATGCACACACAGGAATACATACAGGAGACTGGCAGACAGAATGTCAGTATACCGACTGTGACATCGCGTCAACCGGAATCTCGTCAGCGAGGCTGCGAGTCCCCTTGTGGGCTCACTGCACTCGTCATGCTTTGGGCCTGGTGGCTTAGCTCGCCACAGGTTATATTCCCACTCGGGTGGTGGTGTGGACCCACCACCCAAGTGGGAATACCGGGCTGCGGTCGGGATTCCAACCTTTGGCATTTCCCCAGCTGTCAGGATTCCGGCATTGGTATAGTGAATGTTGGGATCCTCACAAGGGGTATATTAACCGGATCCCGCAAACACATATATACTGTATATATACAGTACATACACATTTAAATATATTTACATATATAAACTAGTGATGTGCACCGGAAATTTTTCGGGTTTTGTGTTTTGGTTTTGGATTCGGTTCCGCGGCCGTGTTTTGGATTCGGACGCGTTTTGGCTAAACCTCCCTGAAAATTTTTTGGCGGATTCGGGTGTGTTTTGGATTCGGGTGTTTTTTTTACAAAAAACCCTCAAAAACAGCTTAAATCATAGAATTTGGGGGTCATTTTGATCCCATAGTATTATTAACCTCAATAACCATAATTTCCACTCATTTCCAGTCTATTCTGAACACCTCACAACTCACAATATTATTTTTAGTCCTAAAATTTGCACCGAGGTCACTGGATGACTAAGCTAAGCGACCCAAGTGGCCGACACAAACACCTGGCCCATCTAGGAGTGGCACTGCAGTGTCAGACAGGATGGCAGATTAAAAAAATTGTCCCCAAACAGCACATGATGCAAAGAAAAAAAGAGGCGCAATGAGGTAGCTGTGTGACTAAGCTAAGCGACCCAAGTGGCCGACACAAACACCTGGCCCATCTAGGAGTGGCACTGCAGTGTCAGACAGGATGGCACTTCAAAAAAATAGTCCCCAAACAGCACATGATGCAAAGAAAGAAAGAGGCGCAATGAGGTAGCTGTGTGACTAAGCTAAGTGACCCAAGTGGCCAACACAAACACCTGGCCCATCTAGGAGTGGCACTGCAGTGTCAGACAGGATGGCACTTCAAAAAAATAGTCCCCAAACAGCACATGATGCAAAGAAAAAAAGAGGCGCAATGAGGTAGCTGTGTGACTAAGCTAAGCGACCCAAGTGGCCGACACAAACACCTGGCCCATCTAGGAGTGGCACTGCAGTGTCAGACAGGATGGCACTTCAAAAAAATAGTCCCCAAACAGCACATGATGCAAAGAAAAAAAGAGGCGCAATGAGGTAGCTGTGTGACTAAGCTAAGCGACCCAAGTGGCCGACACAAACACCTGGCCCATCTAGGAGTGGCACTGCAGTGTCAGACAGGATGGCACTTCAAAAAATAGTCCCCAAACAGCACATGGTGCAAAGAAAAATGAAAGAAAAAAGAGGTGCAAGATGGAATTGTCCTTGGGCCCTCCCACCCACCCTTATGTTGTATAAACAGGACATGCACACTTTAACAAACCCATCATTTCAGCGACAGGGTCTGCCACACAACTGTGACTGAAATGACTGGTTGGTTTGGGCCCCCCCAAAAAAAGAAGCAATCAATCTCTCCTTGCACAAACTGGCTCTACAGAGGCAAGATGTCCACCTCCTCCTCATCGTCCGATTCCTCACCCCTTTCACTGTGTACATCCCCCTCCTCACAAATTATTAATTATTCCCCACTGGAATCCACCATCTCAGGTCCCTGTGTACTTTCTGGAGGCAATTGCTGGTTAATGTCTCCATGGAGGAATTGATTATAATTCATTTTGATGAACATCATCTTCTCCACATTTTCTGGAAGTAACCTCGTACGCCGATTGCTGACAAGATGAGCGGCTGCACTAAACACTCTTTCGGAGTACACACTGGAGGGGGGCAACTTAGGTAAAATAAAGCCAGTTTGTGCAAGGGCCTCCAAATTGCCTCTTTTTCCTGCCAGTATACGTATGGACTGTCTGACGTGCCTACTTGGATAATCCTCCACCATTCTTTCAATGGTGACAGAATCATATGCAGTGACAGTAGACGACATGTCAGTAATCGTTGGCAGGTCTTTCAGTCCGGACCAGATGCCAGCACTCGCTCCAGACTGCCCTGCATCACCGCCAGCTGGTGGGCTCGGAATTCTTAGCCTTTTCCTCGCAGCCCCAGTTGCGGGAGAATGTGAAGGAGGAGCTGTTAACAGGTCACATTCCGCTTGACTTGACAATTTTCTCACCAGCAGGTCTTTGAACCTCTGCAGACTTGTGTCTGCCGGAAAGAGAGATACAACTTAGGTTGTAAACCTAGGATCGAGCACGGTGGCCAAAATGTAGTGCTCTGATTTCAACAGATTGACCACCAGTGAATCCTGGTTAAGCGAATTAAGGGCTCCATCCACAAGTCCCACATGCCTAGCGGAATCGCTCTGTTTTAGCTCCTCCTTCAATCTCTCCAGCTTCTTCTGCAAAAGCTTGATGAGGGGAATGACCTGACTGGCAGTGTCTGAACTGACTTCACGTGTGGCAAGTTCAAAGGGTTGCAGAACCTTGCACAACATTGAAATCATTCTCCACTGCGCTTGAGTCAGGTGCATTCCCCCTCCTTTGCCTATATCGTAGGTATCTGTATAGGCTTGAATGGCCTTTTGCTGCTCCTCCATCCTCTGAAGCATATAGAGGGTTGAATTCCACCTCGTTACCACCTCTTGATTCAGATGATGGCAGGGCAGGTTCAGGAGTGTTAGCTGGTGCTCCAGTCTTCGGCACGCGGTGGCTGAATGCTGAAAGTGGCCCGCAATTCTTCCGGCCACCGACAGCATCTCTTGCACGCCCCTGTCGTTTTTTATATAATTCTGCACCACCAAATTCAATATATGTGCAAAACATGGGACGTGCTGAAATTTGCCCAGATGTAATGCACGCACAATATTGGTGGCATTGTCCGATGTCACAAATCCCCAGGAGAGTCCAATTGGGGTAAGCCATTCTGCAATGATGTTCCTCAGTTTCCGTAAAAGGTTGTCAGCTATGTGCCTTTTATGGAAAGCGGTGATACAAAGCATAGCCTGCCTAGGAACGAGTTGGCGTTTGCGAGATGCTGCTACTGGTACTTCGCTGCTGTTCTTGCTGCGGGAGGCAATACATCTACCCAGTGGGCTGTCACAGTCATATAATCCTGAGTCTGCCCTGCTCCACTTGTCCACATGTCCGTGGTTAAGTGGACATTGGGTACAACTGCATTTTTTAGGACACTGATGACTCTTTTTCTGACGTCTGCGTACATTTTGGGTATCGCCTGCCTAGAGAAATAGAACCTAGATGGTATTTGGTACCGAGGAAACAGTACCTCAGTCAATTCTCTATTTCCCTTGAATTAACGGTGGATACCGGAAACACATTTCTCACCACCCAGGCAGCCAAGGCCTGAGTTATCCGCTTTGCAGTAGGATAACTGCTGTGATATTTCATCTTCCTCGCAAAGGACTGTTGGACAGTCAATTGCTTACTGGATGTAGTACAAGTGGTCTTCCGACTTCCCCTCTGGGATGACGATCGACTCCCAGGAGCAACAACAGCAGTGCCAGCAGCAGTAGGCGTTACACTCAAGAATGCATAGGAGGAATCCCAGGCAGGAGAGGACTCGTCAGACTTGACAGTGACATGGCCTGCAGGACTATTGGCTTTCCTGTCTAAGGAGGAAATTGACACTGAGGGAGTTGGTGGTGGGGTTTGCAGGAGCTTGGGTACAAGAGGAAGGGATTTAGTTGTCAGAGGACTGCTTCCGCTGTCACCCAAACTTTTTGAACTTGTCAATGACTTGTGATGAAAGCGCTCCAGGTGACGTATAAGAGAGGATGTTCCTAGGTGGTTAACGTCCTTACCCCTACTTATTACAGCTTGACAAAGGCAACACATGGCTTGACACCAGTTGTCTGCATTTCTGTTGAAATAATTCCACACCGAAGAGGTGATTTTTTTTGTATTTTGACCAGGCATGTCAATGGCCATATTCGTCCCACGGACAACAGGTGTCTCCCCGGGTGCCGGACTTAAACAAACCACCTCACCATCAGAATCCTCCTTGTCAATTTCCTCCCCAGCGCCAGCACACCCATATCCTCATCCTGGTGTACTTCAACAGTGACATCTTCAATTTGACTATCAGGAACTGGACTGCGGGTGCTACTTCAAGCACTTGCAGGGGGCGTGCAAATGGTAGAAGGCACCACCTCTTCCCGTCCAGTGTTGGGAAGGTCAGGCATCGCAACCGACACAATTGGACTCTCCTTGGGCATTTGTGATTTAGAAGAACGCACAGTTCTTTGCTATGGTTTTGCCATCTTAACTCTTTTAAGTTTTCTAGCAGGAGGATGAGTGCTTCCATCCTCATGTGAAGCTGAACCACTAGCCATGAACATAGGCTAGGCCCTCAGCCGTTCCTTGCCACTCCGTGGCGTAAATGGCACATTGGCAAGTTTACGCTTCTCCTCAGACGATTTTGATTTAGATTTTTGGGTCATTTTACTGAGCTTTATTTTATTGGCTTTTACATGCTCTCTACTATGACATTGGGCATCGGCGTTTGCAGACGACGTTGATGGCATTTCATCGTCTCGGCCATGACTAGTGGCAGCAGCTTCAGCACGAGGTGTGTGGAATTATATGCAAGTAATATATCAATAGCAATGGCCTACTACTATATATACCGCGCACAACTGAAATGCACCACAGGTATGGATGGATAGTATACTTGACGACACAGAGGTAGGTAGAGCAGTGGCCTACTGTACCACACTGCTATATATTATATACTGGTGGTCAGCAAACTGTGCAAAACTGAAATGCACCACAGGTATGGATGGATAGTATACTTGACGACACAGAGTTAGGTAGAGCAGTGGCCTACTGTACCGTACTGCTATATATTATATACTGGTGGTCAGCAAACTGTGCAAAACTGAAATGCACCACAGCTGTATACTTGACGACACAGAGTTAGGTAGAGCAGTGGCCTTCTGTACCGTACTGCTATATATTATATACTGGTGGTCAGCAAACTGTGCAAAACTGAAATGCACCACAGATATGGATGGATAGTATACTTGACGACACAGAGGTAGGTAGAGCAGTGGCCTACTGTACCGTACTGCTATATATTATTATATACTGGTGGTCAGCAAACTGTGCAAAACTGAAATGCACCACAGGTATGGATGGATAGTATACTTGACGACACAGAGGTAGGTAGAGCAGTGGCCTACTGTACCGTACTGCTATTTATTATATACTGGTGGTCAGCAAACTGTGCAAAACTGAAATGCACCACAGGTATGGATGGATAGTATACTTGACGACACAGAGGTAGGTAGAGCAGTGGCCTACTGTACCGTACTTATCTATATTATATACTGGTTGTCGGCAAACTGTGCAAAACTGAAATGCACCACAGGTATGGATGGATAGTATACTTTACGACACAGAGGTAGGTAGAGCAGTGGCCTACTGTACCGTACTGCTATATATTATTATATACTGGTGGTCAGCAAACTGTGCAAAACTGAAATGCACCACAGGTATGGATGGATAGTATACTTGACAACACAGAGGTAGGTAGAGCAGTGGCCTTCTGTACTGTACTGCTATATATTATATACTGGTGGTCAGCAAACTGTGCAAAACTGAAATGCACCACAGATATGGATGTATAGTATACTTGACGACACAGAGGTAGGTAGAGCAGTGGCCTACTGTACCGTACTGCTATATATTAAACACTGGTGGTCAGCAAACAGTGCAATACTGAAATGCACCACAGGTATGGATGGATAGTATACTTGACGACACAGAGGTAGGTAGAGCAGTGGCCTAGTGTACCGTACTGCTAATTATTATATACTGGTGGTCAGCAAACTGTGCAAAACTGAATTGCACCACAGGTATGGATGGATAGTATACTTGACGACACAGAGGTAGGTAGAGCAGTGGCCTACTGTACCGTACTGCTATATATTATTATATACTGGTGGTCAGCAAACTGTGCAAAACTGAAATGCACCACAGGTATGGATGGATAGTATACTTGACAACACAGAGGTAGGTAGAGCAGTGGCCTTCTGTACCGTACTGCTATATATTATATACTGGTGGTCAGCAAACTGTGCAAAACTGAAATGCACCACAGATATGGATGTATAGTATACTTGACGACACAGAGGTAGGTAGAGCAGTGGCCTACTGTACCGTACTGCTATATATTAAACACTGGTGGTCAGCAAACAGTGCAATACTGAAATGCACCACAGGTATGGATGGATAGTATACTTGACGACACAGAGGTAGGTAGAGCAGTGGCCTAGTGTACCGTACTGCTAATTATTATATACTGGTGGTCAGCAAACTGTGCAAAACTGAAATGCACCACAGGTATGGATGGATAGTATACTTGACGACACAGAGGTAGGTAGATCAGTGGCCTACTGTACCGTACTGCTATATATTATATACTGGTGGTCAGCAAACTGTGCAAAAATGAAATGCACCACAGGTATGGATGGATAGTATACTTGACGACACAGAGGTAGGTAGAGCAGTGGCCTACTGTACCGTACTGCTATATATTAAACACTGGTGGTCAGCAAACTGTGCAAAACTGAAATGTACCAATGATATGGATAGATAGTATACTTGACGACACAGAGGTAGGTAGAGCAGTGGCCTTCTGTACCGTACTGCTATATATTATATACTGGTGGTCAGCAAACTGTGCAAAACTGAAATGCACCACAGGTATGGATGGGATAGTATACTTGACGACACAGAGGTAGAGCAGTGGACTACTGTACCGTACTGCTATATATATAGTTATACTGGTGGTCAGCAAAGTTCTGCACTGTCCTCCTACAATATACTACAATGCAGCACAGATATGGAGCGTTTTTCAGGCAGAGAACGTATAATACTGGTCAGCAAAACTCTGCACTGTCCTCCTACTTATAATACTGCTGGTCCCCAGTCCCCACAATAAAACAATTAGCACACTGAGCACAGATATTTGCAGCACACTGAGCACAGATATGGAGCGTTTTTTCAGGCAGAGAACGTAGATATTTGCACTTGCAGCACACTGAGCACAGATATTTGCAGCACACTGAGCACAGATATTTGCAGCACACTGAGCACAGATATTTGCAGCCCACTGAACATAGAAACTGAGAGGACGCCAGCCACGTCCTCTCACGATCATCTCCAATGCACGAGTGAAAAATGGCGGCGACGCGCGGCTCCTTATATAGAATACTAATTTCGCGAGAATCCGACTGCGGGATGATGACGTTCGGGCGCGCTCGGGTTAACTGAGCAAGGCGGGAGGATCCGAGTTGCTCGGACCCGTGCAAAAAAAGGTGAAGTTCTGGCGGGTTCAGATCCCGAGGATCCGAACCCGCTCATCACTAATATAAACATGTCGTATAATAAATATATATATATATATATATATATATATATATATATATATATTTACATAAACAAACACACACTCATTTATTTACTTCACCACATTTTAAAGTTTGGGGGAGGGCACCCGGGCAATTAGAAAACTATACTGAAGGCGTAGTGCTATATATATGTGTATATATATATATATATATATATATATATATATATACTAGGTGCTTCCTCGCGCCCTACGGGCGCTCTTCACACCGTCGGGAGGGGCTACGCCCCCTTAACCCCTGCACGCCTTTCTGGGGTTCAATATATGGAGTATTACCTGCATTCCTAGTTTTGTTAGTGTTTGAATATTGCACAATGATAGGGCGTCCGATGGTGAAGGGGGCGTAGTCCCCTGCAACAGGAAAGGGTTTGGGGAGTGGGGACCGCGGATGGGGGAGGGGGTATGAAGGCGCTGTGGGTGGGGTAGGAGCAGGGGTGTCGCAGGTGGGGAATGGCAGCTGGAGGGCTGTTGCGGATGGAGGAGGGGTTCCGAAGGCGCTGCAGATGGGGAAGGGGTGTGCAGTGGATGGGGGAGGTGTCCAGGGGACGCGGTGGGTGGGGGAGGGGTGGATGCGGGGGTAACGTGGGTGGGGGAGTGGCGGGTGCGGTGCTGTTGCGAATGGTGTAGGCGATGCGGATTGGGAAGGGCCTGCTGTGTGGGTGGGGTAGGGGATCCAAAGGTGCAGCGGGCGGGGGAGAGCCAGATGCGGGGTGTGGCGGATGGGGGAGGGGCTGCTGCAGATGGGGGAGGGGTTTGGAAGACACTGCGGGTGGGGTAGGGGGTCCGAAGGCGCAGTGGGTGGGGGTGCCACGGGTGGTGGAGGGGCGGGTGCGGGGGTTTGCGGGGGATGGGGAGGGGTCCAGGGGCGCTGCAGGTGGTGGAGGGGCAGATATCAGTGCACATAGTCTCTGTGGTAGTTAGTGAGGGTTGGTGATGGTGTGAGAGGGGTGAAGGCCAGTACACAGACAGGCAGTTAGAGAGCAGGATGAGGGTGACAGGGCATAGTGACGGGGAGTACTTAGCAGATATAGGGGTGGGCTACAGGTGTGATGTCACAGTGTGTGTACCTTTGCTCTCATGTGTGAGGTATGTGAGGTATATGTGAGGTATGTGTGAGGTATGTGTGAGGTATGTGTGAGGTAAGGATGTGCGGGTCGTGGTGGCCACTAACCTCCAGGCTGCTGCTGTGAGATGGTGACTGCAGAGGGAGGGAGCTCAGACCCAGCAGCAATGGGTCGTGGTCAGCATTCCTTCCTGGCCCCGTTCCGCCGCACACTGTCCGCCCCGTCTGACGGGCGTCATTCCTCCATCCTGCATGGCAGCGTCAGCTGCTGTGATCGCGGAGCATAGGTAAGCGTCCGGAGCCCTGTGGGCGGGCAGGCATGGTGTTTCCCTGGAGAGGTGCGGCGCGCGTCCTTAGGCTGCAGACGGAGGGAGCTCCGGCCCAGCAGCAATGTTGATTAGTGCGTGTCCCGTCCTGGCGCTGTCCCGCTGCACATGCTCTGCACCGCTTGCCGCTGAGCATGGCAGCCCTTGTCTGCATGCTGCAGATGCTGATCTAGCGGTGCCTGAGCTAGCGCCCTCTCCCTGGGGTGTGGGTGTCAGGCGGCAGGTATGGTGTGTAGGTGGGAGAGGAGCTGCGGGCGGCGACTCGCTGCCTGCAAGTACCCTCCATATCAGCGCTGTTCCCCTCCCTGCAGATAGTGTCAGTGGCCGTGGTGTACTTTTGCTACTGGTGGCCAGGGCCGGTGCTAGGGTGTTCGGCGCCCCCCTGCAAACTATGAATTTTGCGCCCTCCCATATTCCTTTGTTGTGCATCGGGAAAAGTGGTGTGGTCTCACAACTAAGGGGCATGGCCACACAATAGTACCCCCATTTAAAATTACGCCACAATGTAGCACAATCTTATTCATCTTATACGTAATGCCCCACCCGTAGTAGTAGCGTCCTTATACGTAATGCCCCACCCGTAGTAGTAGCGTCCATATACGTAATGCCCCCCCAATAGTAGTAGTGTCCTTATACATAATGCCCCCCTAGTAGTAGTAGCAGTTATATGTAATGCTCCCCAACAGTAATAGTAGCGTCCTTATACATAATGCCCCCCCAGTAGTAGTAGCATCCTTATACATAATGCCCCCCCAGTAGTAGTAGCATCCTTATACATAATGCCCCCCCAGTAGTAGTAGCGTCCTAATACATAATGCCCCCCCAATAGTAGTAGTGTCCTTATACATAATGCCCCCCCAGTAGTAGTAGCAGTTATATGTAATGGCCCACAACAGTAATAGTAGCATCCTTATACGTAATGCCCCACCCGTAGTAGTAGCGTCCTTATACGTAATGCCCCCCAGTAGTAGTAGCAGTTATATGTAATGCCCCCCAACAGTAATAGTAGCGTCCTTATACGTAATGCCACCCCTGTAGTAGTAGCATCCTTATACATAATGTGCCCCCAGTAGTAGTACCGTCCTTATACATAATGCCCCCCCAGTAGTAGTAGCATCCTTACATGTAATGCCCTCCCAGTAGTAGTAGCACCGTCCTTATACATAATGCCCCCCAGAAGTAATAGAGTCCTTATACATAATGCCCCCCCAGTAGTAGCGTCCTTATATGTAATGCCCCCCAGTATTAGTAGCCTCCTTATACGTAATGTCCCCCTATAGTAGTAGCGTCCTTATACGTAATGCCCCCCCCCATAGTAGTAGCGTCCTTATACGTAATGCCCCCCCTATAGTAGTAGCATCCTTATACGTAATGCCCCCCCATAGTAGTAGCGTCCTTATACGTAATGCCCCCCCTATAGTAGTAGCATCCTTATACGTAATGCCCCCCCTATATTAGTAGCGTCCTTGCATGTAATGGCCCCCCCAGCAGTGGCGTCCATAAAGTGCGCACACACAGACATACCTCACACACACACAATTCACACATATATACAAACACACACACCCCACCATATATACACACACACACACACCCACACACACACCCACACACACACCCACTATATACACACACACACACACACACACAGTGGCGGATCTTGCCACGGGCAAGCAGGACTTTTGCCCGGGGCGCCGCCTTCCGGAGGGCGCCGGCGCCATCCGGAGGGCGCCGCACCATGGCAAGATCCTCCACTGTCAGTGTGCGCCCCAGCAGTGTCCCCCCGCTGTGCCCCCCCTCCCGCTGTGAGAAGGGAACCAGACGCTATGCGTCTGGTTTCCCTTCGTGGCGCTGTTCCTCCCCCGCTCTGAAGGGAATCAGACGCTAAGCGTCTAGTTTCCCTTCATGGAGAGGACCTTTGGTGTGCGGTGCGCGATGACGTCATCGCGCACCGCACAGCATTGTGGCATAGACGCTAGGGGTCATAATTGACCTCTAGCGCTTATGCTGTGCTATGGGAGAGACGTCATGACTGACGTCTCTCCCATAGATCCGAGGAGAAGAGCGGCGCCGGTCTGCAGGGTCTGGAAACAGGAGCGGGGTACAGTAAGTATACTTTTTTTTTTTTTTTTTTCCTTTTTTTTTCAGCGGCGCTACAAATGGGGGGCGTGACTGACCACGCCCCCATGTTAAGCCACGCCCCTAACTTTTGCCCGGGGCGCCGCAAGGGCAAGAACCGGCCCTGCACACACACACACATAAACACACATTTCTCTCTCACCCTCCACTTACCAAGTCTGGCTGGCCGTCACTGCAATGCTGATTCCACCACTGTTCAGCTGTCTGGTCCCATGTAGCTCCGCCCCTCTATTTCGTGTAGCTCCGCCCCCTCGTGACGCCGTAGCTCCGCTCCCTTATCGGGATCCGCACTGCACAGCACACAGCCCGCTGTCACAGGTGATTGGGGGGGGGGGGGGGGGGGAGGACAGGCACAGCAGCCGGCAGCTAGTGGCCATCCTCACCTCCTATACTGTAAGGTAGGGTCTTGCACCTGACTGCTGCTGGCGCTGGGTATGGAGTAGCTCCCTGCAGCAGATGCAGTTGACTCCGCCCAGCTCTGTGACTCCGCCCAGCGTTACGAGCACAGAGTCACAGATTAAGGCAAATATATAGGAGATATTTTATTTGTACTGTATACAGAAAATAACCCATAAGCAAGAGACAGCATGGCTGAGCTGACACCTCTCTGGAAGATCAGTCACTCACCTGGTCTTCATGGAGAACAGCTCACTGGCTGTATCAAAGAAGGCTGCCTCTGTGCACAGACTGGTGATCAATGGCCCTCATTCCGAGTTGTTCGCTCGCAAGCTGCTTTTAGCAGCATTGCACACGCTAAGCCGCCGCCTACTGGGAGTGAATCTTAGCTTCTTAAAATTGCGAACAAAAGATTCGCAATATTGCGATAAGACATCTCTGTGCAGTTTCTGAGTAGCTCGAGACTTACTCTGCCAGTGCGATCAGTTCAGTGCTTGTCGTTCCTTGTTTGACGTCACAAACACACCCAGCGTTCGCCCAGACACTCCTCCGTTTCTCCAGCCACTCCCGCGTTTTTCCCAGAAACGGCAGCGTTTTTTCCCACACGCCCCTAAAACGGCCTGTTTCCGCCCTGAAACACCCACTTCCTGTCAATCACATTACGATTACCAGAACGAAGAAAAATCCGTGAGTAATATTCCTAACTGCATAGCAAATTTACTTGGCGCAGTCGCACTGCGGACATTGCGCATGCGCACTAAGCGGAAAATCGCTGCGATGCGAAAAAAATTACCGAGCGAACAACTCGGAATGACCACCAATATTGGGGGTCATTCCGAGTTGTTCGCTCGGTATTTTTTTCGCATCGCAGCGATTTTCCGCTTAGTGCGCATGCGCAATGTCCGCAGTGCGACTGCGCCAAGTAAATTTGCTATGCAGTTAGGAATTTTACTCATGGCTTTTTCATCGTTCTGGTGATCGTAGTGTGATTGACAGGAAGTGGGTGTTACTGGGCGGAAACTGGCCGTTTTATGGGTGTGTGCGGAAAAACGCTACCGTTTCTGGGGAAAACGCGGGAGTGGCTGGAGAAACGGAGGAGTGTCTGGGCGAACGCTGGGTGTGTTTGTGACGTCAAACCAGGAACGACAAGCACTGAACTGATCGCAGATGCCGAGTAAGTCTGGAGCTACTCAGAAACTGCTAAGAGAGGTGTAATCGCAATATTGCGAATACGTCGTTCGCAATTTTAAGAAGCTAAGATTCACTCCCAGTAGGCGGCGGCTTAGCATGAGTAAATCTGCTAAAAGCAGCTTGCGAGTGAACAACTCGGAATGAGGGCCATTGTTACTAGAATGGATGCCAGACAATGTTTGATCCCCGTGGCCGCGGGAGGGAGGAGGTCGCAATCGGGGGGCGGGGCTAGTTCGGACAGATACTGTAGGTCCAGTCTTCACTTTTTAGCAGAATTAAAAACATTCCTAACTACAGCAGCACAGATGTCGTGGGCCTATTTTGATGGGGGCACCTGCCCCATTGTTATACCGGCCTTGGCAGGCAGCCAGGGCTGTTCCTCCCTTAACTGCGATCGTACCGCCGCCTCACGCTAAGCGCACATCATCCAGTTCCACTCCCCGGCCGGCACTCAGGAGGCAGAGAGGAGGAGCCGGCGAGTGAAGACTGGGGAGGTCTCCCGACCGCCAGTCACATGACTACATCCCCACTATGATACTTATTCACACTACACCACTGCACTACACCCTTGCAGTATATCACTACGCTACCTCTCCACACTATTCCACTGCACTACCTCTCAGGACTACATTCCCGTACTACACCTACCTCCCCACACGTACTGCTCTACCTTCTGACACCACATTACTGCGCTACCTTCCCACCATTACTGCGCTACCTTCCCTCACCACCGTACTGCTCTACCTTCCCACACCACATTGCTGCACTACCTTCCCACACCACATTACTGCGCTACCTTCCCGCACCACATTACTGCGCTACCTTCCCTCACCACATTACTGCTCTACCTCCCCGCACCACATTACTGCTCTACCTTCCCGCACCACATTATTGCACTACCTTCCCACACCACATTACTGCGCTACCTTCCCGCACCACATTACTGCGCTATCTTCCCGCACCACATTATTGCGCTACCTTCCCACACCACATTACTACGCAACCATCCCACACATTACTGCTCTACCTTCCCACACACCACATTACTGCGCTACGTTCCCACACCACCGCACTGCGCTACCTTCTCACACTACCGTACTGCACAACCTTCCCACACTAACGTACTGCACAACCTTCCCCCACCACCGCTCTGCGCTTCCTTCCTACACTACCGTACTGCGCAACCTTCCCACACCACCGCCCTGCGCTACCTTCCCACACTACCGTACTGCGCAACCTTCCCACACCACATTACTGCACTACCTTTCCACACCACTGTACTGCACTACCTTCCCACATCACATTAATGCACTACCTTCCCACACTGCACTACTTTCCCACACCCATCATACTGCGCCACCTTCCCACACCACCGTACTGCGCTACCTTACCAAACCACCGTACTGCGCTAGCTTACCACACCACCGTACTGCGCTATCTTCCTACACCACCGTACTACTCTACCTTCCCACACCACATTACTGCGCTACATTCCCACACCACTGTACTGCTCTACCTTCTGACACCACATTACTGCGCTACCTTCCCACCATTACTGCGCTACCTTCCATCACCACATTACTGTGCTACCTTCCCACACCACATTACTGCGCTACATTCCCACACCACTGTACTGCTCTACCTTCTGACACCACATTACTGCGCTACCTTCCCACCATTACTGCGCTACCTTCCATCACCACATTACTGTGCTACCTTCCCACACCACCGTACTGCGCTACCTTCCAACACTACCGTACTACGCTGCCTTCCCACACCACAATACTGCGCTACCTTCCCGCACCACATTACTGCGCTAACTTCCTGCACCACATTACTGCGCTACCTTCCCACACCACCGTACTGCTCTACCATCCCACACCACATTACTGCACTACATTACTGCACAATTACTGCGCTACCTTCCCACACCACATTACTGCTCTACCTTCCCACACCACCGTACTACACTACCTTCCCACACCACAATGCCGCGCTACCTTCCCACACCACTGTACTGCACTACCTTCCCACACCCCATTACTGCGCTAACTTCCCACACCACTGTACTGCGCAAGTTTGGCACGTATGTCACGCCACTACCTATTAAGCCCCACTCTGGCACCAGCCCACGTCCACTATGCAGACACTAGTATGCAACTTCCCTGGCGTTTGAGTGCCCACCCAATATGCTGTCTCTGAAGTTCCACTACTTGAATTCCGCCCCACCAGGCTTCTATTGGCTGAGAGGGGGCTACATCCTGCCTCTTTATGGAAGTCCCTACTCCCATTGGTCCAGTGGCATCTATCCATACCCCTCGTGAGCACTGGGTGGTGGAGTACATGCATTATGTAAACAAACACTCTGTAGAATCCCACTCCGTCATATATACACTGCTCTGGCTGGTGGTGCCCCCCTCCTTCTTCCCAGTATGTCACGAGCCCTGCCCTTGTTATGGCTCTGCAAAAAATAGAAAAAAAAAACACCCTAGGGTGATTTTGCTCCTGGCTCTGGAGGGGAGATTCAACACAGCAGCTAAACACAAGGGGTTGGTCAGACCCCAAAACATAGGAACACAAATAACAACTTTAACGCTAGATGGTCATTAATGAGAGAGGTAGGTCAATAGCAATAACACAAGATTTAATAAATCATAAAAACTGTATATTCATACATAGATAAAATGGTTAAAAAGATATTTGTAGATATATACGTGTCTCAAGTGAGCTGTGCCCCTCTCAGTCCCAAAGTGTGAGGATCAAATCAGTTCGTTTGACCTGTTCCAAAAAAACAGTCCCCTTTGTTTCAAATGTCCCGTGTATATCACACCGTGTGCAATAGTTACCACCAGCAATTCTCAAGGCATCGTAAGCGGTTGGCATCCGCAGTGGCTTCCCTCGATAGGCTGTATGGAGAAATATCACGGTGGAAATGTCCTGTAACGGGATCCAATATGGGCAAAGTTGGGACTTGGTCCAGGTGTAGATCCTTCAAAATCCAGTGGATAGAAAGTGGGCACTCACAGCAGGTCTCACCGACGCGTTTCGTTGCGTTCACGCAACTTTTTCAAGGTCCTTTTTGGGCTTCCCAGGGGAAGGGAGGGGTGGCTCCAGCGTCAATATGGAATGAGCGGAGCAGCCGGGGACAGAGCTTTTAGATAGCATGGGGGCGGAGCTTCAGGCAATGTGAGAAAGCACAGCTGCAGGGTACCCAGGAGGCGGGGCTTATCACCGTTCACATCACGGGGTCTGACTCTGAGCTTCCTTCAGTTTAAGCAAGTTTATTAGGCAACCCAGGAGAGGGGACTGGCTGTGCACAGATGTAGGGTGCGGGCAGTTCGGAGGTGATAGGGGGAGATTTGGCCGGGAGGCATTTCCTGTTGCTGAGTTATCAGTGATGACAGGAGAAAAGTATTTTCTCCAGTCAACACTGCCTGGCTGCACTGCAGAAACTGTGGGCCTATTCTCAATGGAGGGCATGGAGCTGTAGCTCCATCCGCCACGTTGTTAATCTGGCCCTGAGCCCATCCATCCTCTGATGAAAGTAGTCATAATCAGCCCTATGTTGATGCAAGAGATCCAACTGAAGTCAAAACAATCTCTGCTTATGCACACCTCTGAATAGCATGCAATTCCTTCAACAATGGCAAACGTATCATCAGGGCCGGTTCAAGGGCGCATAGCGCCCCGGGCAGGAAAGGGTGTGTGGCCTAATACAGGGGGCGTGGTCAGTTACGCCCCCTGTACATTCTAGCACCGCTTGAATGCTGAGCGATGCGCGATGACGTCATCGCGCACCGCACAGCAAAAGGTCCTCTCCACGAAGGGAAACTAGACGCTATGCGTCTAGTTCCCTTCGTGGAGAGGACCTTTGCTGTGCGGTGCGCGATGACGTCATCGCGCACCGCTCAGCAATGTTACTCTCCACGAAGGGAAACTAGACGCATAGCGTCTAGTTCCCTTCACAGGGGACGGCAGCGGGCAGCGGGCATTTGAGGCGGACGGGGGACACAGCGGGCAGCAGTGGCGGATCTTGCCACGGTGCGGCGCCCTCCGGAAGGCGGTGCCCCGGGCAAAAGTCCTGCTTGCCCGTGGCAAGATCCGCTACTGCGTATCATATGTGCAGGGCTGTAAAGAGCTGGATTGGGCCAAGAGTCTTTTCGGGGGTGTGGCCTCATCGCAGGAGATGTGACCACGAGCCCTTATAAAAAAATAAAGAAGGAAATAAGTATTTGCTGCGCTGCGCACTGAAAGATGGGCGCTGTGAGCTAATCCAGGGATTGTGTGTGTTTGGTGGGGGAGGGTCGTGCTATTGCTCCACACCCATCATTGGGCAGCAATTTTCCTCGTTCCAATGCACTGGGCTGGGGAGAGAGGCTGCTGCCACTAACACATACTTGTCTACTTTTCAAAAAGCATTTCAGGGAGATTGTGATAGCAACACCTATCAGTGCGGACGTGTACTGCTACATCTGAGAGGTGTGTCATAAAAATGACTTACATCCAAATGTAAATGAGCCCCAGAGTTAGTAAGATCTACTTTTTGAAGAAAATACACTGATATTTTTAAGGATTTGTTTGTGTATTGTGCTTTACAAGAGGTTCCATATACTGTAAGTAGCCATGAGTAACCTTATTTACAATGCATGTAGCCGTAGGGATCATTGTGTCTTATAACCAATGCAGGTAAACAGCACTGCGGAGCCCATATGAATGTAATGTATATATGTCTCATGATTTATTCTTTGCCCCCTTCCCCCCCCCCCCCCCCCCCCCCAAATAATGTAACTGTGCATAATGAGGATAGGGTGCAATCAGGGAGCTTACTGGTCTATTCAGGGAGTGAGGGAGATTTCTCCTCTTTCAGGGAGTCTCCAGCAGATGGAGGGAGGGTAGGCAAGTATGCGCTAACATGTAGGAGTGGGGGCAGGGGGGGGTGAAGGGCCTAGGCACCTGCTGGGCCCTTCTAACAAGCCTCGGCTGGGATACTTAGTACCCACCTCCTGCCCCTCTCGGTGGCGAGATCTGTATGCAGACAGAATTGCATGGAATGCAGACTCTGATTCCCTATTGCTACTCGTCTACTGCAACATTAAGCTGCATTGTGTTTCTCCAGGACGTAGTGCACAACAGAAACTGTATTTCTCTGTCTTATAACAATTCCTGCATAGCTCCTCGCTTACACAACAATCAGGCAGATCATATAAAGTTATAGAAGATTTAAAGCAAGACATGGTAATAGGATGCACATGCTTGGTGCCCAGTCAAGCCCTAGGCTGTACAGCTCTTTCACAAACAACACATGCCAAATATAATAAGTTTGCCTGGCAAACGCTGAGAAGAAAAATGAGAAATGCCTATTTCTACACTAAGCAACAAAACCCACATGATTGATTTTAAATGTGATCTCTCTATGGTTGGCTGAATATTTAGCTTTTTTTCTGCTCTGAAGACCCAAATAAGCAACAAATGCTGTGTGTTCATAAAATCTTGATAATGCAAAAGGATGTATATTTAATTTTTATGTAGGACTGATAGAAGGCACTATATGTACGTTGGCATATTCATGGATCAGCAGGCGGGTAGCACAAGCACGGAGTAATGTATTTAAAGACAGTCGGGGCTTGCAAGATTCATAGATGCACCTGCTCAGAGTTCTAGTCACAGAGAGATGATTAAATGAAGGTGGCATTGTGTTTCAGCTTGTCCCTTTCGTATGCATATCACTGGTTCCCCCAGGGCCCCTTCCCATATTAAAATGAATTACTCAAACAACTGAAAGCTGAGTGGTTTAAAAATAATAACATGAAGCTTTTGTTTTCTCTGCAGTCATCGTATACATGAAACACAGGGTTATATAACATTCTCACACAGACAGAGGAGTCGAAAAGGATTGCAGAAAATAATTAGGTGCAGGCTTTGGGGTTGAGGGGGTAATACTCATTGAGGTACATGTATCAACTCCATACAGTGGCAGCAGCCAATTTGTATGCTGCACTACGGTATTATTTTTAAGAATGCAGTATCTATTTTGTAGGAACCAGTGACGTCACTGAGGCATTTCATGTCACATTCATGTTTCTGCCTGGTTCCTTGCCAATGTATAACGACTAAGTGATGTACCAGGCAATGGCTAGGCTGCTTTTTCACAAATATCAGTACAGCGCACAACTAGACTGTCTCCACTATACGTAGACAATAGAAGTGCTGTAAATGTGTTTCCCAACCTTTGAGAAATATTCCAAAGCAGATATATTTAGAGATACCTATAAGGGTAAGAAATCTGAACCGCTCCGAACAGCGGGGATTCGTGTCCGTTTCAGACTCATATTCCACAGCGAGGCCGAAGTTCAACCGCCCAGCGTCGGATTCTTGCGGGACTTGGATTCTATATAACGTGCTGCGGACAAGGGTTCAGCGCCTTTACACACTAACGCACACTGCTAAAAGCTGCACTATACTGTACTGGCTGCACTGAGACTCCGGACTCACAAGTGGCTGTGCTGTATAAAGTGACTGTGTATAGGGGGAACACTGCTGTATTCTGCACTGTACTCTGCTGTAAATCATACTGGTTGGTGCACTTTACCCTAGTGTACGTTGTTCATATACATCTATAAGCCCTGTGATCAATGTAGTTTGAACCAAGCTGCAAGTTAAAAAAAAAAACAGAAAAATAAATATATCATTTGTACTAGTGATGAGCGGG